>NC_071503.1:3443386-3761173 GCF_028408465.1 Anastrepha ludens | reverse complement strand
TAGGCCACAGCCAAAGCCAGAACCCATGGAAGTGGACTCAAGCATGCACTCTCGTAGAATAAATTATATGAATAGGCCACAACCAAACCAACATTTTGGAAAAAGGCCACAACAATTCGGTAATCATCAACAAGCAAAAAATCAGAGAACGTATCATATTAATACGACTGGAATAACAAACGAACAACAGTTAGATGAGGATAAGCATTTTGGCGAACCAAGTGACATCCATTTTTTAGCATGATAAGCTCTTCGTTGCCATATTTTGAAGTAAGGACGGAGAGCGGAAAGACGCTAAAATTTCTATTAGATACAGGATCAAGCAAAAATTACGTTAAGCCGGAATTAGTGAGTAAGCGTATAGCAAATAAAAATCCATTCTTTGCCAGGTCAATAGTAGGCGACATAAAAATTAGCGAGCATACATTTGTAAAACTCTTTAAGTTAGATAATAAAATTAAATTTTATCTAATGCCCTCTCTAAAAACATTCGATGGTATTTTGGGGAACGATACCCTTAGGGAAATAGGGGCAGTTATCTACACCAATGAAAATATTATGGTATTAAGTAATGGTTTCAAAGTACACCTTAAGCAACTCCCGACGCAATGTGTAAATGCAATAAACATTGCAGAGGAAAATTTGTCAAACGAACAAAAGAAAGGAATGAAAATAATTGCAAATACATATAGTAACCTTTTTTCAGAACCGGACGAAAAGCTTACGTATACAACTAGAGTAGTAGGCGAAATTAGAACCACGACAAACTCGCCTGTGTACACGAAACTCTACCCTTACCCTGCTTCATTAAAATCCGAAGTAGAGAGTCAAATAGAAAAGCTTCTAAAAGATGGAATCATAAGACCATCTAGGTCTCCTTTTAATCCTCCGGTATGGATAGTTCCTAAGAAACCAGACCAAACTGGGAAGAAACAATATAGAATGGTCATAGACTATAGGAAGTTAAATTCCATCACAATTGCCGACAGATATCCCATTCCAGAGATTTCAGAAGTCATCTCTCAACTACGAACTAGTAATTTTTTTTCAGTTCTCGACCTTAAAAGTGGATTCCATCAGATTCCACTAAAAAAATCTGATATGGAAAAAACTGCGTTCAGCATAAATAATGGAAAATATGAGTTCACACGGCTGCCGTTTGGCCTAAAAAACGCACCGTCAATTTTCCAGCGTACGCTTGACGATATCCTACGGGAATATATTGCAAGATGCTGCTATGTTTACATAGATGACATCATTATTTTCAGTAAATCCGACGAAGAACATTTTAAACACATAAAAAACATATTCAAAGCTTTGGAAGAATCCAATATGAAAGTGCAATTAGACAAATGTAAGTTTTTCAAAAAAGAAGTAGATTTTTTAGGCTACGTTATTACCCCCAATGGGATTAAAACTAATCAAGAAAAGGTTAGGGCTATACAAAATTTTCCTGAACCACAAACCCTTAAAGAGCTTCGTAGTTTTCTTGGCATGTCAGGATACTATAGGCGGTTCATCAAGGACTACTCAAAACTTGTTAAGCCCCTGACATCCCTTTTAAGGGGGGAGGGAGGACGAACGTCCAAAAATAAATCCGCAAAATTACGAATAAGTTTAAATGATGATGCTAAGGAATCTTTTGCCAAAATAAAGAATGCACTCACCTCAGAAGATTTAGTACTTGCTTACCCAGATTTTAGTAAAGATTTTGAGCTAGTAACAGATGCCTCAAACTTTGCTATCGGTGCAGTCCTTTCACAAAATGATAGACCAATATCATTTATCTCTAGAACTTTAAATAAAACGGAGGAGCATGATGCGGCTAACGAAAAGGAAATGTTAGCTATAATATGGGCTCTGAACTCTTTGAGAAATTACCTGTATGGGTCGGTTAAGGTCAAAATATTCACAGACCACCAGCCGTTAACCTATGCGCTAAGCAATAAGAATAACAACAGTAAAATGAAGAGATGGAAGGCTATACTCGAAGAGTACAATTACGAAATGTTCTATAAGCCAGGGAAGGCGAATGTTGTAGCAGATGCTCTATCTAGGATAACGGAGCAAGAGTTAAACACGCTATCAATAGCCACGAACTCAGACGAAAGTTCGGCTCATAATTTAATCCTTGGTGTTGAGTCACCTATAAATGCCTTTAAGAATCAAATATTTCTGAATAGAGACGTAATGTCATCATATCAATTTAAAATTATATTTCCCACGTACCACCGTCATATAACAGAACAAGATTATTGCGAGGAGAAATTGATTTCCATTTTGAAGAGATATTTAAATCCATCAGTGATAAACTGTATAAAAACAGACGAACAAACTATGGGAAAAATACAGGAATTGTACCCATTACACTTCCTGAAATACAAAATAAGATTTACCCAAGTAATGGTGGACGATATAATTAGCAAAGAAGAACAGGAGGATATCATAATCAGGGTGCATGACAGAGCACACAGGAACTGTAGAGAAAATCGTACTCAAATTCGTGAAAGGTACTATTTTCCCTCAATGGCGAATAAAATTAAAAATTATTATAAAAAAATGCGTAATTTGTAAAGAAAACAAGTATGATCGTCACCCAACGAAACCCCAAATCCAGCCAACACCCATACCACGTTGGCCCAGTCAGATAGTTCACCTAGATATATTTGTGATGGGAAAGGAACTAGAGCTAACAGCAATTGATAAATTTTCTAAATACGCTATGGCAAAGCCCATAAAGTCCAGAGCGGCAGAAGACATACGGCAACCTCTAAGAGACATTCTCTTTTCACTCATTCCTGAAACGTTGGTCATGGACAACGAGAAATCCTTCTATTCAGAATCTATTAAGTTCATGATAGAAAATGAGTTCGGAACACAAATTTTTCGAACAGCTCCATACACAAGTTGCTCTAACGGCCAGGTCGAACGATTCCATTCAACACTGCAAGAAATAATGCGTTGTCTACAGTGCGAAAAAATACACCGGTCATTCCAGGAATTATTAGAAAAAGCAGTAAAAGAATATAATTTTTCAGTGCACACAGTTACAGGGAAAAGACCAATGGAAATATTCTTTGGTAGAAGAGTTAGTAGCAACCCAGAATTGCTAGAAAAAGACAGGCAAGAAACAGTGAAAAAACTCTCGGAAAAACAAGCTACTGACCTTGCGTACCACAACAAAAATAGATCTATTCCCAAGGAATATGTAAAGGGAGAGGAAATATTCGTTAAAATAAACAAAATATTAGGAAACAAGTTGTCAGCTAGGTATCGAAAGGAAATAGTTGCCGAGAATTACAACACGACAGTAAAAACTAAAACTGGCCGAGTCGTACATAAAAATAATATCAAACAGTCATGATAAGGCACCCATAGATACATTATATTTAATACCTTTCATTACAGGACAGAACATGTTAACCTTTACAATCTTGACGCTGGTACTAGCAGTTACTGCTCAGCAAATCTTTGTACAGGACCTTACAAACAACAATGGGTACATACCCATCAAGATAGGAGAATTGAAAACAATTAATCATTACGACAAGGTACTACATTTTACCAACTTAACTACATACGAATACACGATGTTACGTATTACGGACAACATAAATATTTTAAAAACGACTTCCTCCGAGGACTCGCAAATTTTGGAATCCATTACCGAAAATTTTCTATTACTGAAAGCAAAAATAGACAAATTACACCCACATCCGAAATCAAAACGAGGATTAATTAACGTAATAGGTAAAGGTTTGAAATTTATAGCAGGCTCCATGGACAGTGACGATGAACGAGATATCAAGGATGCACTAGATCAGATACGTAGTAACGAACAAACGATTACAGACAATGCAATCAAATTAACGCACTTTAACAATTGTCTAACGCAACAAATAGAGAACATTACGACCCACATAAATAAGCAACAGACCTTTATAAGCAACTACATAAATACATTCAGACACTCCACAATGAACAAAATAAAAACATTAGAAGACGACATTGAATTTATTGAGCATACGTATAGGATTAACAATGATATAACGCTCTTGAGAAACCACGTAGACGACATTGAACAAATCATATTCTCTACCAGATTGGGCATCGTTCCCACCGATATAGTGACGCAAAAAGAACTGGACCTAATCACGGACTACGACAGCTATAGGAATATCAAGATAGCCGTAATATTTCAGGAAAATACCATTATACTTACCTTACTTATTCCACAATTTTCCGCAAGTATACTATCCAAAATAAAATTTGAGCCCCTCCCCAATATCTTAAATAAATCAATTATTCTAAGCGAATATGAAGTACTTGTAGATAATAATAACTACATTTACAATTTAGAAGTTAAGGATAATTTAGAGAAAAATTTAGTTAGGAAAAATGATGAATGTTTAATCAATATTTTGGAGTTTAGAGAAGCTCAATGTAAGCTAAAAAATTTAACAGAATCTTCAGTAACAGAAATCGAACCAGGAATACTAATACTGAAACATTTTTATGGAAATATAAACCATGATTGTAACAATTTGAAAATTCTAAATAAAGGAACATTTTTGATAAAATTTATAAATTGTAAAATCACAATATCAAATGTAACCTACAACAACTTTAATTTAAAAAGTTATGACACATTTATTCTACCAAATTTAATAACGCATATAAGAGAAAAAAATGAAACAAATTTGAATCTAAAAATCGAGGCTCTATATGTAAGCCATTTAGAACATAAGAGCGACATTCAGTTGTTGATAGAAGATAATAAAAACAAACATATAATTAGTATAAGTACTGATGTAATAATTATGCTAATTTTTATTATTGTTTCTCTCTTTTTTCTTATAAAAAAAAAATTATTATAACCAAAAATTGCATGTAACTAAAGAATATGTAACAGACGTGCCTAAAGGCCCATTTTTCCAGGTCACTTTATAATTTCATAACACTTGTGCCGATTGAGGACAATCGACATAAGAGGGGAAGAGTTAACACGCACTTTGTTAATTCTTCGCTGACTTGACACTTACGCTAATTATTGACCCGAAAGCCAATAATAGCTGTGTCGAAATAAAATGCAATAAATTGGTAAACAGGAAACTGTTTTCCTTTTCATTAATATTTGCAAATTACATTAACCAGTAACTGCTGACTGGTATTTACGCTAGCGTTGACCAAAAAGCTAATAATAGCTACGTCAACAGAAATAGGTTAAAATCAATAAACAGGAAACTACTCTTTTATTTTTGCAATTACATATTTATGAATAATAAGCGTCTGGTGCATATTCAAAGTAATATTTTGTATAAAAACCAAAACATGTAAATTTAGCTTTAAGTTTTGAAATGAACTTCAAATAAAGCAGGCATAGCCTAGCAGAACTATAAAAAAATTTATTTTTTTAGAACTTATATATTACAAGTTCTTAACTTGTACAAGTGAGTGGGTGTGCACTGTTCATACATTTATTGACAATTATATATATTAACCTGTTTATCCGTTTTAGGCCTTTGAAATATATTTTGATATTTGTTATGGTGTCACTTGGATGTGTCTTTGCGCTCGTAGTTAAAGAATAACTGAACTTATGAGATGTTGGTGCGGTTTTTCATTCCTGCATTGTCCTTCTTTCGCTTTTCAGAATTTAAGAGGACAATGCAGGGATGTGTTTGTTTACAATAAACACTGTATGGCCCCTATTATGAGTTACATTCGATCTTCGATATTCGCTGGTTGTCGAAGATCGAAAATCGAATGTCAATTTGGTATTATGAGCGGTGCAACCCTATCAAAATTTTCGTTGTTTACCGAATTTAGAGTCGAATGCAATTTTGCTTTCGATCGTGTAGCGTATTGTGGGAAAACTTGTTAAAGTGTAAGTTGTTTGCGATTATTTATGGTTTTATAGTAACCAAATAATAAATATATACTAATTTTGTTAATTTTATGCAGGTCGAAAGTCGTGAGTACCAAACAACAATTAGAAAGGCGAATCCACAATTCGCAAAAGGGATTTGCACCAAAGTTCAAGCAGCAAAAAAATGGGAGGAATTTACAACGGAGCTGCATTGCTTGGGACCACCAGTGAGAACGGCACCAAAATGGGTTAAGCTTAATAATGGTTTTTTTTTATGATGTTTATAGAAATACATTTTTATTTTCCCTTGGTAGGTATGGGCTGAAATACGTAGAGGAACTGAAATACATATTTTTTTCGAATGACGAATAATTGAATAAAGAAAATTTATAACAAAAATAAAACAGAAACTGTGGCGTAAAGGTTTCTATTTAATACAATACTTTTTAGATTTTTCTATAATATTCTCAAAATTTCATTTCTTATGTTTTCTACTTCTCCGTTATTTGACTCCACTTCAATATCTTCAGCATCATCGTACACAGTGGGTTGAGCAAGTCCTAGCATACCTTCATTACCAATACTCAATTGGTACGATCCCTGAGCACAAAATCGGAGAACTGTGGCTAGCTTTAACATATTTGGAATGGATTTGGCTCGGGTGCACTGCTGCAACTGGTTTTCTGTACTGGACAGTAGGTTCATAAACGCCTCTTTAGATAATCTAAAGTTCTATACAAATCTGTAAGGAAATTTCTGTAGTATTAAGTACGTCAACACATTTTGAAAATTCTAAACTTACTCAGTGGAAGCCATTTTAGGGAGTTGTATGCGCCCCTCAACTATTTTCTACTTCTAGCTAGTTCACTAATCTTTCATCGTCCGATGAATCGTCGAACCACAACTCCGTTGTACTCATTTTCACAAAAAATACTTTTTTTAACTTTTAAAAATGTTGTTAGCAAAGAATTTCAACACAATCGGTTTTTCTTTTATTTTGATTTGCTGTATCAGCTGAGAAAAATTATCTATTGTAAATGCGTCGAGCGATCGAAATTCACAATAGTCCTATTCTTCAACGAATGAGCACCATCATACCAAATGAAAATTCGTTCGATCAGCACTTTCGACTACAGTCGAAGATCGAATGTTGCTCATAATAAGGGCCTATATGTAGATTTTCTTTTGAGATAGGCATGTTGTGATGTTGAAATTGTAGTGTTTGTCATCTTCTCTCTTAGATATGCATCAAACTACCGTTTGGGGATAAAAATCCCCTTAACCGTTCTCCAGCTTTTTGGAATATATCCCAGCATAAGCCTTTTTTTGGAAAAAATCTCTTTCCATGGAATCGAGTGTTCCACAACAGGGCAGGAAATATCCCGTTCGGGCCGGCTGCTTTATATGCTTCGACGTTTTTCAGCCCATTGAGTTCTAGCTGCGGATAAAATGTGTTTGATTGTTTTTGGTAGACAAGTTGGACGATTAGGGCCATAGTTTTTGTTACCTAGGAAGTGTGTGTTCATGAGACAATGTAATGTATCGGCCATGAAATTTTTTTTTTATTCCCCGTTGTCTTGGATAAAAGCTTTCCTCAACTAGCCGCATCTATGGTTGATTCAATGGAGTTAACGTTCTCATCAAAGTCTTTACTTGTCGTTATGGTTTTATGGATATGTTGAAGTTTAAACCGGGCTACTCTGCTGAAAGGGGTTGGTTTCTTTAGCTTGAGATTGATATCCAAGAGAATACAACTATGGTCTGAAAATAATTTATTGTATTTCATGTGTTGCGTTTGCTTCGCAGGCCACAATCTGTCCGTGTTCCTGAGTGATGATAACAACCGAGCGAATTCGTCCGGCGGCGCCGGTTTGTTATATGGCATGTACACTGATGCAAGATAAAATGCGGATTTCTTTAACTACACGTTCACAACTGTTAAATTAGGAGTAATAAAATTGGAACATAGAAATGCTTTTATGTGCTTTTTAGTAACTGTGCATGATCTAGGCGTACCGTTTGTTTTAGTGTAAAATAGGTTAATGTTGTTGCCTTGGAACTCTTTTATATCAGTGTGTCTGACCCAGGGTTCCTCTATGAATCCGATATCGATGTCTTCCTCCCGGAATAGAATATCTTAGTTGTCTGTAGCACACTTCGATTTCTGAACCTGTACGGATTTAGGCATCGTTTTTGTCATTATTTGCAGCTAGTCCGAGCTTTTCCAGCTGTTGAACTCTTCTAGGTCGTTTTCTTTGTTGTCGTTGTTGTCTTTAAAGATTTTGAGTTTGGCCTTTCTCAGACCAAACCGCATTCTGTTATCAGATTTTTGTAGCACTGGCAGCCACGATTGCTCAATCGTTCATCGTCACCGGAGGGTTGTGTGACTTGAGGTACTTAAGTACGTCTGCACCGTTATGTACATCGCCGGTAGCCAAAAGCGAGCGCGTGGAGGGATAAGTATGTTTTTAGCTGGAATAAGCTTAAGCTTAAAGCCTTTCACTGCTTCGCTGACCTCAGCTACGCACTTATCGAGGACAATCCTTGACCAGTCGTCCTCGCACTTGATTACCCTACAACCTCGAAGTATACCGGCAGAATCGATGGAAGGGAGAGCATCGCCCTGTTCTCCAACTACCTGCTTATTTAGCACAATCTTCGACAGTTTGACCTCCCCCCGCCCCCACTTCTGCATGACTATTCTGCCATTGTTGGTGTTTTCATCAGTTAGTGGGAAGAGTAGGTTATCCTTTGGCTCTGAGGCCATTTTCCTTGGCCTCGAGTCCGTTCCGCCTCTCCCTTCTGCAGCCATCAAATCCACGGTTAGCAAAAGGGCTACTGAGAGAGGCTGCAGATGGACAAAACTGTATTATCTGCCTTGTCAGACCGACTGTCGCAGCTCCTCCTGTCATTAAACAGAGGGGACTGTAAGCAGTTGGTTCGACTGATGACGAGCCACTTTCTATGGACAAAGCACATGGAAAATGAGGGCATCTCAAACAGTGCATTCTTCCCAGCATGGGGAGAGGAGGATAAGATGGCAGACCTATTTCTGCACGTCTGCCCGGCCTTCGCCCGAATCAGGCTTATAGACATTGACACTGATGTGTTAAGAAGCGACCATCTTGGTTCCTTGGCACCACAAGGTCTACTCAGATTTCATCGGAGGCCAAGTAGATTTAAAAAAAATTAAAAAGGGAGTGTAGTACAATGGACTTAGTTTTGTCTGAGTGCTGTGTGCCTGCTCGATCTCGTCATGAGATCTATTACGTTTTGTCGCATCACTTTTTTTGATTTTATCTTTTTTGTGGTGTTTAGCTTAATGAACCTAATCTTGTTGATTTTAAGCTATCTTGATTAGAATGAACCGCGCCTTCGTATAGCGAGACTTCATATTGAGACCCTCTGACTTGAGTTTTTCGCGATCTGGCTTTCTTTTCTGAGTGCTGCCTGGTGGCTTTTGTATTGTTAGTTGTTGGTGTTGTTGTTATTCTTTGCTTTGTAAGGGTATGCTATAACTAGTACTTCCCTTACTCTTTGATGGCTGAACCGTATCTTGGCTAGAAGCCACCAGGTTGTCCTCTTCTGAAGACGGTATTGTGTCGCAGGTTCTTCTAGTTCTTACGGTTGCTTACGTCACAACATACGATTAAAAAAAGGAAATAATGGTATCCAGGCGGCTGCGCCTCATACCGCGGTAAGGCCACAGTAACACTCGAAGGCAGCCGGGTATTCGAGAGGGAAGCAACGTTAGCGATGCACATGGTTGAAGTCCCTGCACCATTCAGTCCTCGGCACGTTTCCAACCACCTCTTGACTAGAGAATTGGCTGCATTTTCTTTTTTGGAATCTTTCCAACATGATTGGACCTGAGATGACATAGCTCCCTCGTTCATTGACTTTCACCGCGGGAAGGTATACACCCGTCGAAGGGTGGAATTGGAACTCATGGATTTTTGTAAATTCTACGTTCATACTCATTTTCGGTTGGTTTTATTTCTTGTTCTACATGTTTTGGTTCTCTTACTTCATATACGCTGTGATGGGATTCGTTGAATATCGTATCCCTTCTTATGATAATCTTTCTTCTGTGCGTCATATTTGCGTGTCATAATTTTTCATTACACCCTCAATAGAATTTTTCTCTCACTTGGTTCTATGTTCTCTTGGAATATGCACGTACACTTCACTGCCACAAACATGAATATGCGATTCTGAGTGTTCATTCCAAACCATTTTTCATATTTTCATTCCTCTTCCACCTTTTTTTCTGACTCTTGATACATATAAATATAAAATTTCGATCCAAATTGGGTACTAGCAAAACATCTTTAATCAAATAAACCTTTTTTGACTTTCCCGCTTGAGCTTTTATGTCATCTACACACTTCACTCCCAACTTCCTGCCATCACCAACTTAAACTTGGCATACACCTTCGGGAAGCCCTGTAAAATTATGGAACAACTCACATTGAAACGACATATGGTCAGTACCTCCCGAGTCGGCGTACCACTCATCTCTGATTTTCCTTCTGTTTTCTTCGAATGTGTCACGAATTAATGCTTTGCTGCTCCGCCTAGCGTACTAGCTCAAGCTGTAGTGATACGGAATAATTATCATACCTCTCACTACAACCTCTTTGCTTGCTCGTCTGCTGTCGTTTATAGTATTCCCTTGCCCACTGTCCTTATTTTCCACAAAAGTTGCACTTGCCTGGTCGTATTTTTGCCTTGAAAAACATACGCAATTTTTGTTTATTTTCTTTCATCCGTTGAACGTGCAATGCTGCGAGACTCCCCATTTAACAGGTGATCTATGAGCGCTCGATATTTTGTTCAGCACGAGGTACTACATACCAAACTGTGCGTACAAGATCAAACATCGGTGGTAGGCTGCTTAATATTTCTGCTATGACTATAGGCTCATTTTGATCAAGATCCATGTCCTTCAACCTGTGCAAGCGAAGTTACTTTGGCACTAAGGCTCTACACATTTTCATCGTCTTCCATTTTGCAATTAATAAATTTTTCTACTAAGACATGTGCGAACTGATCACTCTTTTCTGAGTGAACCACCTGAACACAAGACAATTTCAGTTAGTACTAACCTTAATCGATTTTCAGGTGTAGGAAAATTTAGAAACATGAAAATTTCAAAATGCGATATCTCTGCGAAAAAAAATGATATATGAGCAAACAAAACGCCATTTGAAAGAAGAAGACTTGTACTTAAAGATGCAATCCTTTAATTTTGGTGAAAGAAAACATCTGCAAGGCTACATAACCTCAAATATGGGGGAAAATGGGGTTTTTTGCACTTTTAGGTTAGGATATCTCGAAAACCAGAGCTGATAGAGCAATTCTGAGGCCAGATTTGGATTCAGCGCATCATAAACCTTCGGAAATGTATAGTCTGGTTTCTGGGTCTGAATGTTGGTTAAATTTTGTCGGCCTGTGTTATCGATTCGTCGCCGTTCGCAGCAATTGGGCCTCTGTTACTCAACAACGTGGAAAATTTTGCGAAAGGATTTAGGTGTGCAGCCTTTCAAAATACAGCTGGTGCAAGAATTGTAGCCGAACGACCTACCGCAACGTAGAATTTTTGGTGAATGGGCTCTTGGAAAGTTGGCCGAAGATCCACTTTTTTATCGAAAAATTGTGTTCAGCGACGAAGCTCATGTTTGGATCAATGTGTTCGTAAATAAGCAGAATTTTCGATTTTGGAGTGAAGATCAGCCAGAAGAATTGCAAGAGCTACCAATGTATCTAGAAAAGGTGACAGTTTGGTGCGGTTTATGGGCTAGAGGTTTCATTGGACAGTACTTCTTCAAAGATGCTGCGAATCGTAACTTAAGTGAATGGTGAGCACTACCGTGAAATTATATCCAACTTTTTTTTGCCCAAAATGCAAGAGCTTGACTTGCATGGCATTTGGTTTCAGCAAGACGGTGCCACATGCCACACAGTACACGTAACAATGGACTTGTTGAGAGGCGAGTTCGGTGAACATTTTATTTTACGTTCGGGACCTGTCAATTGGCCACCCAGATCGTGGGATATAACTTTATTTTAGATTATTTTTTGTGGGGCTATGTTAAAGTTTATGTCTATTCAGACAAGCCTGCTTCAATTCGCGCATTGAAAGACAACATTAAAGCATTTATATGTGAGATACTGGCCGAAACATTGGAGAGAGTATGCCAAAATTGGACTAAGCGGATGGACCATTTGAAGCGCAGTCGCGGTCAACATTTGCGTGAAATAATCTTCAAACATTAAATTTTATGGACTGTACTGTCGATTTAAATAAAAATAGCATGCATTTTTCTGAATTTTACGTGTGTTTTTTTGAAAAACTCTCCGATTGCTCTTAAAAAATCACCCTTTAGCTTTTTGCTGCTGCCACGACTTCGCCAAGGATGAGCCATCGCTTTTGTTATCTGTTTGAAGTAAAATAGGTTTAAAGTTAGTTAAAATATATGCTGGAAAGGTTCCAAATCGTTGTAATCGCTTCTTATGTAAGTCAATGGTCTTGTATTGACCATACTTTCCAATTCAGTTAGTGCGTTGTCAATTGGCTTTCGGGCAAATTTGGTTTTCCTATGTTGTCTGTGGATTCGGCGACCAGGCTCATTGATTTTTCTAAAATATACTCCGAAGGCCAATTCAACTCCCTTCAATTAACCATTCTGGGCAAAACTTTCACAGATCTGAGTCCACTAATGCTTTTGCTTTTATACCTCTGGTAAGGAGGTCAGCTGGATTGTTTTTGCCCCGGCAGTGCTTCCTATAATGAATGTTTGCTAATTAATCCAGTTGAGAGCTATCACTGAATCGCTCCATCAGGTGACGCTGTGCACTTCGAAGTCGAGTGCATCTACTAAAACTATTTTTAATCTCGCTTCTGTTTATTCTAGCTTAGACAATGCCAATTCACTCTGTTTTTAACTTTTCTCCTTCAGGCTTACATACTCTGTTCTTAGAACAAATGAAATTTGTTGTAATGATACCGGCCGCTGTTAGTTGGCGCACGTAGGCAACAGCACCATACCCTCTCGGACTGGCATCGGCAAATATATGAACATCATATTTAACATCGTCTCATGTTAAAGTTGTGCAGACCTCTTATATGTCTTCTTGCCATTCCAAGTTCTTTTTCCAAATGTTTTGAAAAATGAGTTTTATTCGAACAGTAAATGGGTCTAGCATTTCCAAAGGGTCATCAATTTTTGCCATAGCTTTCATGACATTTCTTTTTGTTGGTCTCAAATTCACCAAATACATACTCGGTAATGCTCTCAATGCCGAAGCTAATCTCAGCGTTCGCTGTAGTCCAATTGATGCCAAGTACCTTTCAGCTAATCGCTTGTTCGTTGTTATGAGTCAGGAAAAATGGGGCAAGCTCATGATCATTTGTGTTCCATTTCCGAAGATTAAACCCTGTCTTGGTCATAATTTCTTTTGGTTTTAAGTACATTAACTTGGCTAAACTTCGCTCGCTTATCACCAAGTCGTCTACATAAAAGGGTTGTTTTAATTTATCGCAAATAACTCCATACTCTTGCTGAGAAATGTTTTAATGATGGCGGAGTGTCGCTGCCAGCAAAAACGGACTGCACGTTACACCAAACGTTACCCTGGTCATACGGTACTCAACGATTTTGGGCAGTCGAACTTTACACATAGGGGTGCGCTCGTACCATAAAAATCGGAGTGCGCCTCGAACAACTTACGCGATCTCGATCTGAAAAAAAGCCTTTTCAATGTCCGCAGTTATGGCTATTTTGTGTGAACGGAATCTTAAAAGAGATTTCAGCAAATCTGCTACGAGATTGTCAACCGCATTCAAGAGATCATTTAACTATTCGCGTTTTGGGTTGATTTTGTCGTCACGAAAAACTGGTTTTTGAGGCATATAGTACACTACTTGTTCCGCAATGCCATTTTGTACTAAATATCTAAGCGCTATATCATATTCAATAAGTTTATTACTGCCCCTTAACAATTTATTCGTCAAACTGTACAATCTTTGTTCTGCGATTTCTCTATTGTTAATCAATTTTTCATTTAAATTTTTCCAAGGCAAATACATTACATAACGGCCATTCACTTCACTAATTTTAATCACTGTTCCTTCTAAGGACGCCAATAGACTCTAAAATCGAAAATTTTTCGTAATCACAAAATTATTCGCTAGACTTTTCTACACTCTCCACACCGTTGCATGCTACTTTATTACATTTCTTACCACAACTGCCTTGAATAGTCCACCCGAAGAATGTTTTTACGACAACTAAATTTTCTTGTAGCCGTTCAATTTCACCGTAGTTAAATATCCAGTAATAGTCCTCCCCAATCAAACCTTAATGTCGTCAACTAATTTCTCCTTGCCTATTTCACAATCTGTTAACTTTTTTTTGATGTTTCGAAACAGCTTGTTTTTAAATTTGGGCACTAGCAAAATGTTAGCACAGATAGTAGGTATAACAATCGTTTTTATTTTTTGACCTTCATCATTATATCGTCTGCGTAATGAAATTTCTACGCTTTTCAATTGAGTTGTTTGTTTTGCTTTTTTGCCACAAAATGCAATAATTTGAACGTTGTCAAAACCACAGGAAGGAAGCTTGAGCTCCTCCGCCAATTTTTCGCTTATATATGTTTTCTGTTTCCCAATATCCATAATAATTCTGGAGACTACGCTATGACCGCTATTCACTTCGATAATTATTGCTTTTGTGGTTTGGAGAAAAATACCAGCCTCTTTTAATTCAATTGCATTTAATGTTGTTGCGTCCGGTGCATTCGTTACTTTTGTAGACTCCCCGTTGTGTTTACTTTTTGGTTATTTTTCATTTCGCTTTTAGTTATTTCTTTGTTGTCGCTCGCATCTTGCTGATAAAAGTCTATCGCTATATATAATATGTTGCATTTTACCCGTTGCGCATTACAATACAGTCAACTCTCGTTAATTCGAAATTCGAGGGAATCTTAAAACATTACGAATTATCGAGTGCTTGAAATATTAAATGGTTCGAAATTTTTGAGAGAAAATAAATAAATCTTCGAATTATCAAGTGTCTTTATTTAACTGCTTCCAAATTTTTACATATTCATGATGTGAATTAATTAATCTTTGAAAAGAAATCATTTATACGGGTTTGCTTTGAAGTAAATTGCTGATTAGACTTTTCAATAATTTTTTTATAGAGAAAAAGTGCCTGTGCTGTTTCAGAAGTTTCGTTTTGTAGACAAAAGCTTTGTAAGTTATCGAATGAGGCTCTTGCTACCTTAACTGACACCTCGCCAAAGGTTCTGATGTATCGTCTTCATCTCTATCGTTGCTCTTTTCATTCGTATCTGTCGCAGATGAAATTTCGCCATCGGTTAGTGATCCTGAGACAACAACATCTTAATCCCCTTGAACATAGTCAGAAAAACTCACACCGCTGATGTCAACTAATGGTTCCATGGTTGAAAGAGTACAAAGAGATGCATCTTAAATTCTTTTGCAGCATCGCTTTTCTTCTCACCTCCTTCTACTTTTTCAATTAATATCTTCTTTTCAGCAATCGTCAAACATTTATACTTTTTAGGACTCATATTTAATAAGTTTAATAAAAAATCGGCGATAGGCAAGTCGATTTTACAGCTTTTCGTGGTATGCGTATTTGTTTTGCAAAGAACACATTAATAGCGCTGGCTGTTGCCTACGAAGAGTCCCGCTGCAGAACCTCCATCTCGAAAACGTGCTTCTCTTCGCACCCTCATATTGAATTCTTTGTCTCGCTCAGACATTTGTGCTCTTTCTAAGGCTTCTATTTCGGTCTTTAAAAATTTCAGAAGTTTATTTAAATGGTCATTTTCTGTTCGTTACTTTTGCTCTCCTTGACCGTATCAATGCTGGGATTTAGTATTGCACTGCAAGCTGCACTCCTTTCAAATGAACGATAAAATTGCACAGGAAATGTTGTTGGTATAGATTTCAACAAAATTAATTTTACCATTATATCGTACTGAGCCGATGATATGTGAAATGCTACAAGCGATCGCATAGTCGAAGTAACCTCGATGTGCAGTTGCCGTAATCCATGTATATCTGTTGTGGACTGCATCGTTCTAATATTCATTAATTTCTGAAAAAAAATTATCGACGATTTTTTCATTGCTTCCATGTTCTTTTTGCAAGAGAGATATGGCTTCGCTGTAACACTTTTCGGTGGGTGTAAAGCCGGCTATGGAAGCAGCGGCTTTGCCTACAAACGCTTCATTCAAACAATTAAACTTTGAAGATGTAAACAATTTTGGATTTTCGTGTACTGCTCTTTTGCTCTCAGAAAGGAAGCCAATTTCCGAAGTTTCCATCAAACTTTTTTAACTCAAAGACCTTAAACTACATTCCACTATTTCCCTCTGTCGCTACAACCTGCACTGCGCCTTCATAGGAGTTGTTTTAATTAACCCGAATAAAATGCTCCAAATGAGCTAAAGTGGTTACCTCCTTATCATCATATTCAATTATAGCCGCTAGTGAAAATCTGGTTACACAACTGTCGTCCCTGGTTTCGGTACCATGTGAAAATATTAAATAACACACGCTATTTTCGCCCGAGTTCGAATAGTCTCGGCGGTCAGATTTTTACTATATTTTAAATCGCTATAAAAAGATAACACAAGGTACGTTCCCAGGACAGTCGCTTCTACGATACCGGAACGACCCGGATTTATATCCGGCTAAGGACTGTCACTCCAGCAGCATTCCCCATATATGTATGGGAAATTTTTGTGCTGCTACAACAACAAGAAGGTATGAGCTTAGCTTTTTGTTGTGTTGAGCTTTTCTCTCTCATTAAATAACGGCTATTTCTAAGTAAATATAAGAGTACTAATTTGTTGGTATTTAATTTTTGACAATGCCTAAAGCATCGAAGCGTCGCTTTCGGGAGTGTGTAAATGATGAATACGTACGTTGTTTCTCATTTTCAAAAATTCGGGAATTATTGAATTTGTGGACAGAAAATTTGAGGACTCACCCTATGCACATACCGGTGCATAATGCATTCAACATTCTGAGGAGAATGCCGTGGGACCAAAATATCTCAAGAATGAAACGGTTCCAACTCTAAACTTGGGTAAGTAAATTTATTTATTATTATTTCTACATATATGTACAGTGAAGGAAAAATAAACGGAGTTATCGCCAATATTAAGAATACAAGAATTGAGCATATTGAATAGTTAAAAGTGAACTATATTCAAAGCAAATTATATCTTAATAATCTGTGAATAATTTTTTTATTATTAGTGTCACAGATTATTTTTGGTTCACTGTACATACATAAGCTGATATTCGTATGCCTGGGTGTCGTTTTCAATACTTGCGTGCCTATTGTCCCGATTTACACGAGGAGACATCTTGAAGGGAGACACTGGAAATTCTCTTTTGATGTTTCATTCGCGTACACACGGCAAAAATGTTTCCGCGACAGTTTGACATTAAATACTTTAGCATCGTCTGGTTCGGATGTATTCTAGCACGCGCTTACATCTAAAGTAGAGAGCGTTCGACAACAGTTTCTTAAATTTATGAATGAAAAATGCAAACTGGTTAAATAATAAATAATTTGTTGTTTTTTTATTGAAATATATTTATAAATTCTTATACTTGAATAAAAAAAATTAAATTAAAAATACTTCATATGTAAATAATTAACTTAAAATTAACTTGAGTATCTAGAAATGCACGGAAACATTAGAAATCAACATAAACATGTCCTATAACTATTTTAAATTATACTTACTTTCCTAGCAAAAATAATCGTGCATTTCCCAAGCAGCGTTCGGATGTTTGTCATCGTTGTTATCTTCCGTTTGATTGAAAACCAACACATAACTTAGAACTTTCTTCCACAAAAGAAGAAAACGAATGAAGCAACTGTCAAAAATTGCTTTAAGATAAGAAATACGAATAAGAAGAGCAAAGCGTGTCGCCGAGTACGGGAGACAAAATCCCTTCTCTCTTCCCCGACCGTCCTTCGCCCTTGAACAAAATGTTTTCCTTCCAGATGTCTCCTCGTGTAAATCTGGTCACTGAAAAGCTAATATACACACATGCATATGAAGTAGAAAACAGAAAAGTGTTTGCGTGCACGTTGCGCACTTTCTCATTAATTAATTTATTTATAAGAAACTTTTGAATTTAAAGGATCGGGTTTAGTATAATGCCGTATGACAATTTTAGGGCAAGTATAATGATTTATTCAAGGAATCTCGTTTTTATACTTTTATTCAAAATATATCGATGAAAATTAAATACAAATGCATTTTTCAATATCATTGGTTTTAAACGAGAATAATAAATCTTTAGAATTGCGGATAATATTGTACGAGGTTTCAGACAGGGTGCCTCACTGTCGTGTGACGTGAGACGCAGAACTTAATCGCTCAGCTACAGTTTTTCATAAAGGCGTACAATTGTTGGCGTATGCCGATGATATTGACATCTCCGGCCTTAACAACCGCGATGTTAGTTCTGCCTTTTCCAAACTGGATAAAGAATCAAAGCGAATGGGTCTAATGGTGAACGAGGACAAAACGAAGTACCTCCTGTCATCAAACAAAAAGTCGACCCACTCGCGTATCGGCACCCACGTCACTGTTGACAATTATGATTTCGAGGTTGTAAAAGACTTCATTTATTTAGCAACCAGCATTAACAGCGATAACAATGTCAGCCTTGAAATTCGAACGTAGAATCTCTCTTGCCAACAAGTGCTACTTTGGACTAAGTAGTACAGTCCTCTCTCGACGAAAAAAATGAACACTCTACAAGGCCCTAATCATGCCTGTTCTAACGTATGGCGCAGAAGCGTGGACGATGACAACATCCGATGAAGCGACGCTTGGAGTGTTTGAGAAAAAGATTCTGCGGAAGATTTCGATGCGGTACCAGCTGGTGGTAGCAGAGGAAGAGGAAGGCCTCCCTTACGTAGAAAAATCAGGTGGAAAAAGACTTGGCTTCACTTGGTGTGTCCAACTGGCGACGGTTAGTACGAGAAAGAAACGAGTGCCGCGCTTTGTTAAACTTGGCAAAAATCATGTAAGCGGTTATCGCGCCAATTAAGAAGAAAAAAAAAAACAAGAGGTTGTCTGTAAAGTCGGTTTACTAACGATAGTTTAACGTGACAACGTCATAAGAAAATACGATGTAATGGTTGCAATTTTCAAAACAAAATTTTAATTTTATTTGTTTGATAGATATTTTGTATAGATATAGAGGAGGAGGTAAATGGAATCGCAATGGAATAGGTCAAGTTACATTTACACAAACGTGAAGAATGGCGAAACATTTGATTGTGCGTCAGACGTTAATAAGTCAACAACACTAAGAGGCACCTTCATCGATTTGCCTTTTTCAAGATACTTTATACTCGAAACACTCCCTTTCATTTCCTACTTTTTCTATCATCGTCCTATTCTCAACAGAGAAATGGTTCATTACCATGCACACAGGGAGAAGGCATATGCAAATACAAGTATGTGAATTTATATACAAATGCGCATATACATACATATGCTCACTCAAGTAGGAGAGAGCCAGATGTCGAACGTTGCCGTACGCGGGGGCCGATTGTGCTCTTTGTCGTTCGTTCCGTTCGGTCGAACTGAAAATATCTGACCGTAGCATCCGCCGCATACTGAAAAATGATCTCAAAGTCAAGCCTTTCAAGCAGCAACAAGGGAGACTTGAGAGAGCAATTTCCGAACATTGTGTTTTCTGACGAGAAAATTTTTCACATTGAACAATTCGAAAACTCACAAAACGATAGGATTCATTTGACCGACCGTTCATACGAGAACTTGAGTCCTCGATGGGCCACCAGGAGGCCAGCACCCGCCACAGGTAATGCTTTGGACCGTCGTAACCGCAGATAGGCGCTCTCCAATCATTCGCATTGAGCCTGGCGTCAAGGTAAATGTGAAATATTATCGGCAAATTATTCTGCAGGTTGCTTTGAAGTCGTGGGCAGACAAACATTTCAGTGGCAGACCATGGACGTTTCAACAGGACTCGGCACCGTCTCACAAAGCTCGAGTGAATAAAGAATCGCTACAAAACAACGTTCCGCCCTTCATAACGTCCACACAATGGCTCTCCAATTCACCAGACGCGAATCCGATGAATTATTCTCTTTGGGCCATTTTGGAGAGCAAGGTGCGAGCTAAAATATTCACCAGTCTCGAGGCGCTGAAAAAAGTCATTGTCCGCGAGTGAGCCAAAATACCTGAAAGTCAGATTAGGGCAGCTTGCGATTTGTTTCTGGACCATCTCAAGGCCATAGTTAAGGGTAAAGAAGGTCATGTCGAGCAAAAGTAAATTGATTCTTAATTTTGTATTATTTTCACACATTTTTTGCTTTGAATTTAATGAAAATAATTTTCCAAACTAAATGCATGGCCTTTTTACTTGGTTACTTTTCAAGTGCCGGACCCTGTCCTCTGAGTTTTTGAAACGTGCAATAATTGCAGAAGAAAGTTGTAGCAGCGATGCTTTAACTTTTTCAAAAATGATTGTCAGTACCAAGAAAGGTTGGTGTAATGAGGACGAAAAGGCATTACCACAAAATTTGAATTATACCTATGTCCAGTAAAGCATATACTTTTATGTGTGACGATCTAGGTTTCTGTTTACCATACAAATCATATCTTTTGCGTTGGCGCCCCATTAGGTATGTTGTTCCAGGTTTCAATGCCAATGTCGTTAACAATTTAACAATTCGGTAGCATCTGGTATTGACATGATGTGTAGTTAAAATTTATCTGGTAATGATGAAAACTTGATAAATTTTGCCAAGCCCACGTAGCTATTTGTTAAAAAATTGAATGATATTTTTGATTCACTCGATGGAAAACATTTTAAGTCAATAAATCCATTAAGGTCTCCTTTGAAGCGAGATTATAGGGGCATAGTTGAAAAACTACTAAGTCACTTCGAGTTCTTCAGTCCAATGTCTACAATGAGTTTATATTATACTAATAAATGCATCGAAGGCATCCATACTACAAAGAAATCGATACTGGAATTTTGCGAGGAGCTTTTTCAACAGCATCAAAACTTAAAATTTATTTTCATTGGAAAGTAAAATCAAGACTGTCTAGAAAATTACTTTTATCGGGTCCGAGCTAGTCAGGCTATTAAAACTCACTCAACAGCACACGAAGAGCAGTATATAGCGGGTGATTTTTTAGCTATTATCTTTTTAAACAGTTGGTTTAAACAGCTGACGCACATTTCGTGTTTTGTTTCACTGTCAAATATCTTCAGTTTGGTCAGATATTTGTTAAAAAATTGAATGATATTTTTGATGCACTCGATGGAAAACATTTTAAGTCAATAAATCCATTAAGGTCTCCTTTGAAGCGAGATGGTATGGGCATAGTTGAAAGACTACTAAGTCACTTCGAGTTCTTCAGTCCAATGTCTACAATGAGTTTATATTATACTATTAAATGCATCGAAGGCATCCATACTACAAAGAAATCGATGCTGGAATTTTGCGAGGAGCTTTTTCAACAGCATCAAAATTTTAAATTTATTTTCATTGGAAAGTTAAATCAAGACTGTCTAGAAAATTTCTTTTATCGGGTTCGAGCTAGTCAGGCTATTAAAACTCACTCAACAGCACATGAAGAGCAGTATTTAACGGGTGATTTTTTAGCTATTATCTTTTTAAACAGTTGGTTTAAACAGCTGACGCACGTTTCGAGTTTTGTTTCACTGTGAAATATCTTCAGTTTGGTCTATAATTTAACCATGAATCGTCTTACAAACGAACGAAACGCTTGCAAATCATTGAATTTTATTATAAAAATGCGTCTTCTGTTAAGAAAGTTTATCGCGCGCTTCTTCCGTTTTATGGTCAGTTTAATCGACCCACTGAAGGGGCTGTTCGAGCTATTGTGACTAAATTAAGAACCAAATTTACATAATTGGACATCACACCACCAGCACGCTTACGTAGAGTGCGAACTGAAGAAAATATCGCAGCTGTATCGGCCAGTGTTAATGATGACCATCAATTATCGATTCGTCGCCGTTCGCAGCAATTGGGCCTATGTTACTCAACAACGTGTAAAATTTTGCGAAAGGATTTAGGTGTGAAGCCTTTCAAAATACAGCTGGTGCAAGAATTGAAGCCGAACGACCTACCGCAACGCAGAATTTTTGGTGAATGGGCTCTTGGAAAGTTGGCCGAAGATCCACTTTTTTATCGAAAAATTATTGTGATTTGTCGATTTTGGAGTGAAGATCAGCCAGAAGAATTGCAAGAGCTACCAATGTATCCAGAAAAGGGTATAGTGTGGTGCGGTTTATCGGCTGGAGGTATCATTGGACCGTACTTCTTCAAAGATGCTGCGAATCGTAACTTTACTGTGAATGGTGAGCGCTACCGTGAAATTGTATCCAACTTTTTTTGCCCAAAATGCAAGAGCTTGACTTGCATGGCATGTGGTTTCAGCAAGACGGTGCCAAATGCCACACAGTGCACGTAACAATGGACTTGTTGAGAGGCGAGTTCGGTGAATATTTTATTTCACGTTCGGGACCTGTCAATTGGCCACCCAGATCGTGCGATATAACTTTATTTTAGATTATTTTTTGTGGGGCTATGTTAAAACCCATGTCTATTCAGACAAGCCTGCTTCAATTAACGCATTGGAAGACAACATTAAAGCATTTATATGTGAGATACAGGCCGAAACATTGGAAAGAGTATGCCAAAATTCGACTACGCGGATGGCCCACGCGCAGTCGCGGTGAACATATGCATGAAATAACCATCAAACACTAAATCATATGGACTGTACTATCGGTTTAAATAACAATTTCATGCATTTTTCTCAATTTTACGTGTGTTTTTTTGAAAAACTTTCGTATAGCTCTTAAAAAATCACCCTTTATATATGCTGTGTACATGTATGTGCACTTGCCACAGCAAAAAATATTACGATTCCCTAAAACTTCTCAAGAAATCCAGCGCACATTCATAGGCACAGCATTGTATGTACAGTAACATTCAAATATGTGCAGTCACCTTAATATACCTTGATTTCAGAGTAATAATGCGTTCACATATGCATTAATCACCTATAAATCCACCAAATTAATCCATAGGTTCACATATGGAAGATACCTGCAAAATTGACAATCAGCTGTCAATACTGCTTTGAAAGGTTTTTCTTCATAGAAATTATTTTGGTGGAATATTTCGGTGTTTTTGATTTCTTTAATTATTATTAACGATATGAAGAAAATACAAGAATAAGGAATAGCTAATTTAATTCAGCAATTGGCTGCTAATAATAAACAGTTGGAGGAAATTATGGCAGCAATGGGCATGGGATATTTTATATTACATTTTATAATAAGTAATAAGAGGGCAAAACGTTTATAGACACACGCTTTTTTCTGTTAAATGAATCCATAATTAATAATATTTAACAAAAAATTATTAGAATTATGTTTACAGACCTGTTTTCTTTGCCGGCATGTATTTCATTTAGTTTTTATTTTGATGTTTCTCTGTAATCTCATTTGTAATAATAATTGTCGATAACACAGAAAACTCAGAGTTGTATGTCAAAAAGTATCGTATTATCTAGGATTATTTCATAATCTCAGATTTTGGGAGAGAAATGTGGGAAATTTTTAAGAAATCGCGCTTTTTAATTGCGGAAGTTATCAATAAATTTGTTTTTGTTGTGCTTTTTAATATTAGAAACTGTTCAGCGCCGTCGCGGGTAAATAATCTTGGCCGCTACAGCTGCGCCTATGAATGCATTTTGTTCTTGTACTCGCTAGGCTTAGAGTTGTGCGTTTGGAAACATATGCATGTTGAGGTGGCACACATCATTAAAAGCCGAAAAGTGTGGAACTTGCCTTTTGACTCTCCCACTAAAAACCCACCCCAGCTCCGTTTACCTCCGCCCTATTGCCAATTCTTGAAAATATGCGCTGTGTTGTTCAGCGACGTCAACCGTCAAGTACCACTTGACGGGAAGGGCAGCGGCCTATTGCCTCTTCATGAAGCTCTGGGCTGTTGTTCAGCGCGAGGCAGGTTGGAGATTACTATTTTTACCATATTACATACAGTGGAGCAATGTTCTTCTGACAATAATCTATCATAATATCCACTAGGTTATCAGCCGAAATCGGCTTCCCCAACCCAGTGCTTAGTTCCTCCCTTCCCTTTCGAGCACAAATCGCGGACAGACAAACCAAACATGTTCTGCGTCTTCTACAGCTGGTGCACAATGAGAGCAGTATCGGTCGTCTTCGTGCTTAAACCTATATAGATAGGATTTAAAACACCCATGTCCCGTTAGTACTAACTGTCCATGTTTACGGTTAACCCATTTGGCTATTAGGGGAAACAAACGGTACGCCCAGCGTCCGTTCAGGCACGACCTCCAATTTTCCTGTCATGAACGCAAGCTGCGCGCTCTTGCTTCCTTGCGTTCTGAAGTAGCTTTGTTTTTGTAGAATTCAGCGTATTCTTTTGCCATTAAATTTAGTGGGAGTAGTCGTGCAATAACCATAATGGCGTCTTCTGATACCGTTCGAAACGCGCATCACACTCTGAGGACACTCAGTCGATACACTGATTTCATACAATTCACATATGAGCTGCAATTAGTTGCTTCCACCCATGCTGGAGGTGCATACAGCTAAATCGGTGAGACCACGGTATTAAGTAGTATCCTGCGGTTTTGCCTAGGGCATCTAGTGTTCATCATTATGCGCGTCAGTGCTGTTACTGCCTCTGCCGCTTTGCTGCTCGCGTATGATAGGTCATTCTGAAGTTCAGCCTATGGTCGATTATTACACCCAGGTATTTAATGAACGGCCTCGATTCAATGGAATTTTCGCCCACCATTATATTTGCTGACTCTACCTTGTTCCTGCTGCAAATGAGCACTGCTTCCGTCTTATGATCCGCAAGAGTTAGACCGTTCTTGCGCAGCCATTCTTTTACCATTCCAACAGCATGGTTGCAGGTTGCTTCAGCTTGGTGGAGTACTTGAGCTATGACCATAACAGCGATATCGTCAGCAAACCCTATAATTTCTGACCCTGGGGGTAAACTGAGACGTAAGACTCCGTCATACATATTATTCCTCACCAAGCGGCCTTGGAATGAGCCTTGTGAAATTCCGCCAGTTATTTTATATTCCCAACACCCGTATCGGTATTACAGCCAGCGGTTCTGTCAGTGAAATAACTGACGATAATCTTGCGTATATATATATTGTGAAGCCTGAAAGCAATCAAGCGCCATTAGGATATGGTTCCAGTTCGCGGTATTTAAAGCATTCTTCACGTCCTTTTAGACCGCCTGCATCATCTATGGCAGCCTCAAGACGATTAAGGATCAACCGTTCTTGAATTTTGCCTGCGGTGTCGAGCATGCAACGGGGGCGGTAGCCTGAAGGATCTTCCGCAGGCTTAGATCCTTTTGGAATCAGCACCAGTTTCTGTAACTTCCACTGAGTTGGAAATGTGTCTTCTTCTAGGCATGTGTTGTAAAGATCTACAAAAATGTCGGTATGACTTCGAATTGTCATTTTGATAAATTTTACCAAGCCCACGCACATATTTGTTAAAAAATTGAATGATATTTTTGATGCACTCGATGGAAAACATTTTAAGTCAATAAATCCATTAAGGTCTCCTTTGAAGCGAGATGATAGGGTCATAGTTGAAAGACTACTAAGACACTTCGAGTTCTTCAGTCCAATGTCTACAATGAGTTTATATTATACTATTAAATGCATCGAAGGCATCCATACTACAAAGAAATCGATACTGGAATTTTGCGAGGAGCTTTTTCAACAGCATCAAAATTTAAAATTTATTTTCATTGAAAAGTTAAATCAAGACTGTCTAGAAAATTTCTTTTATCGGGCCCGAGCTAGTCAGGCTATTAAAACTCACTCAACAGCACATGAAGAGCAGTATTTAACGGGTGATTTTTTAGCTATTATCTCTTTAAACAGTTGGTTTAAACAGCTGACGCACGATTCGAGTTTTGTTTCACTGTCAAATATCTTCAGTTTGGTCGATAATTTATCCATGAATCGTCTTACAAACGAACGAAACGCTTGCAAATCATTGAATTTTATTATAAAAATGCGTCTTCTGTTAAGAAAGTTTATCGCGCGCTTCTTCCGTTTTATGGTCAGTTTAATCGACCCACTGAAGGGGCTGTTCGAGCTATTGTGATTAAATTAAGAACCAAATTTACATAATTGGACATCACACTACCAACACGCTTACGTAGAGTGCGAACTGAAGAAAATATCGCAGCTACATCGGCCAGTGTTAATGATGACCATCAATTATCGATTCGTGGCCGTTCGCAGCAATTGGGCCTCTGTTACTCAACAACGTGGAAAATTTTGCGAAAGGATTTAGGTGTGAAGCCTTTCAAAATACAGCTGGTGCAAGAATTGAAGCCGAACGACCTACCGCAACGCAGAATTTTTGGTGAATGGCCTCTTGGAAAGTTGGCCGAAGATCCACAATGTAAATTAACTTTTGCTTCAAGAGCAAAAGCTTTTTAAAAAATGTGAGTCTTCATTGTACCACGGATAAAAACTGATCCGAAACTTTATTAATTTCAATATTTATACAGAATCTGCTTCAACTACATTCATAAGTGAAGCTTAAATCTTAGGTTAATTCTACGTATGTCTTAAGTCTATTGAAAGCGGACCATACGTGATATGTGAAATGTTTGACACCTTGGCTAATGGTAAGTGCTTATATTTATTGTTTTCTTTTTTGGGAAGTGGCTTGCGCTATTAATCTATGGTTAATTGTTTACATACTGGGTTAGTGGTGTGTGGTATAGGAGGCGTTAACTCCCCCTCTTCTAAATCGAAGCGTCCCGTCTTCGAATATAAAGCTGTTAAGTGATTAATTCCGTTTGATAATTGCAATAATAATTCTTCTTTTTCTTTTGCATTTTTTAATTAAATTTTCAGATTAATGTATATGATAAATTTAAAGACAAAATATGCAGATAATATTATTACAATTAAAGTGGTAAATGTCCACCAAACAGGATTTCGTTTTATTTCTTGCTTTAATGGTGTGAGTATATTAACATTGTTTAGTTTTAAATCAATATTTTTTGTTTCAATGTATTTATTTACAAAAAAAGATTTTAATTTTCCTTCCCTTAAATATCTTAAAATTTTTCCTGTAGGATTTTCATATTTGCTGTTGTCAATTATAACATTATCTTGAAAAGTTATCAAATAAACTCTTTCTGTAGTGTGATTATTAATTTTATGTTTTCCTGATGCTATTATAGCACCATCTTTTACAATATTTATTGATTTATTTGCTTCATTTATTTTTGTGCAGTTGGCATGTTTATTATTTAACATATTGGACAAACATGTGTTATTTCCTTTTATCATACAAAAAGCATTATTTAATTCCTTTTTACAAAATTTGACTGAATAAAATTTATCTCCACATTTTATTATTTCATTTTCAATCAACAATTTTCCATCATTTTGCGCTACAGCTATTGCTTTATACAATTTACAAACATTTTTTACTTTTGGATACTTAATGTAAAGAACTATTAAATTACTTTTTTGTACAATTTTAAATTCCGAAACATCTATAAGATCTGATATTGTTACATTTACTTGCTCATTGCTTATTATTTCTTTTATTTCTGACATATCTAAAATTAAAGGATTTAATATTCCTACTTTTGACAAGATAATTGTTCCCACTATATTTTCAAGCTCTGTAATTATTAATTTATTTCTTTGCCTTAAAACAGTTTTTTCATTAGAACTGCCCTGTAATTGCTTAAGGATTTGCGTTAATTCTGTGATTGTTTTGAATATTTGTGAATTTGTTGTAAACTGCTTACTATTTATTTTCTATTAGATCATTTACTTTATTCGTTATTTTCATAAAATCATCATGGTCAGACGTACCCGAAATCCATTTCCAAACAGTACCTAATCCATTAATACCTCTTTTCGATCTTTTGTTGTCAATCTTCAATTGTCCTAGTAATGTTTCTATCATTTGTATTTCATAATCCATACTTGAATTATCAATTAATATTATTTCTTCATTGCTTTTGTATTTGTTTACAACATTTTCAAATAATGATAGATTTGTTAAATGGTATAATGATCCATAATATTCAAAAATTCCTGCATTTTCTTCTTCTACAAGTATATAATTTTCTCTTGTGTAATCAATTATATCTGTTGTAATGATATTGATATGTGAAAATATCAATATAAGCGGCACTAATTTTCCCATTTTTCCTAAAAATAATGCAATTAAACTTTAATGTTATCTTTGTGAATTATTCTGTTTCTGTTTTGTATTTTAACTTTATTTCCTAAATATTCTACTGCTATTTGCTTTTTATATTTGGGTTTTAATTTATTTCGATCCCCATATACTTTTTCATATATAATTTCACCCCTATGGTAATTTTTTTGAAGCCTTTTCTTGTTGTGGTATTCTAACATTTTTTCCTGATTATTTCTTAATATATCCCTTATATTCTCATGCTTTTCTTTATTAAACAAAATATTACAAGGTTGTTTACCTGTTACTGAATGTATAGTTTTATTATACTGCTGCACCGCCTTCATAATTGATTCGAAATCGCTAACTAAACTGTGTTCCTCTTTTAAACATCGAGATATTTCTATAAGTGTGGAATGAACCCTTTCATTTGACCATTACTCGTACTATGACGTGGTGTGCAATAATATATTTGTATGTTGAGTCTTTCCATTAAAGACCTGAATTGTATCGTACCTAAACGTGGTTCATTATCCATAACTATACTTTAACATCTGGAAATGTTTGCAGAAGTTCCAAAATTTTTTCCTCCAAATTAAGCTTATCCCCAATATATTTTACAATTAAATATTTAGAATAAGAATCTATACAAGTTAAAAATTTTAATTTTTGCGCGAAAAAAATATTGTATCAATATGGAGTTGTTCTCCCTCCCTTTCCGGAATAGGTGCCTCTCCTATCGGAATAAGTTTTGGGTGCCTTTCATATTTATTACTGTTGCATATGTTACAATTTTGTACGTATTGCTTGAACTGTTTTATCATTAATGGCCAATAATATTGTTGCCTAATTTGGGCCAAATTTTCCCTATAATTTCTATGTGCCCTATTGTGAGTTTGCTCAATAATCGCTCCCTGATCCTCTCTATTAGTATTATCGTTTGGGAACAATTTCGTATGAAAAAATTTTACAGTTGGAAATGCCTCCCTCAATACGTTCTTTATTTCGTAAAGCACCTCAGGTGTGCAATATATTCCCGTAACCAACTTTGGGTTAATATATTCTTTTAAAACTCCAACAATATTTTCCGGTATGTCGTATTCGATCAAAAATCGTTTATTATTAAAATAAGAAATTGTCTCTAACACGGTTATTTTCGCCCCGTTATCTATCAAAATTTGTTGCTTAAAATGATTTAATGGCTTTTTTGTTTCATGAATCTGATATTCATTACAGCTTTCAGCAGAATGTTGTGTGTCCGCTAACGAATCACCGGAGTCACTATGTTCTTCGGAATTCGTCAAATTATTAAGCATTTGTCTCGACAATGCATCAGCAACGACATTGGTTGCAAATTTTTGGAGAAAATTCTTCAATAAATGATCTCCATCTCTTAATCTTAATATTCGGATTTCTTTCCGAAATCGCAAATGACAAAGGTTGATGATCAGTGTGTATTTCCAGATCACTAACACCGTAAAGGTAATTACGCAATGCTTTCAAAGCCCAGACTATTGCGAACAACTCTTTCTCATTTGTAGCATAATTAAGCTCCGTAGAATTTAATGTTTTTGATATAAAGACAATAGGTTTCCCCTCTTGTGACAATACTGCACCCAAAGCTACATTTGATGCATCGGTTGTTAAAACAATTTTTTTGTTATAATCAGGTTGTGTCAATTCAACCTGTTGAGCCAGTAAATTCTTCAATTTTTCACAAGCAGCCACTCCGTCTTGATCTAGATTAACTATCTTTTTCTTTGACAAATACTGGGAAATGTTTCCGTTTTCCCCCTGCAAATGCTTAGTTAATGGCTTTGCCACAACCGCGTAATTGTGTATAAATTTTCTATTATAGCCTGTCAGCCCCAAAAATCCCCGCAATTGACGCAATGTCTTTGGTATAGGATAATTCTGTATGGCTTCAACCTTTCTTGGGTCCGTTTTGATTATATTCTTTGCCACTATATATCCCAAAAATTCCACCTCTCTTTGGTAAAACTTAGATTTTTCAGAGGATATTTTCATATTTGCCTCCCTTAATATATTAATTACCAAACTCAAATGTTTTTTATGGTCTTCCAAATTTTTTGAAAAAATTATAACATCGTCGACATAAACGTGACAAAACTTTCCAATATATTCTCTTAATACATTATCCATAGCTCGTTGAAAAATACTTGGTGCATTTTTCAATCCGAACGGCATTCGTAGGAATTCGTACTTCCCGTTATTTACCGAAAATGCCGTTTTCTCTATATCACCTTCTTTCATTAATATCTGGTAAAATCCAGACTCCAATAGATTGTAGAAAAATAATTAGACTTTCCCAAATTCGAAAGTATAACCTCCGGATTAGGCATTGGGTACCAATCAGATGTGGTTTTTTCATTAATTTTTTTGAAATCGATGGCCAATCTCAATTTAGGACTTCCGTCATCATTTACTCCTTTCTTTGGAACCACCCATACTGGAGAATTGTATGGACTTTTACTTTCCCTAATTATATTCTTTTGCAACAGGCTTTGAACCTCATTATTAACAAAATCATTCACTGACATTGGGTAAGAATATTGTTTTGACCAAATTGGCCTTTCTTCAAAAGTTCGTATTTCCGCCTTTACGTCGGTACGAAAAGGTAAATCTAAATTAACATCACTATGTGTTATTGAAATTTCCTCAATCACCTTATTTTGCAACCTTTCGATCGACTCCCCTTTCCTATCTATTTCAAAGGATATCTTTGAGGACTCCGACCTTAAATTATTCAATGAATTTCCAATTTGGGAATCTTCATTCTTATCTTGATTTTTCAATTTTTTTATTTTCGCGGTATCTACCTCAGAAAAAGTTTTAGGAGTTAGGTTTTCCGACATATTTTTTTGCAAATATTTATTATTTTTTTTGTTTCTAGTATAATTTTTGGCAGACCCCTTCTGACCTTTTTTCCCTACTGGTTTCTGATTAATTTTCCTCACACCGTTTTTGGTATTTCTTTCATTATTTTTCCCTTTTGGTTTATTGATAACATCTTCGACAGACGTTTCAGGACCTTCTTGTCCCGAGGGGTTTGGTATATCAAAATTATCAAGAAAATGAATTTTTTCTGTTTTGTTATTACCATAGATCAACACCCGATTTGGAATATCAATCTTGGCCTCGATTTTACTCAAGAAATTGATTCCAATTAAGAGATCACTTTCCAAATTTTCAATCTCGTAAAATCGCTCCTGAACATCAAATAAATTGATATTATGGAAAAAGTTTATGATGGTCGAACCATGAATGGTTCTTACCCTCTTCTTATTTTCTAAAACATTTTTGTTTACATAGAGCCCGGCCCGTATATATGAGCTGGTTGCTCCCGTATCAACTAAGATTTTGAAGATTTTCCCCGTCTTCCTATTCGTCTTGACAATGTAGGGCAAATCGGACCTTACTCTAAAAAATGGTTTTCTCCCATGTTATTAATTTTTTGCACCTTCTGTTGAGGTTGCGTACTTATTTGCGCACTATCATTCGACCTCTTTGGCACAGCATTTGCCTGATAATTATAATTGGTCTGCCAATTATTTCTATTGCCTCTCACCTGTTGCTGGTACGTTTGTACCGGTTTGGGCCTATTTGTGATCTGTAATGATGGATCAACGTCCATTGGCTCTGGACGATTTTGTTTGACCTCATTTGCTTGGGTATTCCTTGGTGGATACCTTAAATTGTTCTGAAAACTCGCACCCCTACGAACGCCCTGAGGAGCGTTTCTGTTTATTGTATTATTATTACTACTATTATTATTACTTCTTGAAAAATGCAATGCGAATTGTGCTCCAACGTGAAGAGGATCTGGTCCAACGGAGGGTTAAGACCTGTAATGAAAGTTCGAAGAGCTGTTTCCCTGTTTTTGGTATTAAGCTCCTTTGTAATTGCGGAATTCGTTCCGTACTCCATTATCGTTTTATTAATTAATAACGTCAGTTTTTTATTGACCTCGTTGTAGAACTCTATTAGGGTACCAGGTCCTTGCCTAAGCACACTCATTTCCTGTTCTATTATGTGACACGGCCTCTTATCAGCGAAGGCAAAATCTAGCCTACTCAGAATTGCATCGAAATTAAGAACCGTACCGTGGTTCGTTAAAATATCGTTAGCGTCCTGCGTAATTTTGTTACGCAAGATAGTCAAGGCAGCAAAATATTTTTTGCTTCCCCTAGTATACAATGACATTGAATTGTTAGCAGCCTCGCGCCAGCTAACATAATTGTTGATTTTTCCTCGAAATTCAGGAAGAGATTTTATGACATCTAAACTTTCCTCACAATTGATCGTTGAATCTATTGATTCTGTTGCATATTCAGCAACATTATCGGAATTACTTAAAGCCTGCAACTGACGTCTAACTTGTTCTACCTCGCTACGCAGCGAGGCGGTGCTAGCAGCTATAAGTCGCGACACAACATCCATATGGGACGTGATATTGTTATTATTCACTATAGACATATCTGCAAATCTACTTCTCAACTCTTCCAGCTTTATTTTTGGTAAAATTTGAAAAATTTTTAATCACTTCTTTATTTTTTACACAATTTTTGTGGTTTTCTTTACACTTTTCAGAATAGTGTAATCTCTCGTAACCTAAGCTACTAGGTCTATTGCCCATATGCTATATTTATTCTTAATTAATTAATAATTTACAACTTTTAATTCTTAAAAATTATTTAATTTCTTACTCGTTATTGGAAGATCCTTTCAGGTCCAACTTGGTGATGTCGTTTGCTTGCTAAAGATGTTTGCATACAGTGATGTTCCCTCAATTGAGTGCGTTTTTCCTCATTTGCCTTTTTTCCTTGTAGAATTATTATATTTTGTAGAATTGCTAGATATTTTGGTTTATTATTTTTTTAGACTAGGATACTTTTTGGTTTTCTCCTTTTTTAAATTTTTTCTTTTTGTTTTATTATTTTTTAGACTAGGATTCTTTTTGGTTTTCTCCTTTTTTTAGTCTTTAAATTTTTTCTCCCTTTTCCGGTTTAGGGGTACTTATTTATTTAATTTATGCACTGCCTTTTTACAGGCTATTATAGTACACAACTTTTATTTGGTCCACCAGAACTTAAATCGCTCCTGGCAGGATCGCCAATTAACTTTTGCTTCAAGAGCAAAAGCTTTTTAAAAAATGTGAGTCTTCATTGTACCACGGATAAAAACTGATCCGAAACTTTATTAATTTCAATATTTATACAGAATCTGCTTACAACTACATTCATAAGTGAAGCTTAAATCTTAGGTTAATTCTACGTATGTCTTAATTCTATTGAAAGCGGACCATACGTGATATGTGACATGTTTGACACCTTCGCTAATGGTAAGTGCTTATATTTATTGTTTTCTTTTTTGGGAAGTGGCTTGCGCTATTAATCTATGGTTAATTGTTTACATACTGGGTTAGTGGTGTGTGGTATAGGAGGCGTTAACTTGTATCCAGAGAAGGTCACAGTTTGGTGCGGTTTATGGGCTGGAGGTATCATGGGACCGTACTTCTTCAAAGATGCTGCGAATCGTAACTTAACTGTGAATGGTGAGCGCTACCGTGAAATTATATCCAACTTTTTTTTGCCCAAAATGCAAGAGCTTGACTTGCATGGCATTTGGTTTCAGCAAGACGGTGCCACATGCCACACAGTACACGTAACAATGGACTTGTTGAGAGGCGAGTTCGGTGAACATTTTATTTTACGTTCGGGACCTGTCAATTGGCCACCCAGATCGTGCGATATAACTTTATTTTAGATTATTTTTTGTGGGGATATGTTAAAGCTCATATCTATTCAGACAAGCCTGCTTCAATTAACGCATTTTAAGACAACATTAAAGCATTTATATGTGAGATACAGGCCGAAATATTGGAAAGAGTATGCCAAAATTGGACTTAACGGATGGACCATTTGAAGCGCAGTCGCGGTGAACATTTGCATGAAATAATCATCAAACACTAAATTATATGGACTGTACTATCAATTCAAATAAAATTGTCATGCATTTTTCTCAATTTTACGTTTTTTTTTGAAAAACTTTCCTATAGCTCTTAAAATATCACCCTTTATATATGCTGTGTTCATGTATGTGCACTTCCCACAGCAAAAAATATTACGATTCCCTAAAACTTCTCAAGAAATCCAGCGCACATTCATAGGCACAGCATTGTATGTACAGTAACATTCAAATATGTGCAGTCACCTTAATATACTTTGATTTCAGAGTAATAATACGTTCACATTTGCATTAATCACCTATAAATCCACCAAATTAATCTACCCGTTCACATATGGAAGATACCTGCAAAATTGACAATCAGCTGTCAATACTGCTTTGAGAGGTTTTTCTTCATAGAAATTATTTTGGTGGGATATTTCGGTGTTTTTGGTTTCTTTAATTATTATTAACGATATGAAGAAAATACAAGAATAAGGAATAGCTAATTTAATTCAGCAATTGGCTGCTAATAATAAACAGTTGGAGGAAATTATGGCAGCAATGGGCATGGGATATTTTATATTACATTTTATAATAAGTAATAAGAGGGCAAAACGTTTATAGGCACACGCTTTTTTCTGTTAAATGAATCCATAATTAATAATATTTAACAAAAAATTATTAGAATTATGTTTACAGACCTGTTTTCTTTGCCGGCATGTATTTCATTTAGTTTTTATTTTGATGTTTCTCTGTAATCTCATTTGTAATAATAATTGTCGATAACACAGAAAACTCAGAGTTGTATGTCAAAAAGTATCGTATTATCTAGGATTATTTAATAATCTCAGATTTTGGGAGAGAAATTTGGGAAATTTAATCCGCTTTTTAATTGCGGATTTTGAGTTAAGCGCGAAAAAGTAGATCATCTACTTATATGTGAACGTATTATAAGTTTCTAACCTTGCAGATATATGCATATGTTTTTGTGCAATTTTTATCAATTGAAGAACTCCATACGTAAAGTTTTATACTAATTAACTATTTACCTACTATCAGAGAGCATAAAGTAACTGTTTCGAAATTTTCTCCTAGTATTGAAATGTCCGACACAGAACTTTTTTATAAGCTACTGCTGTTCTCTGCAACTTACTGTATGATCATTTGCGCACTCAACGCACAGCAGCTGCAGTTGTCGAGCATTTAGAAGACATATTTACATACATATATAGATGCATACATATGTATGGTGCCGCAACCATTCGACATGACGAAAATTCAAGATTTACCAAATATTGGCAAATTATTCAGCGCGAAATATTGACTATTTTCGAACGGTTGAGAAAATTGGCAAATGAGCGGCTCGTTTAATGAATGAAAGTACTTTGCTCGTAGAAATATGAGCTCGAAGTTATCAATAAATTTGTTTTTGTTGTGCTTTTTAATATTAGAAACTGTTCAGCGCCGTCGCGGGTAAATAATCTTGGCCGCTACAGCTGCGCCTATGAATGCATTTTGTTCTTGTACTCGCTAGGCTTAGAATTTTGCTTTTGGAAACATATGCATGTTGAGGTGGCACACAGCATTAAAAGCCGAAAAGTGTGGGACTTGCCTTTTGACTCTCCCACTAAAAACCCACCCCAGCTCCGTTTACCCCCCACCTATTGCCAATTCTTGAAAATATGCGCTGTGTTGTTCAGCGACGTCAACCTTCAAGTACCACTTGACGGGAAGGGGAGCGGCCTATTACCTCTTCATGAAGCTCTGAGCTGTTGTTCAGCGCGACGCAAGTTGGAGATTACTATTTTTACCATATTACAAACAGTGGAGCAATGTTCTTCTGACAATAATCTATCATAATATCCACTAGGTTATCAGCCGAAATTGGCTTCCCCACCCTAGCGCTTAGTTCCTCCCTTTCGAGCACAAATCGCGGACAGACAAACCAAACATGTTCTGCGTCTTCTACAGCTGGTGCACAATGAGAACAGTGTGGGTCCTCTTCGTGCTTAAACCTATATAAATAGGATTTAAAACACCTATGTCCCGTCAGTACTAACTGTCCATGTTTACGGTTAACCCATTTGGCTATTAAGGGAAGCAAACGGTACGCCCAGCGTTTTGCTTCTTTGCGTTCTGAAGTAGCTTTGTTTTTGTAGAATGCAGCGTATTCTTTTACCATTAAATTTAGTGGGAGTAGTCGTGCAATAACCATAATGGCGTCTTCTGATACCGTTCGAAACGCGCATCACACTCTAAGGGCACTCAGTCGATACACTGCTGCTCGCGTATGATAGGTCATTCTGAAGTTCAGCCTATGGTCGATTATTACACCCAGGTATTTAATGAACGGCCTCGATTCAATGGAATTTTCGCCCACCATTATATTTGCTGACTCTACCTTGTTCCTGCTGCAAATGAGCACTGCTTCCGTCTTATGATCCGCAAGAGTTAGACCGTTCTTGCGCAGCCATTCTTTTACCATTCCAACAGCATGGTTGCAGGTTGCTTCAGCTTGGTGGAGTACTTGAGCTATGACCATAACAGCGATATCGTCAGCAAACCCTATAATTTCTGACCCTGGGGGTAAACTGAGACGTAAGACTCCGTCATACATATTATTCCTCACCAAGCGGCCTTGGAATGAGCCTTGTGAAGTTCCGCCAGTTATTTTATATTCCCAACACCCGTATCGGTATTACAGCCAGCGGTTCTGTCAGTGAAATAACTGACGATAATCTTGCGTATATATATATTGTGAAGCCTGAAAGCAATCAAGCGCCATTAGGATATGGTTCCAGTTCGCGGTATTTAAAGCATTCTTCACGTCCTTTTAGACCGCCTGCATCATCTATGGCAGCCTCAAGACGATTAAGGATCAACCGTTCTTGAATTTTGCCTGCGGTGTCGAGCATGCAACGGGGGCGGTAGCCTGAAGGATCTTCCGCAGGCTTAGATCCTTTTGGAATCAGCACCAGTTTCTGTAACTTCCACTGAGTTGGAAATGTGTCTTCTTCTAGGCATGTGTTGTAAAGATCTACAAAAATGTCGGTATGACTTCGAATTGTCATTTTGATAAATTTTACCAAGCCCACGCACATACAGCGTGGCTGATGAAAGCCGCTACCAAAAAAAATTGAATAACTTTTTTTCTTTTTAAGTTATCTGTTCCATTTTTGTTTTAATTTGCAGATTGATCTTTAAAATTTATTAAAATGGGTAACTGGGACACGCAAACAAGAATTTGGATAGTCCGCCGCTATCACGCACTGGAGTCCGTAGTTTTGGTACAGAGAGAGTACAGGCGGATGTTTGGCGACGATCCCCCGAGCAGATGGACCATAATGAGACTGGTGAATAATTTTGCTGAGCAAGGAGCAGTCGCAAGAAGCCCTTATCATCGAAACCCACCAGTTCGGACGGAGGAAACGATCGCTGCTGTAGCTGCAGCTATACAAAGCAATCCAAGGGTTCAACAAGAAGCTTATCTGCTCAACTTGGTGTCAGCCGACAGTCTTTGCAAACAATAATGCACAAAGATTTAGACTTATTTCCCTACAAAATTCAAATGGTTAACAAACTGAATGCAGCAGACTTGCCGATTCGCTTGGAATTTTGCCAGAAGATCCTGCAAATGGTGGAAGAAGACCAAAACATGTTAAACTGCCTTTTCATGTCTGATGAGGCCCATTTCGATTTAAACGGCAATGTGAAGAAACAAAATTGTCGAATATGGAGTACTTCTAACCCACAGATACTCCACGAGACGGAATTGCATCCTCTTCGCGTGACAGTGTGGTGTGCGGTTTCTTCACGCTGTATTGCCGGGCCTTATTTTTCTGAAGAAAATGGTCACACCGTTACGGTTACTGGAGACCGTTATTTGAAAATGCTGAAAGAATTTTTCTATCCAGAACTACGCCGAAAGAGAATTCCTTTCAACTCTGTGTGGTTTCAACAAGATGGGGCAACGTCTCACATAGCCCAGACTGTTATGACAGAGTTGCGACGAAAATTTCCCAATAAACTGATTTCGAGAAACTCCGAATTTCGTTGGCCCCCCAGGTCGCCTGACCTTACTGCACCTGACTTTTTCTTGTGGGGTTTATGTAAACAAGAAGTTTATAAAACAAAGCCAACAAATTTGGATGAACTAAAACAATCCATTCGGGCAACAATTGCGGCTATTCCTGTCGCAACTCTCAAAGCAGCAATGAACAACTTTTTACTAAGATGCCGCACTTGTGTCAACGAGCATGGGGGGCATTTAAATTCAATTATTTTTAAAACTAGTTAAGCTATATTTAATAAAATTTAATGACCTTCAACTTGAAAAAAAAAAAAATGAATTCCATACACTAAAAAAAAGTTATTTGAGTTTCTTAATGTAGCAAAATTCATCAGCCACCCTGTATTTGTTAAAAAATTGAATGATATTTTTGATGCACTCGATGGAAAACATTTTAAGTCAATAAATCCATTCAGGCCTCCTTTGAAGCGAGATGATAGGGGCATAGTTGAAAGGCTACTAAGTCACTTCGAGTACTCCAGTCCAATGTCTACAATGAGTTTATATTATACTATTGAATGAATTGAATTATATTATACTACTAGCATCACCCAGTGGGTTTCGCACCACCATACATAAAATGTTTTTTTTATATCGCAAGAAATTTTTCATATTAAGTTTTCTTTATAGAACTCGTAAAATGTTTAAACAGTTGAATTAGTTGATTTTTTTCATTCAACATACTTTCTAAAGATGTCACAATAGCCTTTTCTGTACTTTTTTAAAATTTGATTGTGGTGGTCACCTATATACAGGTAAGGTGAAAGAGCCGATAAAAACTTGTAATTAAACTTTGATTCTTTAATTTCCATTTAAATTTTTTACGCTAAATAAATTATGCTAAAATAAATAAAGTTAAAAATGTTTTTCCAGTTCCTTGAATGCTCCAGTTTTTATTATATTTTCGCCCAAAATTAATATTAACATAATACACTTACAACCACAACAGTACAACAGAAACGCTCATAAGCGGCTGTGTATTTGTTATTGTTTTTCCCATACAGGCATTTCGTATGAGACGAAACCATTGCTCACATAAAATATCATAACTCAGGAACGACTGCACCGATTTCAATCAAACTTCACACAAACCACCTCCTCAAAGATGGAAAAGAACTCTAAAATGAAATGTGTCCATCGGTTCGGCGGTTCTTGAGTTATAAGATTACCAAGGAAATGTAATATATAACGACAACTTGAAATAACCCAGGATCAGCAGTGTGGTTAGGAATTTCAGCTGATATAAGGCTATCGATTTGATTCGGAGTTATTTTATGTACCAGCCAAATTAGTATATGTGCGTGCGGCAACCCCCTTTTCTGCCATTCGATGGAGTACATATGGCAACGCACCTCCCCAAATACATATAATTTCACAATTAAATCCATAAGTTCTTTACATTTTTGCCGAAATTGATACTCATGTGGTTCAAACACATCCTAGGGTTATCCAGGTCCACGTTTTGGTCTATATCTCGAAACCCTAGTTACGGAGGGGCATTAAAAATACTCTGTACTATAGAATCATCAGCAGCTTCCATTTGCTACCCATATTGTACAAACACATCCTAGGGTTACCCGGGTCCACGTTTTGGATTATATCTCGAGACCCTAGCCACGGAACGGTATGAAAAATACTCTATACTATAGAAATCATCAACAGCTTCCATTTGCTACCCATATTGTACGACCACATCCTTAAGTTATCGGGGTCCACATTTTGGGCGATATCTCGAGACCCTAGTCACGGAGCGGCATCAAAAATACTCTATACTATAGAATAATCAGCAGCTTCCATTTGCTACCCATATTGTACAAACACATCCTAGGGTTACCCGGTTCCACGTTTTGGATTATATCTCGAGACCCTAGTCACGGAACGGTATGAAAAATACTCTATACTATAGAAATCATCACCAGCTCCCATTTGCTACCCATATTGTACGAACACATCCTTAAGTTATAGGGGTCCACATTTTGGGCGATATCTCGAGACCCTAGTCACGGAGCGGCATCAAAAATACTCTATACTATAGAATAATCAGCAGCTTCCATTTGCTACCCATATTGTACAAACACATCCTAGGGTTACCCGGTTCCACGTTTTGGATTATATCTCGAGACCCTAGTCACGGAACGGTATGAAAAATACTCTATACTATAGAAATCATCACCAGCTCCCATTTGCTACCCATATTGTACGAACACATCCTTAAGTTATCGGGGTCCACATTTTGGGCGATATCTCGAGACCCTAGCCACGTAGCGGCATTAAAAATACTCTATACTATAGAATCATCAGCAGCTTCCATTTGCTACCCATATTGTACAAACACATCCTAGGGTTACCCGGGTCCACGTTTTGAATTATATCTCGAGACCCTAGTCACGGAACGGTATGAAAAATACTCTATACTATAGAAATCATCAGCAGCTTCCATTTGCTACCCATATTGTACAAACACATCCTAGGGTTACCCGGGTCCACGTTTTGGATTATATCTCGAGACCCTAGTCACGGAGCGGCTTCAAAAATACTCTATACTATAGAATCATCAGCAGCTTCCATTTGCTACCCATATTGTACAAACACATCCTAGGGTTACCCGGGTCCACGTTTTGGATTATATCTCGAGACCCTAGTCACGGAACGGTATGAAAAATACTCTATACTATAGAAATCATCACCAGCTCCCATTTGCTACCCATATTGTACGAACACATCCTTAAGTTATCGGGGTCCACATTTTGGGCGATATCTCGAGACCCTAGTCACGGAGCGGCATCAAAAATACTCTATACTATAGAATAATCAGCAGCTTCCATTTGCTACCCATATTGTACAAACACATCCTAGGGTTACCCGGTTCCACGTTTTGGATTATATCTCGAGACCCTAGTCACGGAACGGTATAAAAAATATTCTATACTATAGAAATCATCAACAGCTTCCATTTGCTACCCATATTGTACAAACACATCCTAGGGTTACCCGGGTTCACGTTTTGGCCTATTTCTCGAGACCCTGGTATCCGATGCTTAAAATTTTAAAACACAAACCATCTACTGAATAATCCAAGCAAAGCCTAAAAATTTGGTTTGGATAGGTGAGCCCGTTCTTGAGTTATAAGATTACCAAGGAAATGTAACTTCTTTTTATATAATATATATGTACTAGCGTACCCTCGCCCGCTTCGCTAGACGATAAATTCAATCATTTGCTGAAAGAGAATAAAATTAATACGAAACAAAGCAAATTCTTTGATACAATTTCATTCGAACTTTATTGTAACACTTTTTGGTAGACAACGTTTTTGGTTTTTTCATCTTTCGCGTGAATAATGACGATGGTTTGCCAACTCGTGAGCAAGCTACATACAATTGTCCATGAGAAAAAATTGGGTATTCTAAATTAATACCGCACATTTGTAGAGACTGTCCTTGCGCCTTATTAATTCTCATAGCGAAGGCAAGGCGAATAGGGAACTGCAAACGTTTGAATTCGAATGGTAAATCCGCCGGAATCAGTGGAATTCAGGGTATCAAAATGTCTTCTCCTTTGTACTTCCCTTTCAAAATTGTTGCTTCGATAACGTTACCCATTAGCTTCTTCACAGCGAGTCTGGTACCGTTGCAAAGTCGGGGCACATTACTATTGCGCAGCATAATAATCGGTGCTCCAATTTTTAATCGTAAATTATGAGGTGGTAAACCTGGCAAATCGAGTGAGTTTAAGAATTCAGTTGAATAATTTACGACCTCATCTTGATCAGTAATAGTGTCCATTGACTTATACGCAACTATGTCACCAGGTATTTGATCTAAAATAGCTGAATTTATATCATTGACGTCCTTATTTTTCCCAGCTAAAATTGCTCTTTCGCTGAGTCAATCATGGTTTTTGTAATGTTGAACTATGTTTGGAAATACACTCTGTATCAATGCCTCTTTAGACTGTGCAAAAGTGCAGAAATTGTTAGGCAATGTTATCATTCCTGTTGTTTTGAAAAAAGGTTTATTTTTTTTGGTTAAAAAGTGTTTTTGAAGTTTTGAAAAACACTTCGCTCTAACAAATTTCTTCTCAGTTAATTGCTGAAAATTAAATATTTTGAAAAAACTATTTTTTTTTAATTTAACGTTTTTGAGAAAATTTTGTTCTTGAAAAAATTTCATACTTTTGTAAAAGTTTAAATTGATTTGTTAAAAAAGATTTTTTTCCGCTTTGAAAAACACCCCCTCGAAAAAATGTATTCTCTATTAATAGTGGAATATGAAATGCTTTGAAAACACCATTTTTTTTTTAAATTTTGTTTGGTTTTCAGAAAATTTTGTTTTGAAAAAATTTCATACCCTTGAGAAAGTTTTATTTTATTTTATTTGTTTAAAATTTTTGAATTTTTTTTTTTTGTAATTTTAGAAAAACACCTCTTCGAAGAAATTTCTTTTATCTTTTTGAGGAAAATTTGGTTTTGAAAAAATTTCATGCTTTCGAAATTTTTTTATTTTACTTTATTTCTTCAAAATTTTTTAAAACAATTTTTTTTATAATTTTCGAAAAACACCCCTTTGAAAAAATGTTTTCTCTGTGTCATAGTGGTATTCCATTAACTTTTAGGATTATAGTCAAATACTTACAAATATCTACGCTTTCACAAATAGCAACAATAAACAAATTTCCTCAAAACCAAAAAATTTACTTTTTTTCTAAAAAAAATTCTAAACAAACAACGTATTTAGAATTTTGTGTTCACGAAAAAACAGTATTGTTTTTATTGTATTAACTGAAAACCAAAATGTTGCAAAAAATCAAAACAAAACTAAATTATTTTTTTGTGTTCATTTGGTCCATATGTTCCATAAAAAGTTGATATGGTAAATAATATGCAGGGTCTGATACACGCAAATTTCCATTGACCATTATAGTGACAAAATTATCGATCACCAATTCCAACAGGATTTCAAAATCAGAGTTGGAATGAGTTGATGTGTGGTGTACTTCTGAAAAAATGAGAAATAAACAAAATAAATCTAAAAATTCGAATTCTAACTTTATCTTGTGTTTGTTCTTATTACCTTTGAATTTTTCCAATGAAGCACCATTCATTTTAAATTTTCCAAGAATTTTTTTTATCATTTCGCGTTTCTTTCCTTTTTCATTCGATTCCAACATTTGTTCATAGCCGAAAACATCGTTTGCAAACGCAATCATTTCCATATAGAATTGGTCAAAGAAAGCATTGCTCAATTGAATTGAAACATTATTTTCATAAATACTTAGGACCTTAACTAATGCACCTTAACTAATGCACCAAACAATACAAAGCGCTAGCAGAAGACACATAAATAGACTATTAACGCATACAAATCCTATGATGAGAAGACTACCAAATAAAGAAAAATCTACCCAAAGTCGGCTTAACCGTCAAACACCAACAGATCTTGCAAAATCCTTGTAATCAATTGTCAACTAATCGTATATGTCATTGTTTGTTAACCACTTGTTTTTAAATAATATGTATATATTTCTTCTAAATGAGCTTGGGGGCATTGGCCCTTCAATATCACTCTCATTCCATCTTTTTGTAAATCAAATTACTTACTCTGTCTAACGACAGGTGTAATATTTTATGGAAGAAAAAAAAAAAAAAAAAATTTTCATTCGAATCATTTGAAATTTCTGTATACAATAACGAAAAATTCAAAAAAAGTTGTACACATAAAATGAATGTCGATTCGAAACTTACTTTAATCTAAGAATCGAGCAAGTTTTGTTTTGTACAATATTTTGATTTTTTCTTCTTTTTATATGAAGAAAATATTTAAAAGAAATGTTTTTTTGCTAAAAACCTTCCCCTAGTGGATCCCTATAATATGAAAAAAGAACGAATAAAATTGGCCTCGTATTGGCCCAAAAAAATGCGGACAAACGAACATCATTTCACTTTTATATATATAGATATGTAGATAAAAGATAAATGCATCGAAGGCATCCATACTACAAAGAAATCGATGCTGGAATTTTGCGAGGAGCTTTTTCAACAGCATCAAAATTTAAAATTTATTTTCATTGGAAAGTTAAATCAAGACTGTCTAGAAAATTTCTTTTATTGGGTCCGAGCTAGTCAGGCTATTAAAACTCACTCAACAGCACATGAAGAGCAGTATTTAACGGGTGATTTTTTAGCTATTATCTTTTTAAACAGTTGGTTTAAACAGCTGACGCACGTTTCGAGTTTTGTTTCACTGTCAAATATCTTCAGTTTGGTCTATAATTTAACCATGAATCGTCTTACAAACGAACAAAACGCTTGCGAATCATTGAATTTTATTATAAAAATGCGTCTTCTGTTAAGAAAGTTTATCGCGCGCTTCTTCCGTTTTATGGTCAGTTTAATCGATCCACTGAAGGGGCTGTTCGAGCTATTGTGACTAAATTAAGAACCAAATTTACATAATTGGACATCACACCACCAACACGCTTACGTAGAGTGCGAACTGAAGAAAATATCGCAGCTGTATCGGCCAGTGTTAATGATGACCATCAATTATCGATTCGTCGCCGTTCGCAGCAATTGGGCCTCTGTTACTCAACAACGTGGAAAATTTTGCGAAAGGATTTAGGTGTGAAGCCTTTCAAAATACAGCTGGTGCAAGAATTGAAGCCGAACGACCTACCGCAACGCAGAATTTTTGGTGAATGGGCTCTTGGAAAGTTGGCCGAAGATCCACTTTTTTATCGAAAAATTATTGTGATTTGTCGATTTTGGAGTGAAGATCAGCCAGAAGAATTGCAAGAGCTACCAATGTATCCAGAAAAGGTCACAGTGTGGTGCGGTTTATGGGCTGGAGGTATCATTGGACGTGTGTTTTTTTGAAAAACTTTCCTATAGCTCTTAAAAAATCACCCTTTATATATGCTGTGTTCATGTATGTGCACTTCCCACAGCAAAAAATATTACGATTCCCTAAAACTTCTCAAGAAATCCAGCGCACATTCATAGGCACAGCATTTTATGTACAGTAACATTCAAATATGTGCAGTCACCTTAATATACTTTGATTTCAGAGTAATAATACGTTCACATTTGCATTAATCACCTATAAATCCACCAAATTAATCTACCCGTTCACATATGGAAGATACCTGCAAAATTGACAATCAGCTGTCAATACTGCTTTGAGAGGTTTTTCTTCATAGAAATTATTTTGGTGGGATATTTCGGTGTTTTTGGTTTCTTTAATTATTATTAACGATATGAAGAAAATACAAGAATAAGGAATAGCTAATTTAATTCAGCAATTGGCTGCTAATAATAAACAGTTGGAGGAAATTATGGCAGCAATGGGCATGGGCTATTCTATATTACATTTTATAATAAGTAATAAGAGGGCAAAACGTTTATAGACACACGCTTTTTTCTGTTAAATGAATCCATAATTAATAATATTTAACAAAAAATTTATTAGAATTATGTTTACAGACCTGTTTTTTTTGCCGGCATGTATTTCATTTAGTTTTTATTTTGATGTTTCTCCTTACATTTGTAATAATAATTGTCGATAACACAGAAAACTCAGAGTTGTATGTCAAAAAGTATCGTATTATCTAATTAATTAATTTGGGAAATTTATAGGAAATCGCGCTTTTTAATTGCGGAAGTTATCAATAAATTTGTTTTTGTTGTGCTTTTTAATATTAGAAACTGTTCAGCGCCGTCGCGGGTAAATAATCTTGGCCGCTACAGCTGCGCCTATGAATGCATTTTGTTCTTGTACTCGCTAGGCTTAGAGTTGTGCGTTTGGAAACATATGCATGTTGAGGTGGCACACATCATTAAAAGCAGAAAAGTGTGGGACTTGCCTTTCGACTCTCCCACTAAAAACCCACCTATTGCCAATTCTTGAAAATATGCGCTGTGTTGTTCAGCGACGTCAACCGTCAAGTACCACTTGACGGGAAGGGGAGCGGCCTATTGCCTCATCATGAAGCTCTGGGCTGTTGTTCAGTGCGACGTAGGTTGGAGATTACTATTTTTACCATATTACATACAGTGGAGCAATGTTCTTCTGACAATAATCTATCATAATATCCACTAGGTTATCAGCCGAAATTGGCTTCCCCACCCTAGTGCTTAGTTCCTCCCTTCCCTTTCGAGCACAAATCGCGGACAGACAAACCAAACATGTTCTGCGTCTTCTACAGCTGGTGCACAATGAGAGCAGTATGGGTCGTCTTCGTGCTTAAACCTATATAGATAGGATTTAAAGCACCCATGTCCCGTCAGTACTAACTGTCCATGTTTACGGTTAACCCATTTGGCTATTAAGGGAAACAGACGGTACGCCCAGCGTCCGTTCAGGGACGACCTCCAATTTTCCTGTCATGAACGCAAGCTGCGCGCTCTTGCTTTCTTGCGTTCTGAAGTAGCTTTGTTTTTGTAGAATGCAGCGTATTCTTTTACCCTTAAATTTAGTGGGAGTAGTCGTGCAATAACCATAATGGCGTCTTCTGATACCGTTCGAAACGCGCATCACACTCTAAGGGCACTCAGTCGATACACTGATTTCATACAATTCACATATGAGCTGCAATTAGTTGCTTCCGCCCATGCTGGAGGTGCATACAGCTAAATCGGTGAGACCACGGTATTAAGTAGTCTCCTGCGGTTTTGCCTAGGGCATCTAGTGTTCATCATTATGCGCGTCAGTGCTGTTACTGCCTCTGCCGCTTTGCTGTTCGCGTATGATAGGTCATTCTGAAGTTCAGCCTATGGTCGATTATTACACCCAAGTATTCAATGAACGGCGTCGATCCTATGGAATTTTCGCCCACCATTATATTTGCTGACTCCACCTTGTTCCTGCTGCTAATGAGCACTGCTTCCGTCTTATGATTGGCAAGAGTAAGACCGTTCTTGCGCGGCCATAAGGTTCCGTCATACATATTATTTCACACCAAGCGGTCTTGTAATGAGCCTTGTGAAACTCCGCCAGTTATTTTATATTCCCAACACCCGTATCGGTATTATAGCGAACGGTTCTGTCAGTGAAATAACTGACGATAACCTTGTGTATATATATATTGTGGAGCCTGAAAGCAATCAAGCGCCATTAGGATCTGGTTCCAGTTCGCGGTATTTAAAGCATTCTTCACGTCCTTTTAGACCGCCTGCATCATCTATGGCAGCCTCAAGACGATTAAGGATCAACCGTTCTTGAATTTTGCCTGCGGTGTCGAGCATGCAACGGGGGCGGTAGCCTGAAGGATCTTCCGCAGGCATAGATCCTTTTGGAATCAGCACCAGTTTCTGTAACTTCCACTGAGTTGGAAATGTGTCTTCTTCTAGGCATGTGTTGTAAAGATCTACAAAAATGTCGGTATGACTTCGAATTGTCACGTTTAGTGCCTCGTTGGGGACTCCGTCTGGGCCAGGTGCTTTATTGTTTTTGATCTGTTTAGTGATCATCAGGAGCTCGTCTTTGTGTTACATCTGCCAGCATAACTTCGATAACCTCAGTCTCGATTGAGTCGACCCTGTATCTCGCGTCGTATGTATTTGGTAGCTTTGGTTCGCCATGTTTCTTTATTTCGCAAATTATCGGAAAATGGTCACTCCGGGTATAATGCTGGCTAACGAACCATTTCGGGCAGCGAACAAGGTTGGGACTCACGAAGGTAAGATCTATTATCGATCCCGTTTCCGCCTTTTGGAATGTCTGCTGGTTCCTTGTGTTCATAAGGACTATGTCTAACATGGCGAGAGTTTCCAAAAGGGCTTGACCTCTTGGACTTTTTCGCGGGAGTCCCCAGTTCAAAGCCCAAGCGTTAAAATCACCAGCTACGACTACAGGTTTATGGTCTTTAATATCTTGGGCGAGATTCTCTAGGATGCTGGTAGCCTCAGACAGAGTTAAGCTGGGTGGTAGGTAGCAGCTATAGACTCATGTATCCCCAATACGCGCACGTACAAATCCGCGAGCTGCCTTCACGCTCATAAGTCGGGAGCTTTTGTCCCACAGTTCCCGATTGACGACTTGACAGTAGCATCAGAGGCCCAGCCATTACCTTCTTGATGTTTATAGGGTTCACTGAGTATAGCAACACCTATTTTGTGTTCCCGTATAGACTGCATGAGTAGGTCTTGCTTTCGCATTGATTAAGGTTTAGTTGCAAGAACTTCATTTCCGTCGCATTTCTTTCAGACCTCTCGGGTATTCTGGGTACTTGCTGTTGGTCATCGCATGTCCTGTGTCGCTTACATTTTTCTTCGTGCATATTATGCAGTTTCCAGCTTGTGTGCAGTTCATGTTCTTTGTCGCCGCGTTTAAAGCAGACGCTAGTGTAGTCAGCTAGGCTTTTGCAACTTCCTGCCACATGCCCATATTCCATACATTTGAATCATCTTTTTGGTTCTATTTTCTCTCATATGCGACAAATTACAAGGCTTATTCGGATTATGTTTACTTCGAGCAGCTTGATAGCGGTCTCCGGCGTTACTCTTAGAGTCGCTGTTTGCGTTTCTCCGTATGCTTTTCGTAGACCCAGAACCGCTGAGGTAGCTACGTCAAGTTCCTTGAACTGTTTTGTTATCCCCTCATGCACGTCTTCTTTTGTGGTGATTTCAGCAAGGTCTCGAATTTGCACTTGCCGCAGCTCCGTTCGAGCCCTGACTCCTACCGCTTCTCCTAAAGCCGCCTTAACAGCTTCATGGATTTTCAGGGTATTTGGGTCAGATGATTTTGCCAGCACCAACAGTAACTCTCCTTTGGCAGTTTTTTGACCCCTTGTACGTCGTTATTCAGCTCCTTTAAATTTGGTTCTGACTTAACCCGCTTCAGAATTTCAGGGTATAATATGCTGCCAACGCGTTTTACTACTATTATGTCCTTTCGCGGTATCCTCTGCCGTTTTCAATTTCTTCTTATATCGTTCCTCTCTTCCTTCTCATCTGATTTGAGTATATTCTGTGTTAGATCCTTCCGGATTTTCTCGGACTTAACCAGCTCCCATCTTTCGGTTGCTACATGCTCTGTCATTCAAACCGGCGTATTTCTCAAGACTTCGACGCGGTTATTTTTATTTCTTTGGCAGGACTTTTCCTTGCAGCGGCGTTGTCGATTGCCCTTTTTGGCGTAGATTCTATACGCCTAATAAGCGGTGAAGTTCGGGTACAGTAGATGGTACTCCATGCGCCCCTCTTAACGCTAGGTTTTTCGGAGAAGAATAGATCCCTCCAGTTTTTTGTGTAGGTCCGTTAGATTCGTGACCAACTCCCGCATTGGCTGGTTTGTGTTTCTCTTCGGAAGCTCCATCATTTCAGCTAGTTCTTTGACTTTATCGCCGATGGCTCGATATATTTCTTCGGCCGTCATCGTTTTCAAGGAGCCAAAGTGCTGCATGCACAGTGATGGCGATCTGAATGTGAATATGCCAACTGTATTATATATGTGAATATGTCAACTGTATTATAAGCCTGAATGCCGTTTCAGCTAGATATCATTCCGCTTACTGAGGAAACAGAATAATACTGTCGGCAGCTCATGGCAGGATGTCCTAACGCATTCCAGTATTCCATAATTAAGACCTTACTTGGGCTCGGTCTTAATGTAGGTCGTATTAGTTTAACAGCCGCCCGTAACATGGAGGACAGACGCTGACAGGGGAGCCGCGCAATATGAGTCAGTCGGTTCTGGATTCCTTTTTTTTCTTCTTGTTTTTTTTTTTGTTCTTTTTATTCTTAATTTACCATGCCTTTGCATGATGCGGGGTACACTTTTTTTATTAAAGGCGGTATCGGTTCGCCTTTGTTACAGAAACCTCTTCGGATTAGCTAACTTTTAGATCGCTTCCTCCGTTCCTGCCGCCCATTGTCGGGGGCTGCTTATTTGTTGGAACTTATTCGCAACTAACCTGCTACTACAGGCCGTCCGGCTATCCGCAACCTACCGACCGCCTTTTTTAATAATGAAGAAAACTACTATTAAGACTCAAATTCAAAAGATTTAAGCGGCAAGCTTAAATTTCAATCTTTAAGTAAAGAATTGAATACATTTATATAGAGAATATAACATTTTTAAGTTTCTTTGAATTTCTTCTTTCTTTTAAATTGACTTTTGTATTTTCTTACACTACGATTCTTAAATCTAACTATAAAATGTTCATTGCCATTTTTTGGTTTGACTAATTCTACTTTCCTAAAGGGATTTTTTGTTTTATCTAGACGTTTTCTAGAATTTTCCGCATTTAATAAAGAAGTATCTATTTTCTCTACGTTTTTTATTTGCATTATTTATTCTGTTTTCTTTTATAAGTTGCGCGTTATACTTAGGTGATGAACGATTGAAAAAACTATTGTATGGAGTTTCACCAGTCGTAGAATGTATTATACTATGATTGTATGTAAAAAGAGCTTGTTCAATTTGCATGTATTTCAACTCTTTATCATCTGAGCTATATTAATTATAATTCTAAGTTTTTCATTTAGTGTTTTGTGGAAACGTTCGATATCTGCAATACCCGTTTTTCCTGTTGTTACTTCAATCTGAATATTGAGCTGATCACACCAATTTTTAATATTTACGTTATTAATGCCTTGGTCTTGATCGATTTTCAAAATTTTTGGAGGTCCCATTGTATTAAATATTTTTAGAAGTGCTCTGTTTGTTCCCTTGGGGGAACCTGTTATCTCTATAGGGCGCGTCCCCAGGTGGTGAATAGGGGAACGCCTCCCAGATATGGAAGGTAGGAGAGCAGGTCTCCCGCGAACCACACAGGTCGAAGACGTAAACTTCGTTAAAAAAAAAACTCCCTCAACCCAAGGTGTGATGCTACCCGTGCCTACTGGGTGGGTTTGGCAGCCGGGGGACTAAATAAGGCTGTCTTCGTACGGAGCCCTCCTGATATCAGGCCGCCTCAGGTTGTAACGGTGGCCTTGCCATGGTATGGGGCGCTGCCATGGTCGACCGCATATTTCCCCTTTATCCTCTTTGGTCACCGCGCATGGCGACATGCGCAGCTCCCTTGGCGGGGCAGGTGACCGTACGAACCAGATGAAATGAAGAAACAAAAAATTTAAAATTCGGATGACGGGAAACAAACACGGAACAAACGGACAAAATGACGGGAAAACATACTGACGCATCGACAGCACGGACTGATAAAACACCAAACACGCGGACAGAACTACAGGACAAGCAAACAGACAGACAGGAGGAAGTGACGGCCGCACTTAAAAAACAGTCAGACAATTGGACAAGACGTACGAGCAAGGACGAACTGAGGATGACGGGGTCACCCTCAGAGGATGAGCTCTGGGCCTCCAGCCAAGAAACAGTTGAGGGCAAAGCTGTGGGCCACAGTACGCCAACAACTATAAATCAACCAACAACATCCGCTAAAGCCATGGGGCAAAAGCGTGGTAATAAAGGTCCCTCGATGTATAAACTTCTCGCTATCCTTGGCAGGATTCGGAAAAACGAGACCGAAGGTAAAGTTCATCCCAAAGATGAGACCGACAAGGCAAGATGTCAAAAGGTGGTTGATGAATACTTGGCATTCCAAGCCGCCAACAGGACAGATGCCAAAAAACGAAACCGCTCGCATGACGAAACTAGGGAGGTAACAAAGAAGCACAAGATATCGGATCAGGGTGCAGTTGCCTCCAAACCTATCAAGCGATTTAGTGAGGTGGCACGGGACCATCTCCAAATGGCATTGGTAGACGAAACCTCTAACCGCGGAAAACCAGTGCTTGACAAATGGTCAGAGGTTGAGGCACGGTTGTCTCGCATAGTCATTTACCATGTCATGGCGAACCCGGAGGGCCAAACACCTGGTTTCGACTCAGTGGAGGTAGTCCGCGGTTACCGTGTCATTAAATGCGATGACCAATTCTCACTGCATTTCTTGACAAACGTGATTGGTAAAATCCAGAACAGCTGGGAAGGCTTGAAACTCAAGCTAATTCCGGCTAACGAGATTCCACGAAGGCCGAGGGCTCGCATCTGGGTACCAAACATGGAGTTTGATGCCAATCAAATAATCCCCTACCTTCAGGCGCATAATCGCTCGGTGCCGATGACCGATTGGTCGATCATCAAAGCGGAGGCTCCGCAAAGGTACAGCAGGTCATTCCTCCTTCTAATTATAGAAGAGAGTCTGGAACCACTGGAGAAAGTGGGAAACAAACTTCAGTTTGGGATCAGGAAGACCCAGCTGAAGATATTCCGTTCTGCAAACCCGGAAGAGGAGCAGGATGAGGTCGATGGTGCCAACGAACTGCTGACTGGCATGCAGCTAGATGACACCGAGTCCGAAAAAGGAAACAAATAAACATGGGTTTAAAGGTTGTCCAAATTAATCTGCAACATTCACGGTGTGCAACGGACAACCTAACCGTTCTCCTGGCGGAGGAGGACGTGGACATCGCACTAATTCAGGAACCCTGGGTGCGGAGCACCGAGGTGAAAGGGTTCACTGGGAAAACCTACAATATCTACTATAAGCGGGTAGAAGGTAATCCCAGAACATGTATTGTAGCTAAAAAACATTTAAACACATTTTTAATTCCATCATATAGTTCACAGGATGCGCCGGCTGTTGAGGTAGAAGCCACTGACGGAGTCAGAATAACGCTTGCCTCTATGTACATGGCACACGAAAGACCAGCATCGCCTGAGGAGGCTTGTAAACTTGTGCAGGAAAGCCCGAATAAAACCCTGCTTCTCGGATGCGATGCCAATGCAAGGCATGCTCTATGGGGAAGCTCCGAAACAAACGACCGAGGTGAGTCTCTTTATGATTTCATAATTAACACTAACTTGTCGGTATGTAACAGGGGTAATACTCCCACTTTCACCTTTCCAAGTACGGAGTACTTCAGGGGATGGGAGGAAGTGATCGATGTTACCCTAATGTCTGAAAACAGCTCAGTAAGTTTAGACAATTGGAGGGTCTCTGATAAAAGGTCTTTTTCGGATCACAGCGGGATCCTCTACGATCTGGATCTTAATGTTGATCCGCCCTTACCGTATAGGAATCCACTAAGAACCAACTGGAAAAGGTTCAGAAACATAGTCAATAAAAGGATAGGAGAGATTCCCATCCACAAAATCACTCTCACCGAAAACTTTGAGAGTAGGGTCACAACACTGGAGCAGGCATCTAGTAGGGCCTACAAAACGTCCTGCCCCATAAAATTTAGCAAAAAATCCCATCCTCCTTGGTGGAGCAGTGAGCTCTCAAAACTAAGGGAAAAATCTAGATCAACGTTTAACCTCAGCTACTCGACAGGAAATTGGCAATTGTACAAAGAGAGTCGGAGACAGTAGAAGAAGGCAATTAGCGCCGCCAAGAAAGAGAGCTGGAGCGAATTTTGTTCGTCAATCGAATCCACCAGGGATTCTGCCAGGCTTAGCCGTGTTCTGTCCAAAGTTCATTCAATGGCTTCTTGGGTCAAGAAGCCAGATGGTACTTGGACAGCTACGACAAAGGAATCGCTAGAACTTCTACTGAACACGCATTTCCCGGGGTGCAGCGTCCACGAAAGTGGGACGGGAAGTATCGGGCGGAACCTATATAATCCACAGCACCTTGCAAAAGAAATAATTACAAAGGAGAAAGTTGCATGGGCAATTAAATTTTTTCACCTTTTAAATCTCCGGGGCCAGATGGGATCATCCCAAAGATGTTACAGGAAACCTTGGACTGTATCCTACCATGGCTAGAGGAAATTTTTAAAGCGTATTTAAACCTAGGTCATATTCCAGATAGTTGGAAACTAGTCAAGGTCGTCTTCATTCCAAAAATAGGCAGGAGGGGACATGAATCAGCGAAGGACTATAGGCCAGTCAGTCTTTCGTCTTTCCTGTTAAAAACCTTTGAAAGACTTTTAAGTATATATCTTAAAAGCTCTTTGGGGAGCTCTGGTATATCTACTGCACAACATGCGTACCTTAAAGGCAAATCTACGGAGACAGCGCTTCACGAGGTAACCCAACAATAGAGGGCTCTCTAGAGAACAAACATTATACCATGGCGGCATTCTTGGATATAGAAGGCGCCTTTAACAATTTTAGTACAGATGCGATCCAACGGGCGTTGATAGACTTAGAGGTGGACAATTGCATCAGTAATTGGGTCATCTCTATGCTGGAAACCAGGATCATCAAAGCTAATATGGGTAATATCAGTATAACCATGAAGGTACACAGAGGCACCCCACAGGGGGGAGTATTGTCTCCACTTCTCTGGTTATGCGTTATTAGCAAAGTCTTAACAAAACTTAATAGAGGTGGGTTAAAAGCGGTGGCGTACGCTGATGATGTGGTGTTAATGGCGTCAGGACTGTGTCCTAATACGATCAGTGGGATCATCCAAAGGGCATTAGGCGATCTTAACTCTTGGGCCACAGGCTGTGGCATAGGTTTAAACCCACGTAAAACAGAGCTTATGCTTTTCACCACCATATATAAGCTACCCTACCAAATATTAACGGACAAACTCTCTCACTATCACCCAGCGCAAAGTACTTAGGGGTAATTCTGGACTCCAAACTAAGCTGGAAATTAAATGCTGAAAAACGGGTAAAGAAGGCAGAATTTGCTTTATATGCCTGTAAACGTATGCTTGGAAGAAGATGGGGTCTTCAACCTAAGCATACACTATGGCTGTATAAGACGGTTATACGACCTATTCTATCGTATGGTTCGGTAGTTTGGTGGAAGGCTCTAGGGCGAGAGTACAATACCAAACTACTCGGCAGAATACAAAGATCAGCCTTGCAATAACGGTCGGTGCAATCAGATCATGTGCTAGAGAGGCTCTCAATGCACTGACACACGTTATTCCAATAGACCTACATATTAAGAAGATGGCAACCACGAGTGCATTTAGGTTAAACGAAGCGGGTCGCTGGAGAGAAAAAACTTATGGTCATGCTAGTCTATTATTACGACAAACTCAGTTAATCTCGGTGAGAACTGACTACATCGTCCCGACGGTAACTTTCAATAGGAATTTTGCCACTCTCTTTCCTACTAAGGAAGAATGGAATAAGGGATTCTCTCTAAATAACTTCGAAACTACAGTCTATACGGAGGGAAGTAAAATGGGCTGCGGTGTTGGAGCTGGTATATATTCTCACAGACTTAAAATTGAGAAATCTGTGCGTCTCCCTAATACCAGCAGTGTCTTCCAGGCGGAACTACTGGCAATTGGGGAAGCCTGTAGGCTACTAATCGCAGATTTCTCTTTTAAGGGTAATATCGCTATTCTCTCGGATAGCCAAACTGCAATCCAGGCACTGGGTTCGGCCACAACAACCTCTAAAGTGGTGGAACATAGTAGGAATAGAATCACCATCTTGAGTGAAAACCATAAAGTTACCTTAATCTGGGTCCCGGGACATCGGAGCATTGAAGGTAACGAAAAAGCAGATGAACTGGCAAGAGGGGGATCTGCCATGAATAACGCTCTTGCAGAATCGGTGCTCACACCATTAGGTGCAGTCAAGAGCACAATGTCCCAAAAATACCTCCGAATCGCAGACTGTAGGTGGAAAGTCCAGACGAAATGCAAAATTAGCAGAACGTTATGGCCCACCTACAACCTCAAGCAATCGTCGGCATTAATAAGAATGAAACGACGGGACGCCTGGAGACTAACGGCAGTCATAACTGGCTTTTGGTCTGTCGGAGAACAAGCAGCCAAAATGGGTATCCCTCACAATACATACTGTCACAGTTGCAAACAACCGGAGAAAAAGGAGACAATCTTCCATTTGCTCTGTGAATGCCCTGCCCTATGGAAGGACAGAATGTTAACCCTGGGCCAACCGCTGTTCGAGAATCTCGAACAACTATCTGGCTTAGACGTTAGCAACCTAATAAGGTTCCTTAACCGCACAGACTGGATATAGTTATGCTGTAAATAACCGTTAAACAAGTTGGTAACGAGGATGTGGCAACAAAATGGCGCGGAAGCGCTAGTTGGATTCTGGAAGAATCACCACTTTAACCAACCAACCAACCAAGCTCTTTTTGTTTCTAACCAATTTAATGTTAGGACTTCTTCAGCGGCTCCAAATTTTTAGTACAAATCAATACATGTAAGATAATGTTTTCTTCCCCATTCCCAAAAATTGATAACAAACTTTTCTCTTATTTCGTAAACAGGTGGGGTTATTTGCAATGGGAGTTTGAGGTTGATATGATCATATTTACACCTATTAAAAAATTCGCATTCATTTACAAATTTAGTAATTTCTTTTAAATAGTTCGGATAGTAATATTGTTTTTTAAAACGATTAGCTATTTTTTCAATGCCTTGGTGAAGACCCTCTAAGTGGATTTCAAGGATTTTCGTTTTAAAATCGGCAAAGTCTGTTTGTGTCGTCTATTGTAAATTAGGGTTTTAAAAACGTCTTGAAATTTCACAAAGTCTTTATCAATAGGCATGAAAATAGTAACGCTCTTGCCTTTTAAAAATTTCTTTATTATATCTTTTATTTTGTCTATATTTAAGTCGATGTGGTTAATGGTAGTTACGCTATTTTTAAATATATTTTCTGTATGGAAAGTATTTTCATTACTCTATACTAATCTTAATTGTCGCTTAAAAACATTAATTGGTCTTAGGGAAATCGGAATATGTGATTCTGAGTCTTCCATTGCGGAATGTATTGTAGCGATATTGGAAGAATCGTCGCCAAAATAGCATTATTTGAGCTCAACACGCGATAATGCATTTGCTACGTGGTTTTCGTTGCCTGGTATATTTTATATCAAAGTCGAATTCATTGAGTTTCCACTTCCACCTCTGTAGTTTTGAATTCGGTTCTTTCAAATTGTGGAGCCATTGAAGGGGACTATTTATGACAAACTTGTTTAAATACCCAAACAATACAGCAGCTCCTTCTCTGTTGTGGAATAATGCAATTCGTGTTCATTGAGCGTACGACTACCGAAACATACAGGATGCCCTTGTTGACTTAAAACGGCCCCAAGAGCTACGTTGGATGCATCAGTAGTTAATGTAAACTTCTTTTCATAATCTGGATATGCCAAGACTGGACCTTTTGTTATGAGAAGTTTTTTTTTACCGTATCTACTGAATTTACGTATTCTTTACTAATAACTATTTTGTTGCCTTTTTTTAAGCACTGAGTTGAAGGTTTTGTAATTTCTGAAAAATCTCTAATAAATTTTCTATAAAAACCGACTAGTCCCAAAAATTGCGTAATCTCTTTCGTAATCCTAGGCAATGGATACTTCAAAATTGAGTCAATTTTATTCGGGTTGGGTTTTATTCCCTCTGAAGTTACGATATGTCCGAGGAATTCGGTTTCTTTCTTTAAGAACACAGTCTTGTCGATATGTACTTTCAAATTAGCTTCGTGGAGTCTGTGAAAGACTTTATCAAGAGCTTCGATATGCTCTTGGAGTGAAGTGCTAAAGACAATGATATCGTCTAAGTATAACATACAAATTTTTCCGAGCAAACCATCTAAGACTGTGTTCATCAGCCTTTGGAATGTCGACGGTGCATTTTTAAGCCCGAACGGCATACGCAAGTACTCAAAATGTCCACTTTGTGTGGAAAAAGCAGTTCTGATTCTATCAGCTGGATCCATTTCAATTTGATGGAATCCTTTTGTTAAATCTATGGTACTAAAGTAAATACATTTACCAAGCTTATCAAGCACTTCATCCATAACGGGTATAGGGTATCTATCGTTTATAGTGATATCGTTTAACTTGCGATAGTCTACAACAATCCGCCACTTTTGTATTTTAGAAGCATCCAGCTTCTTTGGCACAACCCAGATTGGTGCTGAATACGGTGACTTACTGTGGCAAATTATACCCTGTTGCAACGTTTCTTTAATTTGTTTATCTACTTCTAAATTATGCATTTGGGGATATCGATAAGACTTTACGTAAATAGGGTCATCGTGTATCGTTTTAATTTTATGTTTCATTTTATTTGTAAATGTTAGTGTGTCACCTTCTTTAAAAAAGATATTTCTATATTTATTTTAAAGTTTCTTTAAAGCGATGTGTTCTTCTCTGTTCAGATGTTGTAGTCTAAATCCTAGATCAGTGACTGCACAGAAGTTTTCTAAAAATAAGCATGGTTTTGAATCATCTTTATCAAAAAAGTTGTAGTTGACACCGTTTAAAACTATACATTCTTGAACGATATCAATTTTACCATTAAGTTGTTTAACCCTTTCGCGATATTGTTGCCATATGGCAACAGTAAACTTTAAAAGGCCGTCAACACTCTCTTGTAAAAAATATCAACTTTTTTGTTACAGATTTTCAAAAATTGAAGTTTAATGGTTAAACAGAAATAAAATAAATACTAACCGCCCATTATGTATCGGTAATACAACATTTTTAAAGAAAGCCTTCTGGCATATAGCACTTCACTCTGAAATTTGTATTTTGCATTTTTAGATTTTTGAGGCATTTTGGGCAAATGTTTTCAACAATTTTTGAATAAATTATATAGAAAAATGTTCAATCTGTCATTTGGCATATAAATATTTTTTCGCTCGCAGCTTTAAAAGCTGTGCTAATTTTTAAAACTAAGCTTGTTGCCATATGGCAACAAATTTCTCGTGAGGTGTTAACTTGCATTAGATTGCAGAAGAAGATTATTTGCGATTGAAGCCAATACAAAACATTTGTTGCCATATGGCAACATTAAAAAAAAAGCACTTAACAAAAAAAAAAAAAAAAAAAAATTATTTGTATTGTTATTGGTCCTAAAATAAATACTCAGACAAAAATTTTGGATGGCGCAATAAAAAGATGTAGCGAAAGGGTTAAGTATATCATAACCAATCAATCCATCATATTTTGTGGAAAAATCGTACACGTAGAATACTAAATTCATATTTTTTCTTTCATTTGATACCTTTTGAGTTTTGTTTAATGTTATTTTCCCTGTAACCGTTGTCAACGTAATGGGACTCGTTTCAAGAATTTGTGTGCTAAACATATTAGGTCTAATTAAATTTATTGATGACCCCGTGTCAACGAGAAACATACAAATGCAATTTTGGAATATTAGTTGAACTTTTGGTAAGTATCCGAGGCTTCTAGCCGAAAATTCTCATTATCTTGTTCCATAGGTTCAGGAATTCCAAAACGCCTAATTCTAGATTGATTTGAATTATTGCCCCTATTTCTATATGTTTGTTGTGAATGTACTGCTTGCTTATTATACGAATTTTGTAATGGGTTTTGAAAATTATTGTTGCTATTAAATTGTGAGCTATGTGCTTGATTTTGTGGATTAAAGCTAAAACGGGTATTACATGGTGGTGGATATGGCGATTGTTGAAAATTATTTGGGTCATAAGGAAAATACTGTTGCGTGTCAGCGAATCCATTATTCTACGGATTATATTGTGGGTTATTATAATCTAAAGTTGAATGCGCATTTGGAATTCTGTAAATGTTGAATTGCTGTTTGCTTGGATTACTCCTAGTATTTTTTCCTATAACAACGTTGTCATAAACTTCATTTTCTCTTAAAATTTGAATAGCAGACTTCACATCTGTAACTGTGTTAGCATTAATTAAAGCTACTAATTAAAACGTAATTCTCTTTTAAGAGTTTTTAAACTAGTTCGTGTTAACTCAGTATACAAAAAATTTATACTTGAGGTATTTGACTCTCTTAATTTTACATACCTCTGCATTTATTTCTTCACAAAGCAACCTTACGTTACCTTTAAATTTAATATTACCAACCATCAATATTGCCGTTGTTACTGGTGTGGGATCTGCAAACTCTTCGATCAAGAGATTTCTCAATACTTCCCATGTCTCAGGTCGTTCCCTTCTGACTACGTCTAATGCTGGTCCGCGTAGAGTGCCTATAATGCATTGGAAATAAAACGGCCTTTCGCTTTCATTAAGAGAAGACAACGCTGGCATTAATCCGTTTAAGCAATCAATGTGTAACGCCAAATAATTCCTGTCTCCATCAAAGGGAGCAACTAACCTAACACTTTGAATAGTTCGCTCTCGTTTTTGATTAGCTTCAGCCATTGTTACTGTTGCTGCGATAAGGTTCGTTGGAGATATTGACAATTCGGTTAGATCAGCTGCTGATGCACTCAATTTTACAACTTCTCTTATCGCTGTTGTTGCCGAAGTAGATTCCACGCTCATACACAACAATTGCTGGCAAAACTCGTTGACTTCGTTGTCACACATACATATACATACTAACTCACCAGTAAGAGTAGCACTAAATGTACTTATGAATGTAAAAAGTTTTCTTTGGGAGAATTTCTCTTAATTTCAGGAGCTAATTTATTTCAAATATTTTAATGTTCTTTGCGTTTAAAGGTCAGCCAAGGTGACTTTCTTTACAAGTTCATATTATTTGTATTAAGTCTCTATCTATCTCTCAACAATAGTTCGTTTTTTATTTTATCTTTTGTGTTTTCTTCATCAGTTGAAAAATGTTCTCTCTTTTTAAATGCCATTCAAGGTGATGTTGTAATTTTTCATATTTTCACAATTTTCAATATATTTGAATGTTACTTTTTCGTTTCATAGAGGTCTTTGAAGGTGAACCTCTTTAAATCACATGTACTTAGAAAACAAGTGTTTTTCCTTAATTTCAAGTTTTTTGTTTTTGTGTTTATTTCATATTTTCTTAAATTTTTTTAACAAAACATATATTTTTTCTTTAACAAACGTCGTGTGTAGGTTCTTAAAATTTGACTGCGCCAGTAAACTTTTCTACTTAATTTTTTTTCTTAGGTACTTTATTTAACCACGGTAGACTAACTACTGACTTGAGCTTTGCTCAGGACAACGAGTCGAACTCTCACTCTAAGGAGAGAATATACTTAAAGCTATATTTTTTATGTATGGATAGTACATATGGGCATTTCTCCAATGTCGAATGCGACATTCGTACGCATTCAAAGTGAAAAAAAACATATACCAAAACATTATTTTATTTTGACAAAAGGCGAAAGCTATAGCACTTGATTAGCACTATGATTGGTGCTAAGGTTGTTTTTGAGAAATTGTTCGTTTTCAAGATAATTACAAAAAATCAAGCCATTCGCATGCGACATAAACAGAAGTCGCTTTCAAAGCAAAAAACTAAAACACTTTTTTCAGCGAAACCTGAAGAAATATATTAATGCGACTAATTTTTAAATGTTATGCATTGATGTATCTTAATAATGCTTTTTATTTTATTCAAAAATATTAAGTAGTTTATTTTTTATTTAATTTTAATCGCTGTCGCACGCGACATGTCGCATGCGACATTTTGTTCCATCATACTTTTTATGTTTATTTTTTTACTTTTTATGTAATTAGACATGCAAAAGATGATTATAAATGATTCTTAATATATTCAATATATTTATTTTCACAACCAAAATTATAAACTTAACAAAATATCTTCAATAAAGAAAAACAAAAATAAGTAATAATAAATACAAAATATAAAATTTTTGAATGTAGATGAGTAAAAACTGTAAACGGTGGAGAGAAAGGTTAAAGGATGATGAAACAAAATTACAAAACTATAAATTAAGAAACAAGGAAAGAATGCGGAAAACTAGACAGACGTGGAGAGCACTGGCTGAAGGCAAAGAAGATATAATTCAAGAAAAACGGAAAAATAATCGCATACGACAACGAGAGAGGCGCCAAAAACTCTTAGAAAATGGAATGTCATATGCACGTCAAAGCCAAAACGCATCTTACGAATGTAGACAAACCTTGGCGAAAGCTGTTAAAAAAGTGGAGAAAGCGATGCTAAAAGACATGCACAGAATGCTAAAAGTTCTTGAAGTCCTGGTAAAAAAATATAAGCAGTTTGAAGAAAAGAAAACCGTTAACCAATCCAGCAGAACCGTACCAGAAAGCCTAATTAATCCTATCAATGATTTTTATCAGAATGATAATATTAGTGTGCAAGCTTCGGGAAAGAAAGACGCCATTATAATTGATGGCAAATTAGTAGCTAAGCGCTTTATGTTAATGACTAGTAATGCCAGTTCTCACGGAAAGGGAGCCGTTGATGGAGTTGGAGCCGTCATTAAAAGAAAAGTGTGGCAAATAACAAAATCTAAAAACGTTGTTTTACCAGATGCACTATCGTTTTATCAATGTGCACAAAACAACACAAATGGAATTAAAATGTATTTTATGCCATCTGCTCAAATTGAAAATTTGTCTCTTCATTATAAGTTGGACGAAAAATGGAAGGATGTGAAAAATATTCCCGGTATATCCCAGTTGCATTCGTTTTGTTGCGATGCGAACAGTTAGAAGCAGCTAAGACTGCATATTCCATTAAAAGAACTTTATTTGACATTAGTAATATTATATTGTACTATTCTCAGTTAAGTAAGTTTCCGTTCTTTGTTTTTACATAGTATTATATATAAGATTAATATACTTATTTTTGTTTTTCTTTATTGAAGATATTTTGTTAAGTTTATAATTTTGGTTGTGAAAATAAATATATTGAATATATTAAGAATCATTTATAATCATCTTTTGCATGTCTAATTACATAAAAAGTAAAAAAATAAACATAAAAAGTATGATGGAACAAAATGTCGCATGCGACATGTCGCATGCGACAGCGATTAAAATTAAATAAAAAATAAACTACTTAATATTTTTGAATAAAATAAAAAGCATTATTAAGATACATCAATGCATAACATTTAAAAATTAGTCGCATTAATATATTTCTTCAGGTTTCGCTGAAAAAAGTGTTTTAGTTTTTTGCTTTGAAAGCGACTTCGGTTTATGTCGCATGCGAATGGCTTGATTTTTTGTAATTATCTTGAAAACGAACAATTTCTCAAAATCAACCTTAGCACCAATCATAGTGCTAATCAAGTGCTATAGCTTTCGCTTTTTGTCAAAATAAAATAATGTTTTGGTATATGTTTTTTTTCACTTTGAATGCGTACGAATGTCGCATTCGACATTGGAGAAATGCACATATACATACATATATATGCTCACTCAAGTAGGAGAAAGCCAGATGTCGGGGGCCGATTGTGCCTCTTTGTCGTTCGTTCCGCGCTCTCGCTGGCAGTTCATGCAAGGTAACTACGCATGAGCAAGATAACGACGCGTGTTTTGGTACGTGCAGCCGGCTACATCGAATTATAAGACGTTATCACGTCAAAACAATCTTATCAAACAAAACCAAACCGCCTTTAAGAATAAGCATAGTACAATGGATTCGTTTATTTAACTCCTGCACCACTTGTCTAATTCTCTTGCCACTAAAAACCATGCCAAAATTCTGGCTACTGATTTCGAGAAAGCTTTTGATCGCGCAGGAGTCCATGCGGTTTTAAGCCAACTTGGATTATAGAAGATTAGCTGGTTTTAAAATAGTAAACGTTTTTATGACTCATCGACAGTTTCGAGTCCGTGCAAATTATGTTTTTTCGAATCATGTCCTTTTCAAAATGGTATACCCCAAGGCTGCCCGCTATCAGTAATTCTATTTATTATTGCTTTCGACAAATTTACTAATATTTGCATAAATATTAAAAGCATCAAACTCACACTGTATGCGGATGATGCTATTATATACACTAGTTTATAAAATTTGCAAGCGGTTAACTAAACCTTCCATAAAGTACTTACAGAGTTTAACAAATGGAACTAAAATTTGAGGCATCTATCTCCGTCCCAAAATGCAAATTAGTACATGTTTGCAAAAAAGAAAAAATGTATATATCTTCAACTTGTTTGTGATAATACCATAATTAAATCTGTCAATAACTTAAAGATTTTAGGTATATGGTTCGACAATAAGCTTAGTTTTAAGTACCAATGTACTAGCCTTAGAAAAAGTCTCTGCAAGAGACTAAACATTATTAAATATTTATGTAGTAAAAGATCTTTTATACAATCCCATACCTTCACAAACATCACAAAAGCCATTATACTCTCCAAGATCGACTATGGGCTTCCTATTGTTGGTTGGTGTGCAAACACAGATATCAAGCAACTAGAACCCATACATAATATCATGCTGCGATTCGACGCAGCATAAGGAGTTAGGGGTAGTCAGAAGCCCAAAAAAATCATGATTTTTAATAATTTTTTTTGCTAGTCAGTTGCTTTATTTTATAAAAATAAAAACATAGCAGTAATACATCATGTTTCGGCTTGGCTTTAGCAAAATTTCAAAAAAAAAAAACAATTTATAATTGTAAAAGTTATTGCTGCTTGTGTAGAGCCCGTTTCTCCAGAAGTCCCTTGCGGTGATCATCAAAAGTCCTTGCAGATTCATCCAAAATAAATCGGACAAGAGAAATTACTTTTATTAATAGATAATCTTGTGCCTGATCAAACCCTTGTTTTCAAAATTAACAATATGGCGGCCCCAGGAAATATTTTTCAGATTTTCGATTGTTTAAAAAAATCGAAATTTTCAAAAAAAAAATCCGAGTTTTTTATGTTTTTCGAAACCAGTATACATTTTATTGAAATCTACTAAGCGGTTTTTAAGTTACAGTGATCACCTGGTCAAAAAACATAGTTTTGAGAAAAACGCATATATATGGTTCTTCAACCGCTATGACGGTTAATATATCGATTGGCTGTTGCCTACGTAGCATTCTACCTTTTCGAGTGTTATCGTAAGCGCGCTTATGTGCCACTTTAGCTACTATGTGCTAGCTACTTGTTTTCGAACCCTCCGGAGCGCCCTAGCGTCCTTTGTTAACCTTCCTATACCCGCGTTAATTTTTGTAACACATATACCCGCGCACGGTCTCACAGACCGAAAGTTCAAACTACATAAAATATTAGTTTTTTCAAACAAAACTAAAAACAAATTATTATTTTTCAATCACGTAGATGTAATAAAAAAATAAAACTACGCATTACATTTGTATTCACTTATTTTATTGATTTTAAGTGATTAACAAAAAAGCCATCAAAATCGATAATTTTTTCTTAAGTACTACAAAAACAAAACAATAACATATTTTTTTATTCACATAAATAAAAATAAGTTATAATAACTTAAAAACACTTCTTGGACAATACATAAATTATAAATTATATTAGTTTTTAGCCTTGAAATAAAAAATCATGGCATATCGCAATTCATGTAAAAATCTGCCTTAAAAAGAAAACTTACGCTTTTAAAGTCAAATCTTAGACAACGCATTAATAAATAAAATCGATTCCAGCTCATAGTTAATCGAAATATCTCCGAAGAGGAACCATCTGTTTTGAATAAATCTTTAGCGTTGAAGCGACTATTCCTCCTAACTCCAGCAAAGATTAAAAGGCCTAAAAGGGCTTCGATTTCTATGTTGCCTGTATAGGTACAGTCGCTATCTCTTGAAAAATTAGGTTTTATGAGATCAATATGTTCATTAGTACACTTTACAATACGATTTATAACAACTTCAGTAAAAAATAATCTCCAAACATCGCCTATTTCCTTCAAGTTTTTTGCTGCTTTTCTAGGCCCTGGCAGTTGAGTGACTATATTCCTAGCGAGACGTCTTACACGATTTGACGGAGCCTCATTATTCCACCTAGTGTGTCCATCTTTACCAAGATAAAATTCTCTACCATCTATCTCATTCAACTCCTCGTCCTCATTCAACTCCTTCATCATCTGCTTGCTCGGTATCACAACTTTCTACATCTCCTGCAACAAAGTCTTCAACGTCGCTGACATTTTCATCCTCATAATCAGAAGTCGAATTTTTTTCCTCCAAAAGTAGTCTGACTTGCTCTTCATTCATTATAATATTAAAAAGTACCTGCAAAATAGTAAAACGTAAAAAAATAAGAAAGAAACAAAAAACGAAATAACTGCTTTAACTTCACAAAAAATTACACATATACTCGCGTCGGTCTCACAGACCAATTTTTATAAAAATCACCAACACGCCTGTCTAGTGCAAACGCCAAATCAACACTAATATAGAGCTTGCAAGAAAACCGGAAGCTAGCAGTAAATTCAACTTTGTAGAGTGTCTGGAAAAACAAAAATTTACGTAAAATCATTTTCTCGGTCTCACAGACCAACGCGCGGGTATAGGAAGGTTAAATAATGAATAACTCGAAAAGTGTTTGTCGAACTCACTTCAAATTTTCACACAATATTTTTAAGATATTATACTTTAAGAAAATGCAAAATAAAAGTCCAAGTTTTTTAAAATTCTGGCTACCTCTAACCCCATAAACGCATTCCCAACATCACCCGTGAAAGGCATTTTTGGCGAAACTGGTTTTCCTTCATCAAGGTAAAGGATATACGACACAACGATCAAACTGATGCCCAAACTACTATATTCTCCGAACTCTAGTCTCAATAAAATCGTAATTAGTGCTTCTAAACACAGAAAAAACTATAAACTTAAGTCTACACTTCGACGCTGTGTAAGGTACTGCAAGAATTTTGATATAAATATACCGCCTAAATGCCGTAAGATCAGTATGCAACGCGAGTGACTGATAAGTGAATTCAAAATTGATACATCTCTACACGCTTTAAAGAAATCCAACAATACTAAAGAAAGTTTTTTACAATTTTTTTTGGAAATCGTCAATAATCATAAACAAGAACATTTTGTAACTACTTCTACTGACGGCTCTAAAGCAACAAACACTGCCTTTCCAGTTACCTTATTGAACGGCAGTACCATCAGAGGCCGTACGCTCCCTCCACACACATCTGTATTTACGAGCGAGGCTTTTGATATCCACAAAGCTCTAGAATATGTCATTCTTCAAAAGGGCAAATTCGTTATATTTTCCGATAGTTTTTCCTGCTTAAACGCAGTTCAAAACATACGCAGTAGCTACACCATAATAGTCAAGCTCCGTGACCTTTGCATTAAATATAGGAAAAAAATTGCTTTACTCTGGGGCCCTGGCCATGTCGGTAATGAACATGCTGATAATGCAGCGAATCACTTTGGATTAGTGCCTACTTTTCAATATGAAACAAACGATGATAATGACATGAAGAAAATATTACAACAACACTCCCACCAAAAGAGACTCACAGAATGGAAAAATTACCAGCATCGATACTCAAACCTGAACCGGACTCGCGATAAACTTCTCTTCTCCAGCAATATCACTCGACTATAAGCAACCATTTTCACATGTCATGGTTTACAGTTTTTCTTCCGGGCTCACAGTTTTCCTTCAGGCATGCATTCTACAAGCCAGCATGCTAGGCGTTTTGACGGGATTGTTCGTTGTTTAGATTTAGGTACCGTGGATTCGTCACATCCATGGTCCCTTATCAGAGGATCTCTACTCGGTTTTTTGACTGGGGCAACCGCGTGATTGTCAAGCCGGTCGTCTTCTAATAGGATATGCTCTGGCGGGGTTACCACTATTTTCTTTTTTTTGTTATTCCGTATATCCCGGGAGGCGTTTTGTATGTATTGTATGCTTTGTATTAATTTATTGATATTTATGTCAATGTTTTCTGTTGGGTATTGCGTTTTCTATACTCATCGTGATATATAATACGTACATTATGGCGGGTCGATTTAAAAATCGCTAATTTCTCTGTGAAAATCGTATTCTAGGGATCAAAATAAGAAACTTCCCGAATGAACCATACCTCTAAAACGAATTCTGATGTCCCCCAATTTGGGTCGAACTTTTGGGTAGGGGCAAATTTTGAAAAATCCCACTTTGACCCATTTAGAGTGCTCCAATCGAATCCAAATGTATGACCGGCCCCCACTAACTTTGGACGGCCGATCCACCCATGCCAGTGGCATACCCCCTGGAACTCCCCTGGGGGGTTCCCCATACAATCATTTCTAAATATCACCATTTTTGGCCTTTACATGAAAAAATCAGCTAAATGGCTATGTTTTTTCTTTATTTTTATTTATTTAAAATAATATTTATTATTTATTTATAATAATATCTATTTTTTCTCTTAAGAAATTTGTTGGAAATATTGTATATAAATGTGGCAACACTTCCCATCACTATTTTACTATCCTCATCTCTTTTTTCCTCTTCCTGTATTCATTCCTGAATTCATATACGCGCTTGCTTATGTTTTTCAGTCTATTTCAATAAATCAAACCAACAGGTTATGGGACCAGTGCATTGCTGTGTGTCGGCATTAATTTGAAAATTGTGAAATAGACTTGCGCGAACGCTTTGCTTGCATATCATTGTGTTAAATATTGTGCGTCGATATTTAAAGTTACAGAGACAAATTATTTGAAAAAAAAAAACTGAAAGCATAATTATACTGTTCGTCGGTGTATTATAGCATAAGCAAAATGAGTGCGTTTTTTCAAATCGAAAAATTGGACGATTCCAATTACACGTCGTGGTCGGTTCAAATGAAAAGTGTCCTAGTACCCACTGATCTTTGGGGAGTAGTGTGTGGCCGTGAGGAAAAATGAAGAGACTATGTCAATTGCGGAAAAAGTGGCGTTTGATACGAAAAATGAAAAAGCATTGGCTTCAATTTTATTATGTGTTAAACCGTCGCAAATAAACCATGTTAAACATTTAACGTGTGCAATGGCAGCATGGAATAAATTCCGTGAAATTCATCAACCAAAAGGGCCGGCGCGAAAAATTTTGTTGTTTAAAAAGATATTGCATCTCAATATGTCTGAAGGGACTTCTGTAGCAAACCATTTAAACGATTTTTGTGCGATTCGGGAAGGTCTTGCAGAAATAGATGTAGAAATTCCCGAAGAAATGCTAGTTATAATTTTGTTATCAAGTCTACCATCGCAATTTGAAAATTTTGTAGTTGCCATGGAAACGCGAGACGCATTACCATCATTCAATGCATTAAAAATAAAATTGCTAGAAGAAGGAGCGCGGCAAAGTGCCAGTACAGAAAAGTACGAAAAAAGTACAGAAGCGTTGATGCATGCAAAGACATGTTCGTCTGGAAGTTTTCAGAACAGAAAAGGCACAAGCGTTGCAAGCGATATATCGCATAGCGGCAAGTACAGTCAGAACGGTAAAAATTTCAAGTGTTTCAATTGTGGTCGGCGTGGACATTTCGCATCTACATGTAAACAGCCGAAAAAGAGTGAGTGTAAGCAAGAAAGCAACAATGTTGAACGCTCTTGCTTTATGATGAATGTAAAAACCCCAAATACAAATGAATCTGCTACGCAAACATGGTGCGTCGACAGTGGCGCGACTTCGCATTTGTGTTGGGACCGCGGTTTGTTTAAGAACTATGTAAGTGTGTGTGAAAAAATATGGCTAGCTGGTGGACAGTGTATAGACGCAGTAGGTCGTGGCGACGTCGACGTCGACGGCACAATGATCACATTAAAAAATGTGTTACATGTGCCAGTCTTGCAGTGGAATTTTGTATCCGTTAGCAAAGCAATAGAAAACGGACATTCAGTGGCATTTAAGGGTGGTTTTGTTGAAATAAAAAACAACAAATACAATGTGTTGTTCAGAGCGTCGAACAATAACGGGCTCTTTGTATATAAGCGTAACGGGAACAAATGTTTGAGTGCAGTGGCAGCAAAAGACGCTGAAAACAATGCATTCAAGTGGCATAATCGGTACGGACACGTAAATTTTAATTGCTTGAAACAAATGGCAAATGATCAGTCAGTGTTTGGGTTACATCTCGATAAGGTACCGAACGAAATTGTGTGTGTGACATGCGCGAAAACCAAATTAATTGTGAAACCTTTTGATCAAGTCTCACAAACGCGTGCAAAAGAGTTGCTTTCTGTTGTGCATAGCGACGTTTGTGGTCCAATAAAAAGCACATCAATTGGAGGCTCTCGATATTTTGCTACTTTTATTGATGATAAGTCTCGCTACATGTGCGTATATTTTTTGAAAAGTAAAGACTGTGTTTTTGATGCTTTTAAAGAATACAAAGCAATGGCAGAAAAGCAAACCGGCTGTAAAATCAAAAAACTTAGAAGCGATAATGGCCGGGAATACATATCGAATGTGTTTGATTCATATTTAAAGCACAATGGTATAGTGAGACAACTAACGGTGCCCTATACTCCACAGCAGAACGGTGTGGCAGAACGTGCAAATAGGACATTAGTAGAAATGGCTAGGTCAATGTTAGAGCATGCGAAGCTTGGCGAGTATTTTTGGGCGGAGGCAATAAAAACAGCTGCTTACATTCGTAATCGTACGGTTTCAAAAATACTTGTGAGTAAAACGCCTTATAAATTGTGGACAGGCACGAAGCCTAGCGTATCGCATTTTAAAGTTTTCGGTTCCTCAGCAGTGGCACTCGATAAAAGACAATCAAATAAATTTCGCGCAAAAGGTAAAGAATACATTATGATCGGTTATTCGGATAATTGTAAAGGCTATCGTTTATATGATGAGAAAAACAAAAAGTTATTGTCAGTCGTGATGTAGTATTCATCGAAAAGGCTCAAGTTAGTGAAGAGTCTGATACAAAAATCGTCGATTTCGATGAAAGTGAATTAGAAGACGTTATATTGCCTACTAACGCAGTGCAATTACAACATAATCACGATGATGAAATAGTAGGTACTGAAGTGATGAGTAGTGATCATGAAGAGGCGGTTCAAGACATTGATGAAGTGAATATTGCTGAAGACTCAGTGGTGACTAGTCGTGGTCGTGGTAGGCCCAGATTATTGCGAACTGGGGCCAGAGGATGTCCACGAAAACAATATAATGAACTTAATTTAGTACACGAAGGTTTAGAGGTAATACCAAACAGTGCCGAAGAAGCGTTTAATAGTAATCATTGTAGCGAATGGAAAGCTGCGATGGAGAATGAGTATACAGCACTCGTTAAAAATGACACATGGACACTTACTGATTTGCCACATGGTCAAAAGGTGGTAGGGTGCAAGTGGTCACGATTAAACGTGATAAGCTCGGTGACATAAAACAATTTAAAGCGCGTTTGGTGGCCAAGGGCTGCAGTCAAAGGTACGGCATAAATTATTCAGAGACATTTTCTCCGGTAGTAAGATATGCAAATATTCGAATGGTAATCGCATTAGCAGTGGAACATAATTTGTATCTTCATCAGATGGATGTGTCGTCAGCATATTTAAACAGTGAATTGCATGATGACGTTTATATGCAACAACCAGAATGCTTCGTGGATACAAAACATCCCAAACAAGTATTGAAATTAAAAAAATCTTTATATGGTCTAAAAAAAAGTGGTCGTGAATGGAACGCAAAGTTAGATTTCGTTCTTCAAAATATGGGATTCAGGCCATGTCCTAGTGAGCCGTGCATTTATACCAGAAATTCAAAAAGTATTACAAGCCTGATTGCGGTATATGTGGATGATTTAATCATCGGAAGTTCGAGCAAGCAAGAATTAATTCAAATTAAAACTGGTATATCAAATAAATTTGAGGTAGTTGATGGTGGGCAGCTAACACATTTCCTGGGCATGGAAATTGAGCGTGATGGCGAAACTGGTGGCATAACGTTGTGTCAAAAGCAATACATTTTAAAATTGCTTAAGGATTACAACATGGAAGATTGCAGAGACGTCGCAACTCCCTTGGATGCAGGGTTCAGCGTGCATTGTGAAAAAGAAACGTGCCAGAAAATTGATAAAACTGCATATCAATCAATAGTAGGTGCGCTAATGTATTTAGCAATCTCAACTCGTCCAGATATTCTACATTCCGTGAGTAAATTATCGCAGCGCAATACTTATCCGCATGTAGAGCACGAAGCAGGAGTGAAACATGTGTTACGATATTTAAAAAAGACCGTCAACTGGAAGCTGAACTATATGAAATCAAATAAAGCTATTGAAGGTTTTGCAGATGCTGACTGGGGTAGTGACCCTAGTGACCGTAAGTCATACTCAGGCTATGCTTTTGTATTAGCTGGTGGGGTATTTTCTTGGGAATCCAAGAAACAAAGCGTCGTAGCTCTAAGTAGTACAGAGGCTGAATATCTCGCATTATCCGCTGCGGCGAAAGAGGCCGCATATATTAACAAACTTTTAAAAGAAATGGGTTTTGGGCAGAGTGGACCAACAGTAATCAACAACGACAATCTGAGTTCGCAAAGTCTAGTAAAGAATCCAACTTATCATGCAAGAAGCAAGCATATCGACATCAAATTTCATCATATCCGGCAGATGTACAGCAGCAAGGAAATAGATTTAAGTTATATTTCAACAAATAATATGATGTCAGATATGTTAACGAAAAATTTACATAAATCAAAGCATGTAAAATTCTCTAAAGAGATGGGAATATTTTAGTATGTTTATGTAAAGTGTTGAGAAGGAGTGTTGGAAATATATAAATGTGGCAACACTTCCCATCACTATTTTACTATCCTCATATCTTTTTTCCTCTTCCTGTATTCATTCCTGAATTCATATACGCGCTTGCTTATGTTTTTCAGTCTATTTCATCATTTCATTTCTATAAATCAAACCAACAAAATTTATTTAGTCAGAACGTATGTAAATGAAAAAATTAATTTAAGTGAGTTATAGAAAAGAAACTAAAAAAAATTATTTTTTGAAGTCTTTTTTACTTTCAAATCTGGGCAATTTCGCACGGCTCTCTAATGTCGTCGCCATAACAGCCTCTACATTTTCCGGTATAACCCGTTTGGAAACGCTAGCTAGCAATTGAACATGTCGTTCCGTTCCTTGTATGTGTGATGGAATTTTTGGATCATTAAACGGTGGATCATATTGATTTAAATATTCTTTCAATTTGTCGTACGGAATGCTTCGCGTGAATGGTGGTTCAAATACGATATTTGTATCATTCAAATTGATCATTTCCATATAACTTGTGCAATTAAAGTTTATATCTGGTTTTTCATAAACTCTAAGTTCCATTGGCTCGTCAACATCGGTTCGATAGCGTAGAATTTTCTTGATGGCACAGTCGCCCTTTTCTTTGCTATCATCAAACAACATTGATAACAAGATATTTTCCGAATGCGCATAATATGAATAATCTTTAATTACTTGATTGACAATTTCTCGTAAACAAGGTTCTAGAAATCGTGACCAACCAAGGAACTTGAAAAATAATGCACTGCCTGACACGACAGAGCTGTAATACTTGATATTGAAGTACATTGGCTCATAATATTTAATTATAAATTCAACCAGAATTCTTAAATTTGCATCTGGATTTTCCGTTGTCACATATAATCGCAATAATCTAGCGGACTTGGTGAGCCACCGAGATTGTACAATTTTCCTGGTTTGATGTTAGCCAGATCCACCGGAACCACGCCGCTAGAAATTGCATGGGCCATGTCGTATAAGTACTTCGAATCGGTGGAGAATTCAATTTTTTCTGGAGCAGGGGGCATATTTTGCAACTCAATTTTCTGGAAGCCGTCCACCACCTGAAAATATATAATAATAAAATAATTAAAAATGGTTGACAATTATAATAAATGAGTGATAGCAATAACTTACCGGAAGAGTTTCGCAAGTTTCAATTTGACGGCTCAGTTTTCCGCTTGCCGATCTTGGTCCAAAGCTTCAAACAAATGCCGAAACGGAAGTTCGTTGAAGTGTAGAAGGCAAACGAACCAATGCAATGGTCTTTTTAACGGCAATTCGAATCGTATAATTCCACCGTGTGGGCCAGTGTCTGTTGGCTCACCGTCAGTGCATATTCCAATTAATGCATCCAGTGATATATTTTTATCGTTGAAAAAACCATTTAATTTGGTTGTTTTGTATTCAGCGGTTTCATGTTCCAGTCTTACGTAACCAATCAATTCTGAATTGGGTTCTCTCAAAATAACAAGATGAGGTTCTTTTACCATCCTAGTATGATACTTCTCATCAATTTTATCTATCGCTAAAGTATCATCTTTTCTGCCATGATAACAAATTGGTATCATCTAACCGTTTGCGAAGCACTTCTTGTCTGCATTTCTCTTTTTCTCTGCGAACTTTCGATTTATCCATGATGAGAGGTTTTCCATGCTTATCTTTAATTTTAAAATCTTGTAAAATAGCGGTTCCCAATGCTGATGCTACTCTGTCAGGCACACCAAATCTGTCACATACCAAGGCAAAGTTAAAACAATCGTATCTCTCTGTGTATTGTGAACTTGTGCTTCTATCCATATCTTCTTGAACCGGTGGCGGTGCGTATGTTGAATCATCGGGATCTTGGTATGTTGGCATTGATGACATAGACGTTGCTCCTTGCTCTTCAGTTTCCATTACAAATGCATCGATTGTTAGTCTTCTCTGATTATGTTGATCGCGCATGAACTCTTTGAGACGTTCGGGAACCCAGCCGCATGCACATGGAGCTGCCTTCAAATCGCATTTACATATTCCAATGTAAAAAATTGTTTCCAGAGATTTTATATTACATACTCTGTAAATTGTTGGGTGTTGTTTCTTCTCTTGATTTGCTCTTGATACTTGTCAAGCAATTTATTAAATTTATTAAATACACTTTTTTCAGCATTATTTCCATACCAAGTTTTTCCCAAATTCCTATTAACTATCTTGTACTGGAATAGTGAATGATTTATGGCAAAACTTTTTTTGTTCTGTCTTAGCACGTTCGCTTAAGTAAAAATAATATCTCAAGATATCCAGATGGGTTCGTAAATTAAGATCAGTTAAATCAGTAGACACACCAAAAACAGTAACATCATGCTTGGGTATAAGACTCATTGGGCTTTCGATAGTTGTTGATGTAGTTGCTTCATCTTGCGGTGTAGAAGATGGTGGATTCATTGTAAACTTTTTGATTTGGAATGGTCACTTCACTTTTTTTTTTTTTTTTTGAAATAGTTTTTTATCTGAAATTAGCACTTCATACTTTGAATCCTTCACAACGACTTAATGCATTCACAAAAACTGTTGCGTTATATATGGTCTACGAGACGAGGTAATAAGAATGAAATGGTAATTTCAATTCTACCTGTTGTGTCTTGTGGTTGCTTAAAAAAACCAACACAAGCAATTTTACGATCTGCAATTGTGTCACAGTGATACCTTAATTGTTGAAATGGTTCGACCCAAATTAGGGGACATCAGAATTCGTTTTAGAGGTATGGTTCCTTCGGCAAAGTTTCTTATTTTCATCCCTAGAATATGATTTTCACAGAGCAATGGGCGATTTTTTTGCCTCCCCACAAATCGACCCGGCCTAACGTACATATATGTACATACACACATAATGTATGATTTACTGAATACTCTTTTTAAATATAATTGTTTTTATTTACCGCTTTATAATGAACATAAATAGTCTTTATTTGCCTTATATCAATTGCTAAATATTTAAGTATAACTGTTTATAAGAACGCTGTAAGTAACATTACTGTCTTCCCACTTATTGTTTTTTAGCATAAATTCTTTTGCTCACCAAACTTAAAGTTAGGCATCGTATGAACGTTTTCGAATAAAGTGACGTTTATTTGCTATATTTAAATCAAAAGGTTATGGGCCCACGTATAAAATCTACATGGTGAAAAGTTTTTTAAATGTATTATACGTAGCAGACCGTTATTCGACTATGACAAATGTGCTCCAGTCACTTGGGATGCGTTTCACAAAATTTAACTTGTGGTACTGATAAAAATCAACACAACCAATGTTCATATCATTGGTTTGTTTACGAATACGATGAATACAAATGTGCAAAACTGAAAATTGGTTTGTTTAATTAAAAAAAACACAGTACCATCGAACAGGTACACAGACTCATAAATAATATTCACAGAGCATTTGAAAAAAAAAAAATATAGCACGGCGGCCTTTTTTGATATATCTCAAGCCTTTGACCGCGTTTGGCATAATGGCATTTCACCAATAAGCGGCCGCCGTAGCCGAATGGGCTGGTGCGTGATCACCATTCGGAATTCACAGAGAGATCGTTGGTTCGAATCTCGGTGAAAGCAAAATTAATAAAAACATTTTTCTAATAGCGGTCGCCCCTCGGCAGGCAATGGCAAACCTCCGAGTGTATTTCTGCCATGAAAAAGCTCCTCATAAAAAATATCTGCCGTTCGGAGTCGGCTTGAAACTGTAGGTCCCTCCATTTGTGGAACAACATCAACACGCACACCACAAATAGGAGGAGGAGCTCGGCCAAGCACCTAACAGAAGTGTACGCGCCAATTATTTATTTTTTTTATTTTTATTCTATATTTATTAAGTCCCACCTCGAAAATCAATATGTCTTTTTCAAACAAGGCGAAGAACAATCTGAACTAAGTGAAACTTTAGCTGGTGTACTCGAAGACAGTATTATGGCCCCATCCTATACTTGCTATACACATACGATCTACCAGCTTCTGCAGAAACAGTAGTTGGAACGTTCCGGGTGACACTGCCGTACTCACAATTGACCCCCACTCCCATGCGGCCTCCCAAAAACTCCAGAAAGTACTTGATAAAATAACTCATTGGTTGAAAGAGTGGCGCATTAAACCAAGCGAGTCAAAATCTTCCCAAGTCACTTTTACATTAAATCGAAAAACTTGCCCACCCGTTAAGCTCAATAATATAATCATCCCCCAAACTAACGTCACTAAATATCTCAGCATGCATCTTGATAGCAAACCCAAATGGAAAACCCATATTCTCACCAAACGGAATGCTCTAGGAATAAAATTCAGAAGCTTATATGTTACTAAATCGAAATTTTCATGTTTCTCTCAAAAGTAAGCTCTCACTTTACTCAGCTATCTTGAAACCGATAATGGGCATATCGTCCCCTTTCTGTGTTAACCTCGTATATACAAAATCATAATTTTCAGTAAATCGATAAAAATGTTTAGATTTACTTAACTTCTATGAAAAGTTATAACTTATTTGATACGATACTTATAGAGGATACGAGGTTTTTGAATTCGAACATGTAGATACGAGAAAAATCGAAACGCTCTGAAAAACATTCTATAATTATTATGAACATTGTATGTTTTGTTTTACGTAACAGGAGTGCTAAGGAGTGTTTTTCACTAAAAATCTGAATTTCGAATATAATGAAGTTACGACGTTAACACAGAAACGGGACGATATGCCATTTAACTTTGGGGCACTGCAGCTAACTTCAACATCGAAATACTTCAAATATTCGAAATACTTCTCAAACGCTCCGTATTATATTACAAATGCAAAAGATTCATCATGATCTCAAAGTACCCACAATAATTGAAGAAATAAGAAATTATGCTACATCACCCAACTCTAGACTCCAATCGCACTCAAACCCCCTTGTCACAGGAACAATTGCAAATCCCATAACCTTCACCAGACTCAAGAGAAAGTCTACAACAGACCTCATATTATAATAAACTAGTCTATACTATAATTTATCGTAAAATCAGTAAATGGTTGCATCACTGGGTGCACTATGTAAATGTCTCTTAAATGAATTAAATATCTTTAAGTAAAAATATTGCTTAATGTTTAAAAAACAGATCGCAATAAAGAAATGGATTAAAAAAAATTAAAATTGATATTTTAGTTAAATGAAGTGCGCGGTTTTAAATTCTGATAACGTAAAAACCCTTGGCAACCGATATTTAAATTTTTTCCATTTGTCATCGGACGCGACTTTCTTGGGAAAGTGGATTCAGTTCTGCGAGAGAGAAGATGCTTTCAACCTGAAAATGAGTAGCATATGCATAAAGAATTTTTCAATTGCAAACGTCGAAAATGAGATGGAATTTAATTTGGGTAAAAAATAGTTTATTAATTACACAGGCCGACAAAATTTAACCAACATTCAGACCCAGAAACCAGACTATATATTTCCGAAGGTTTATGATGCGCTGAATCCAAATCTGGCCTCAGAATTGCTCTATTAGTTTGAGTTTTCGAGATATCCTAACCTAAAAGTGCAAAAACCCCCATTTTTGCCCATATTTGAGGTTATGTAGCCTTGCAGATGTTTTCTTTCACCAAAATTAAAGGATGGCATCTTTAAATACAATCCTTCTTTTTTCAAATGGCGTTTTGTTTGCTCAAATATCATTTTTTTTCGCAGAGATATCGCATTTTGAAATTTTCATGTTTCGAAATTTTCCTACACCTGAAAATCGATTAAGATAACATAGACATGACATAGTCGATTACTAATTTTCTTGAATTGAGTCTTATTTTTCTTAAAATTTTGTCTCACACCATAAGTGGCTGACTCACCACACCACTACACTATCTAACCTTTGGGTTAGCCCTAACCCCTAGAAACCACCCCTATCATACCGCGAGCAGGCTAACCCACATAACCGCAAGCAGGCTTTCCCACAAACTCCAAATTTACATACTATTAATCCATATATTTCAGGCCCTCAAACCCAAGAAAATTAGTAAGCGACTATATCATGTCTATGTTATCTTAATCGATTTTCAGGTGTAGGAAAATTTCGAAACATGAAAATTTCAAAATGCGATATCTCTGCGAAAAAAAATGATATTTGAGCAAACAAAACGCCATTTGAAAAAAGAAGGATTGTATTTAAAGATGCAATCCTTTAATTTTGGTGAAAGAAAACATCTGCAAGGCTACATAACCTCAAATATGGGCAAAAATGGGGTTTTTTGCACTTTTAGGTTAGGATATCTCGAAAACTCAAACTAATAAATTAATTTTAGTTATCAATCCGAATTTTGCATGGACAGAGAAGCAGATATTAGTTTAAATTATTTCGGATACTTTTCCTTGTAGACTAGTGTTATTTGTGCATTTAACAATAACGTTGTATTGAAAATATCTTAGGCTATTCGAATAAGCGATTTCTATGGAGAGTTACTTTGCCCAAATACTGCACGCTTGCTATTGAAAGCCTGGTTGAAGATATACTTTAGCAACCTACATCAAAAGTTATTTAAAATTAGCAAACTAAAAAGTTTATTATAATTATGCAGCTTTACTTATGGATTGCACATACTCGTATACCACTTGTGAAGGGACCTGCCAAATATATCGATGCCTCGAAATCACCATGCCGGGACGGTTTTTATTACGGCAGCAACTTGCGGGAAGTGGAGGAATTGAAATGGAAAATCTAAGTTATTTCCATATTAATCCGTAATATTAAAACCGTAGCTGAAAAACTCCGTTGCTATCGCTGAGTTATCTTTTTGTTTATTTAACAATTCTATTGTTATTTAAGATTTAAAAAAATAAAAATGAAAAAATTAAATAAATAATTAATACGTATTTCGAATTAATTACAGAGAATGTTTGGAACGCGAACATTCAGTTAAAAAAAAAGAGAATAGAAACTAAATTTGCGACCTTATAGCATTAGAACGAGAGTACGAATAGCACCAGAAGAAACATGCTTGGGAAATAGAATCTTTGGAAAAGCGCATTTCTGTGATGGAAGCAGAAATTGAGGCCAAACGGTCCATCGTTTGATTTTTACAGAAGGTCAAGTGCGTAGGCTGAATGTAGGTGAAAGAAGCTCTCTACCAGGAGTTAGCACCCTCAATAGGTGAGCGAAAAAAATTAATATGACAAAAGGTTTAATAGAACTTGTTTTTAAATTACTGGCAGCCTCCACGAAAAATCAATCGACTGTGTGTTTTAAGTTTCGACGAAATGTTAATAAGGTAATCATACTGTTACAACATTTCTTCGGGCTCAACACTAACACCAGCAAATTATGTGCAAGTCGCAATGCTCAGAGGTAAATTGGTAAAAGCAATATTTTAGAAATATGTACACAAATATATGTTCTTTATTCTAATTTTGTTCAATGTCTAAGAGATAATGAAGAGCCAAAAGTGCGGCTACAATATTATCGCGGTTTTGTGCTCTTACCATGGTATGTTTTGTTTGTTAAATGGTTTTTTTTTTAATCCTCATAAATATGTATATTTCGTTTTTGCAGGTTCACGTGCAACATCAATATTGGAATGAATGCTTTTAGTTATTTAAGACAGTATGTAACGTCAACCTGTATATGTACTTATAATTACTCATCTAAATTTCAACCTTTTCAGACAAATGTTCGAATAGTTCGACGTAGTTAACGTCAGAGTACCATACCCTGACACAAGGAAAAGATGTCACGCTTACGGCCTAGCTCTTGAGGAACAGGATGAAAGTGTAAGACAGATGGCGGTTATGATGAAAACTATGAGGGTGATATGGAAAGACAGCTTGCTACCGTTCCAAAAAGGTAAGAAAATAAATATTATTATCATATATGCCATATATTTCAGATTCACTAATGGCTTACAATATTTTGAATTATATAATGTTAATTTATTTAAGCACTAAGCATTTACTTTCAGGAATCATACAGTCGAAAAACGCTTTGCATTTGTTCTTTGCGGATGTTAAACGCCATTTCTATGTTAAATATCTGCTCACGTATCGACTTAACCAAGATATTCTTGAAAGGTTTTTTGGCGTTATCCGATCCAAAGGTGGGTCGCATAGGCGCCCCGATCATCAGAAACTTAAATACCGTCTAAAGATGTATTTACTTTGAAGAAATTAAGGCGAACTATCTAACTCTGCAAATGGCGAAATAGGTGGCACCTAAATTAGTAATCTCACCACCACCTCTTTCAGGTAATTTTTGGATTTGTAGAACAAAGTATAACAATTACATATAATTAATGTAGGTATAACATAAAAATGCGAAACCTTTCACAGCTATTCTATTAACAAGGTTTAATGACCCTTCAGAGTCCTGTCCATTTGAACAATTAGAATTTGACAACCTGGAATACGATGGTTCGGAGCATTTAGCCGGTGATATGTGCCACAAATTGCGAGACGGCATTCCCAGCACATCTGCCAAAAGTGGGGAAAATATATCATACTCCTGATCAAGTCATCTGAGAGAGGGTGGTTTATTTATTCCCAGTAGTAATATTATGGATCACATATGTGGTGTAGAGTCAGTATTCGAAGCAATGAATGAAGATGGTTTGCTCGTTTAAACAATTTTGTAAAAAAACACATTGAGCATGCCTTAATTATTCGTTAAAAGTAAAGTAAAAGAATATTTTTCAGGGTAAGAACATGTCTTACAAGCAGAAAATTAAATAAAGAACTGATTGAAAATGCCCACAGAAAAAAAAAATTGGTCTAGACCCCGGTGCAGACATGACATACTAGTACATACCATAAATATCACGAACGCACAAGTAAGTATACTTTACAATTGTTTAATATTGTATAATTTTATTATTTACATTCATATTTTCTAATGCCTTAATAATGTGCATATTTTGAGGTAGCCACATAAAATGTTTTTTAATAACCCGAAAACGCCATTTTCAACCAAAGAAAATAAAAGTTCTTCAACAATATATTCAAGGACTTTTTCAGGGCCTCAAACTATTACTAAATAAAGGAATCAATGATTATATATAACATATAAAAAATTAATCACTTTTGTAGGTATTTGGAGGGTGATATTTAAAAATGGAAATTAATTAGTTACTCAATTGATGATCGAATTTTACAAAACTTCTCATGGATCTCCTGTTACTTTTATTTATTATTTACAAACCACAAGCACCCTAATCGTATTATGAACTGCTAGCAGGCATCAGGGGATAAAAGTGCATTTACATTTAGGCTTCATGGAAGGAGCGATTCTAAAACAGATTTATAGAAATCGCTAATATTGGATTTTTACACTACTTCCCTTATCTTGAACTCCTTTCTATATAGTCTGTGGTTGAACTCAACACCGTTTGTCTTTTTTTTTTTTTTTTTTTTTTTTTTTTTTTTTTTGCGATTGAAGCGCAGGCATTTAGAGAACATGGGCTGAAAAGTCAGGGGCTAACAAAAAAAAAAATTTGTTTTGTTCAAAATTAGCGTTATTCATCAATGTAATTTTTATCAAGAACAACGCAATCTTACCAGCGCCGCTCTAATATTTCAGTACCACTTTTGAAGAACGATTTATCTTTTGTAATTCGAAGTTCAGTTCATACAGTTTTGCCATGCAACTTTGATGGTTTAAAGTCATACTGATAAGGTCCAATAAGTTGGTTGATGGTGGGCTTTAGTCTATTACACAAACCACTCGCTAGAACCTTATGGGCGATATTTAGAAACCTAGTCCCTCGATGATTGGCACAGATTGTAGTATCACCCTTCTTATGGATAGGGCAGAGCACACTTAAATTCCAATCGGCCGGCATGCTTCCGTCCGACCATATTTTGCATAGGAGCTGAGGCATGCACCTTACCAATTCCTCGCCACCATGTTTGAAAAGCTCAGCTGGCAGTCCATCGGCTCCCGTGGGTTTTTCGTTCTTTAGCCGCGTTATCGCTATTCTCCCCTCGCCAAGGTCGGGTAGCGGAACGACAGTGTCGTCGTCAACGACTGGGGTATCGGGGTGTTCACATTCTCTGTGACATGCGCAGCTGTCACTATTTAACAGATTGGAGAAGTGTTCCCTCCGTAATTTAAGTACGCTAAGAACGACTTTTATTTCGTGACAGCTCAGCGCTCATAGGAACGTTTCAGGCACTCATAGAAGGAATCTCTGGCCGCTGTTTGCAGAAAAATCGTCCTGACCACTCCCAAGTGAATGGCGATCAGTAACTTTCCCCACTTGGGTGGACTTCTACATATTGAAAGATCCGTCATCGAACAAATGAATATAAAATCATGAAGTTCTAACAGCTTTCTTCTTAAGATAACATAGACATGATATAGTCGATTACTAATTTTCTTCATTCATCGCATAAAAATCCTTCGAAAATATATAGTCCGGTTTCTGGGTCTGAGATGCTGTCGGCCTGTGTAATTGATGGTCATCATTAACACGGGCTGATACGGCTGCGATATTTTCTTCAGTACACACTCAACGTAAGCGTGTTGGTGGTGTGATGTCCAATTATGTAAATTTGGTTCTAAATTTAGTCACAATAGCTCGAATAGCCCCTTCAGTGGGTCGATTAAACCATAAAATGGAAGAAGCGCGCGATAAACTTTCTTAACAGAAGACGCATTTTTATAATAAAATTCAATGATTTGCAAGCGTTTCGTTCGTTTGTAAGACGATGCATGGTTAAATTATAGACCAAACTGAAGCTATTTGACAGTGAAACAAAACTCGAAACGTGCGTCAGCTGTTTAAACCAACTGTTTAAAAAGATAATAGCTAAAAAATCAGCTGCTCTTCGTGTGCTGTTGGGTGAGTATTAATAGCCTGACTAGCTCGGACCCGATAAAAGAAATTTTCTAGACAGTCTTGATTTAACTTTCCAATGAAAATAAATTTTAAATTTTGTTGCTGTTGAAAAAGCTCCTCGCAAAATTCCAGCATCGATTTTATTGTAGTATGGATGCCTCCGATGCATTTAATAGTATAATATAAACTCATTATAGACATTGGACTGAAGAACTCGAAGTGTCTTAGTAGTCTTTCAACTTTGCCCCTATCATCTCGCTTCAAAGGAGACCTTAATGGATTTATTGACTTAAAAGTTTTTCCATCGAGTGCATCAAAAATATCATTCAATTTTTTAACAAATATGTGCGTGGGCTTGGCAAAATTTATCAAAATGACAATTCGAAGACATACCGATATTTTTGTAGATCTTTACAACACATGCCTAAAAGAAGACACATTTCCAACTCAGTGGAAGTTACAGAAACTGGTGCTGATTCCTAAAGGATCTAAGCCTGCGGAAGATCCTTCAGGCTACCGCCCCCGTTGCATGCTCGACACCGCAGGCAAAATTCAAGAACGGTTGATCCTTAATCGTCTTGAGGCTGCCATTGATGATGCAGGCGGTCTAAAAGGACGTGAAGAATGCTTTAAATACCGCGAATTGGAACCAGATCCTAATGGCGCTTGATTGCTTTCAGGCTCCACAGTATATATATACGCAAGATTATCGTCAGTTATTTACCTGACAGAACCGTTCCCTATAATACCGATACGGGTGTTGGGAATATAAAATAACTGGCGGAGTTTCACAAGGCTCATTCCAAGGCCGCTTGGTGTGGAATAATATGTATAGGGTTTGCTGATGATATCGCTGTTATGGTCATAGCTCAAGTACTCCACCAAGCTGAAGCAACCTGCAACCATGCTGTTAGAATGGTAAAAGAATGGCTGCGCAAGAACGGTCTAACTCTTGCGGATCAGTAGACGGAAGCAGTGCTCATTTGCAGCAGCAACAAGGTGGAGTCAGCAAATATAATGGTGGGCGAAAATTCCATAGAATCGAGGCCGTTCATTAAATACCTGGGTGTAATAATCGACCATAGGCTGAACTTCAGAATGATCTATCATACGCGAACAGCAAAGCGGCAGAGGCAGTAACAGCACTGACGCGCATAATGATGAACACTAGATGCCCTAGGCAAAACCGCAGGAGACTACTTAATACCGTGGTCTCACCGATTTAGCTGTATGCACCTCTAGCATGGGTGGAAGCAACTAATTGCAGCTCATATGTGAATTGTATGAAATCAGTGTATCGACTGAGTGTCCTCAGAGTGTGATGCGCGTTTCGAACGGTATCAGAAGACGCCATTATGGTTATTGCACGACTACTCCCACTAAATTTAATGGTAAAAGAATACGCAGAATTCTATAAAAACAAAGCTACTTCAGAACGCAAGGAAGCAAGAGCGCGTTGCTTGCGTTCATGACAGGAAAATTGGAGGTCGTCCCTGAATGGACGCTGGGCGTACCGTCTGTTTCCCCTAATAGCCAAATGGGTTAACCGTAAACATGGACAGTTAGTACTGACGGGACATGGGTGTTTTAAATCCTATCTATATAGGTTTAAGCACGAAGAGGACCCGTACTGTTCTCATTGTGCACCAGCTGTAGAAGACGCAGAGCATGTTTGGTTTGCCTGTCCGCGATTTGTGCTCGAAAGGGAAGGGAGGAACTAAGCACTAGGGTGGGGAAGCCAATTTCGGCTGATAACCTAGTGGATATTATGATAGATTATTGTCAGAAGAACATTGTCCACTGTATGTCATATGGTAAAAATGGTAATCTCCAACCTGCGTCGCGCTGAACAACAGCCCAGAGCTTCATGAAGAGGCAATAGACCGCTCCCCTTCCCGTCAAGTGGTACTTGACGGTTGACGTCGCTGAACAACACAGCGCATATTTTCAAGAATTGGCAATAGGTGGGAGGTAAACGGAGCTGGGGTGGGTTTTTAGTGTGGGAGTCGAATGGCAAGTCCCACACTTTTCGGCTTTTAATGCTGTGTGCCACCTCATCATGCATATGTTTCCAAAAGCAAAATTCTAAGCCTAGCGAGTACAAGAACAAAATGCATTCATAGGCGCAGCTGTAGCGGCCAAGATTATTTACCCGCGACGGCGCTGAACAGTTTCTAATATTAAAAAGCACAACAAAAACAAATTTATTGATAACTTCGAGCTCATATTTCTACGAGCAAAGTACTTTCATTCATTAAACGAGCCGCTCATTTGCCAATTTTCTCAACCGTTCGAAAATAGTCAATATTTCGCGCTGAATAATTTGCCAATATTTGGTAAATCTTGAATTTTCGTCATGTCGAATGGTCGCGGCTCCATACATATGTATGCATCTATATATGTATGTAAATATGTCTTCTAAATACTCGACAACTGCAGCTGCTGTGCGTTGAGTGCGCAAATGATCATACAGTAAGTTGCAGAGAACAGCAGTAGCTTATAAAAAAGTTCTGTGTCGGACATTTCAATACTAGGAGAAAATTTCGAAACAGTTACTTTATGCTCTCTGATAGTAGGTAAATAGTAAATTAGTATAAAACTTTACGTATGGAGTTCTTCAATTGATAAAAATTGCACAAAAACATATGCATATATCTGCAAGGTTAGAAACTTATAATACGTTCACATATAAGTAGATGATCTACTTTTTCGCGCTTAACTCAAAATCCGCAATTAAAAAGCGCGATTTCCTATAAATTTCCCAAATTTCTCTCCCAAAATCTGAGATTATTAAATAATCCTAGATAATACGATACTTTTTGACATACAACTCTGAGTTTTCTGTGTTATCGACAATTATTATTACAAATGAGATTACAGAGAAACATCAAAATAAAAACTAAATGAAATACATGCCGGCAAAGAAAACAGGTCTGTAAACATAATTCTAATAAATTTTTTGTTAAATATTATTAATTATGGATTCATTTAACAGAAAAAAGCGTGTGTCTATAAACGATTTGCCCTCTTATTACTTATTATAAAATGTAATATAGAATATCCCATGCCCATTGCTGCCATAATTTCCTCCAACTGTTTATTATTAGCAGCCAATTGCTGAATTAAATTAGCTATTCCTTATTCTTGTATTTTCTTCATATCGTTAATAATAATTAAAGAAACCAAAAACACCGAAATATCCCACCAAAATAATTTCTATGAAGAAAAACCTCTCAAAGCAGTATTGACAGCTGATTGTCAATTTTGCAGGTATCTTCCATATGTGAACGGGTAGATTAATTTGGTGGATTTATAGGTGATTAATGCAAATGTGAACGTATTATTACTCTGAAATCAAAGTATATTAAGGTGACTGCACATATTTGAATGTTACTGTACATACAATGCTGTGCCTATGAATGTGCGCTGGATTTCTTGAGAAGTTTTAGGGAATCGTAATATTTTTTGCTGTGGGAAGTGCACATACATATACACAGCATATATAAAGGGTGATATTTTAAGAGCTATAGGAAAGTTTTTCAAAAAAAAACGTAAAATTGAGAAAAATGCATGACAATTTTATTTGAATTGATAGTACAGTCCATATAATTTAGTGTTTGATGATTATTTCATGCAAATGTTCACCGCGACTGCGCTTCAAATGGTCCATCCGTTAAGTCCAATTTTGGCATACTCTTTCCAATGTTTCGGCCTGTATCTCACATATAAATGCTTTAATGTTGTCTTAAAATGCGTTAATTGAAGCAGGCTTGTCTGAATAGATATGAGCTTTAACATATCCCCACAAAAAATAATCTAAAATAAAGTTATATCGCACGATCTGGGTGGCCAATTGACAGGTCCCGAACGTAAAATAAAATGTTCACCGAACTCGCCTCTCAACAAGTCCATTGTTACGTGTAGTGTGTGGCATGTGGCACCGTCTTGCTGAAACCAAATGCCATGCAAGTCAAGCTCTTGCATTTTGGGCAAAAAAAAGTTGGATATAATTTCACGGTAGCGCTCACCATTCACAGTTAAGTTACGATTCGCAGCATCTTTGAAGAAGTACGGTCCAATGATACCTCCAGCCCATAAACCGCACCAAACTGTGACCTTTTCTGGATACAAGTTAACGCCTCCTATACCACACACCACTAACCCAGTGTGTAAACAATTAACCATAGATTAATAGCGCAAGCCACTTCCCAAAAAAGAAAACAATAAATATAAGCACTTACCATTAGCGAAGGTGTCAAACATGTCACATATCACGTATGGTCCGCTTTCAATAGAATTAAGACATACGTAGAATTAACCTAAGATTTAAGCTTCACTTATGAATGTAGTTGTAAGCAGATTCTGTATAAATATTGAAATTAATAAAGTTTCGGATCAGTTTTTATCCGTGGTACAATGAAGACTCACATTTTTTAAAAAGCTTTTGCTCTTGAAGCAAAAGTTAATTTACATTGTGGATCTTCGGCCAACTTTCCAAGAGGCCATTCACCAAAAATTCTGCGTTGCGGTAGGTCGTTCGGCTTCAATTCTTGCACCAGCTGTATTTTGAAAGGCTTCACACCTAAATCCTTTCGCAAAATTTTCCACGTTGTTGAGTAACAGAGGCCCAATTGCTGCGAACGGCGACGAATCGATAACTGATGGTCATCATTAACACTGGCCGATACAGCTGCGATATTTTCTTCAGTTCGCACTCTACGTAAGCGTGTTGGTGGTGTGATGTCCAATTATGTAAATTTGGTTCTTCATTTAGTCACAATAGCTCGAACAGCCCCTTCAGTGGGTCGATTAAACTGACCATAAAACGGAAGAAGCGCGCGATAAACTTTCTTAACAGAAGACGCATTTTTATAATAAAATTCAATGATTTGCAAGCGTTGTTCGTTTGTAAGACGATTCATGGTTAAATTATAGACCAAACTGAAGATATTTGACATTGAAACAAAACTCGAAACGTGCGTCAGCTGTTTAAACCAACTGCTTAAAAAGATAATAGCTAAAAAATCATTCGTTATATACTGCGTTTCATGTGCTGTTGGGTGAGTATTAATAGCCTGACTAGCTCGGACCCGATAAAAGAAATTTTCTAGACAGTCTTGATTTAACTTTCCAATGAAAATAAATTTTAAATTTTGATGCTGTTGAAAAAGCTCCTCGCAAAATTCCAGCATCGATTTCTTTGTAGTATGGATGCCTTCGATGCATTTAATAGTATAATATAAACTCATTGTAGACATTGGACTGAAGAACTCGAAGTGACTTAGTAGTCTTTCAACTATGCCCCTATCATCTCGCTTCAAAGGAGACCTTAATGGATTTATTGACTTAAAATGTTTTCCATCGAGTGCATCAAAAAGATCATTCAATTTTTTAACAAATATGTGCGTGGGCTTGGCAAAATTTATCAAGTTTTCATCATTACCAAATAAATTTTAACTACACATCATGTCAATACCAGATGCTACCGAATTGTTAAATTGTTAACGACATTGGCATTGAAACCTGGAACAACATACCTAATGGGGCGCCAACGCAAAAGATATGATTTGTATGGTAAACAGAAACCTAGATCGTCACACATAAAAGTATATGCTTTACTGGACATAGGTATAATTCAAATTTTGTGGCAATGCCTTTTCGTCCTCATTACACCAACTTTTCTTGGTACTGACAATCATTTTTGAAAAAGTTAAAACATCGCTGCTACAACTTTCTTTCGCAATTATTGCACGTTTCAAAAACTCAGAATACAGGGTCCCGCATTTGAAGAGTAACCAATTAAATAGGCCATACATTTCTTCTTCTTCTTAATTGGCGCTATAACCGCGTACGCGATTTGGCCGAGTTTAACAAAGCGCGCCAGTCGTTTCTTTCTCGTGCTTACCGGCGCCAGTTGGACACACCAAGTGAAGACAAGTCCTTCTCCACCTGATCTTTCCAACGCAGAGGAGGCCGCCCTCTTCCTCTGCTACCACCAGCTGGTACCGCATCGAATACTTTCAAAGCCGTAGCGTTTGTATCCATGCGGACGACATGACCCAGCCAACGTAGCCGCTGGATCTTTATTCGCTGCGCTAGAATATGTCGTCGTAAAGCTCATACAGCTCATCGTTCCATCGTCTGCGATATTCGCCGTTGCCAACGTGCAAAGGTCCAAAAATCTTACGCAGAATCTTTCTCTCGAACACTCCCAGCGTCGCTTCATCGGATGTTGTCATCGTCCAAGCTTCTGCGCCATACGTTAGGACGGGCATGATGAGAGTCTTGTAGAGTGTTAGTTTTGTTCGTCGAGAGAGGACTTTACTGCTCAGTTGCCTACTTAGTCCAAAGTAGCACTTGTTGGCAAGAGAGATTCTACGTTGGATTTCAAGGCTGACATTGATATCGGTGTTAATGCTGGTTGCTAAATAGACGAAGTCTTTTACAACCTCGAAATTATAACTGTCTACAGTGACGTGGGTGCCGATTCGCGAGTGCGCCGACTGCTTGTTTGAAGACAGGAGGTACTTCGTTTTGTCCTCGTTCACCACCAAACCCATTCGCTTTGCCTCTTTATCCAGTTTGGAGAAGGCAGAACTAACAGCGCGGTTGTTAAGGCCGATGATGTCAATATCATCGGCATACGCCAGCAATTGTACGCTCTTATAAAAAATTGTGCCTGAGCGATTAAGTTCTGCGGCTTTTACGATGCTCTCCAACATCAGGCTAAAGAAGTCACACGACAGCGAGTTACCCTGCCGGAAACCTCCATTGGTATCAAACGGCTCGGAAAGGTCCTTCCCAATTCTGACGGCGCTGCTGGTGTTGAGCAACGTCATTTTACATAGCCGTATTAGTTTTGCGGAGATACCAAATTCAGACATCGCGGCATACAGGTAACTCCTTTCCGTACTGTCGAATGCAGCTTTGGAGTCGACGAAAAGATGGTGTGTGTCAATTCTTCTTTCATGGGTCTTTTCCAAGATTTGGCGTATTGTGAATATTTGGTCGATGGTAGACTTTCCAGGTCTGAAGCCACACTGATAAGGTCCAATCAGTTGGTTGTTGGTGGGATTCAGCCTTTCACACAATACACTCGCTAGAACCTTATAGGCAATATTTAGAAAACTAATCCCGCGGTAATTGGCACAAATTGCAGGATCGCCCTTCTTATGGATTGCGCAGAGCACACTTAAATTCCAATCGGCAGGCATGCTTTCATCCGACCATATTTTGCATAGGAGCTGATGCATGCACCTTACCAGCTCCTCGCCACCATGTTTGATTAGCTCAACGGCCAGTCCGTCGGCGCCCGCGGCTTTGTTGTTCTTTAGCCGCGTTATCGCTATTCTCACCTCGTCATGATCGGGTAGCGAAACGACAGTGTAGTCGTCAACGATTGGGGTATCGGGATCTTCACATTCTCGGTGGCATGCGCAGCTGTCACTGTTTAATAGGTTCGAGAAGTGTTCCCTTCATAATTTAAGATTGTTCTGTACGTCAGTCACCAGATCGCCGTCTTTGTTCTTACAGGAAAACGCCACGGTCTTGAAACCTTCTGTAAGCCGCCGAACTTTCTGGTAGAATTTTCGGGCGTTGTTCCTATTGGCCAGCATCTCAAGCTCTTCGCACTCACGTATTTCGGCCTCTCGTTTCTTCTGTCGGATAATACGTCTCTCTTCCTTTTTCAGCTCTCTGTGGCGATCCCACATTGCTCGCGTTGCGCCCGATCGCAGCGTGGCTCTATAGGCGGCATCCTTTCTTTCTGCGGCAGCATGACATTCCTCGTCGTACAAATTGTTTTTTCGGGCTCGCCGGAATCCGATTTCTTTTTCGGTGGCGGTACGTAGGGAACGAGAAATGTTGCTCCATTGCTCGCGCATGCCGGTAAGTTGGGCAGTACTCTCTGAGAGCAGGAGTGAGAGTCGAGTGGCGAATCTTCTGGCTGTCTGTTGTGATTGCAACTTTTCGATGTCGAACATTCTTTGCGTAGGTAGATGTACGTTTTTTGCTGCACAGAGGCGTGTGCGCAGTTTGGCTGCAACAAGGTAGTGATCCGAGTCGATGTTGGGACCTCGGATCGTACGTACATCTAATACACTAGAAGCGTGTCTTCCATCTATCCCAACATGATCGATTTGGTTTCATGTTTTTCGATCAGGAGACAGCCAGGTGGCTTGGTGAATCTTGTTATGCTGGAATCTGGTGCTGCAGACTACCATGTTTCGGGCCCCGGCGAAGTCGATCAGCCTCTGTCCGTTACCGGGTGTTTCGTTGTGCAGGCTGAATTTTCCGACTGTGGGACCAAAAATTCCCTCCTTGCCCACCTTGGCGTTGAAGTCGCCAAGCACGACTTTTATGTCTTGGCGGGGGCAGCGCTCATAGGAACGTTCCAGGCGCTCACAGAAGGAATCTTTGGTCGCATCGTCCTTCTCTTCCGTCGGGGCGTGGACGCAAATTAGCGATATGTTGAAAAAACGGGCTTTGATGCGGATTGTTACGAGACGCTCGTCCACCGGAGTGAACGACAGTACTTGGCGACGAAGTCTCTCTCCCACAACAAATCCGACACCGAATTTGCGCTTCTTTACATGGCAGCTGTAGTAGACGTCGCAAGGTCCTATGGTTTTCTTTCCTTGCCCCGTCCATCGCATCTCTTGGATGGCAGTGATGTCAGCCTTTACTCTCACGAGGACATCAACCAGCCGGGCAGAGGCACCTTCCCCATTAAGGGACCGGACATTCCAGGTGCATGCCCTCAAGTCATAATCCTTAGTTCGTTTGCAGTGGTCGTCATCAGTATAGGGAGGTCTCATCCGAGGCTTTTTTAATCTTTTCGTTGGGGGCGATTTTCAAGTGACGGGTCCCAAACCCAACGCACAACCAGCTATCCTGGAATGTTTCGCCTTCTCACGTTAGCTCACTCCCGAACGGATGCTCGGAAGCTACCCAGAGGATACGTGGGCTAATCCCGACCGTTGTGAGCTGCTTGAACCATATGCAGAAGAATCGTCCTGGCCATTCCCAAGTGAATGGCGATCAGTAACTTTCCCCACTTGCGTGGACTTCTACAGATGGAACCATCCTCCTATACATTTAGTTTGGAAAATTATTTTCATTAAATGCAAAGCAAAAAATGTGTGAAAATAATACAAAATTAAAAATCAATTTACTTTTGCTCGACATGACCTTCTTTACCCTTAACTATGGCCTTGAGATGGTGCAGAAACAAATTGCAAGCTGCCCTAATCTGACTTTCAGGTATTTTGGCTCACTCGCGGACAATGGCTTTTTTCAACACCTCGAGACTGGTGAATATTTTAGCTCGGACCTTGCTCTCCAAAATGGCCCAAAGAGAATAATTCATCGGATTCGCGTCTGGTGATTTGGAGAGCCATTATGTGGACGTTATGAAGGGCGGAACGTTGTGTTTTAGCGATTATTTATTCACTCGAGCTTTGTGAGACGGTGCCGAGTCCTGTTGAAACATCCATGGTCTGCCACTGAAATATTTGTCTGCCCACGACTTCAAAGCAACCTGCAGAATAATTTGCCGATAATATTTCACATTTACCTTGACGCCAGGCTCAATGCGAATGATTGGAGAGCACCAATCTGCGGTTACGACGGTCCAAAGCATTACCTGTGGCGGGTGCTGCCTCCTGGTGGCCCATCGAGGACTCAAGTTCTCGTATGAACGGTCGGTCAAATGAATCCTATCGTTTTGTGAGTTTTCGAATTGTTCAATGTGAAAAACTTTCTCGTCAGAAAACACAATGTTCGGAAATTGCTCTCTCAAGTCTCCCTTGTTGCTGCTTGAAAGGCTTGACTTTGAGATCATTTTTCAGTATGCGGCGGATGCTACGGTCAGATATTTTTAGTTCGACCGCACGGAACGAACGGCAAAGAGCACAATCGGCCCCCGCGCACGGCAACGTTCGACATCTGGCTCTCTCCTACTTGAGTGAGCATATGTATGTATATGCGCATTTGTATATAAATTCACATACTTGTATTTGCATATGCCTTCTCCCTGTGTGCATGGTAATGAACCATTTCTCTGTTGAGAATAGGACGATGATAGAAAAAGTAGGAAATGAAAGGGAGTGTTTCGAGTATAAAGTATCTTGAAAAAGGCAAATCGATGAAGGTGCCTCTTAGTGTTGTTGACTTATTAACGTCTGACGCACAATCAAATGTTTCGTCATTCTTCACGTTTGTGTAAATGTAACTTGACCTATTCCATTGCGATTCCATTTACCTCCTCCTCTATATCCATACAAAATATCTATCAAACAAATAAAATTAAAATTTTGTTTTGAAAATTGCAACCATTACATCAGTATTTTCTTAAGACGTTGTCACGTTAAACTATCGTCAGTAAACCGACTTTACAGCCAACCTCTTTTTTTTTTCTTCTTCTTAATTGGCACGATAACCGCTTACATGATTTTTGCCAAGTTTAACAAAGCGCGGCACTCGTTTCTTTCTCTACTAACCGTCGCCAGTTGGACACACCAAGTGAAGCCAAGTCTTTTTCCACCTGATTTTTCTACGTAAGGGAGGCCTTCCTCTTCCTCTGCTACCACCAGCTGGTACCGCATCGAATACTTCCAGTGCCGGAGCGTTTGCATCCATTCGGACGACATGACCCAGCCAACGTAGCCGCTGGAGCTTTATTCGCTCCGCAATGTCTATGTCTTCGTAAAACTCATACAGTTCATCGTTCCATCGACTGCGATATTTACCGTTGCCAGCGTGCAAAAGTCCAAAAATCTTCCGCAGAATCTTTTTCTCAAACACTCCAAGCGTCGCTTCATCGGATGTTGTCATCGTCCACGCTTCTGCGCCATACGTTAGAACAGGCATGATTAGGGCCTTGTAGAGTGTTCATTTTGTTCGTCGAGAGAGGACTGTACTACTTAGTCCAAAGTAGCACTTGTTGGCAAGAGAGATTCTACGTTCGAATTTCAAGGCTGACATTGTTATCGGTGTTAATGCTGGTTGCTAAATAAGTGAAGTATTTTACAACCTCGAAATCATAATTGTCAACAGTGACGTGGGTGCCGATACGCGAGTGCGTCGACTTTTTGTTTGATGACAGGAGGTACTTCGTTTTGTCCTCGTTCACCATTAGACCCATTCGCTTTGATTCTTTATCCAGGTTGGAAAAGGCAGAACTAACATCGCGGTTGTTAAGGCCGGAGATGTCAATATCATCGGCATACGCCAACAATTGTACGCCTTTATGAAAAACTGTAGCTGAGCGATTAAGTTCTGCGTCTCACGTCACACGACAGTGAGGCACCCTGTCTGAAACCTCGTACAATATTATCCGCAATTCTAAAGATTTATTATTCTCGTTTAAAACCAATGATATTGAAAAATGCATTTGTATTTAATTTTCATCGATATATTTTGAATAAAAGTATAAAAACGAGATTCCTTGAATAAATCATTATACTTGCCCTAAAATTGTCATACGGCATTATACTAAACCCGATCCTTTAAATTCAAAAGTTTCTTATAAATAAATTAATTAATGAGAAAGTGCGCAACGTGCACGCAAACACTTTTCTGTTTTCTACTTCATATGCATGTGTGTATATTAGCTTTTCAATAGGCACGTAAGTATTGAAAACGACACCCAGGCATACGAATATCAGCTTATGTATGTACAGTGAACCAAAAATAATCTGTGACACTAATATTAAAAAAATTATTCACAGATTATTAAGATATAATTTGCTTTGAATATAGTTCACTTTTAACTATTCAATATGCTCAATTCTTGTATTCTTAATATTGGCGATAACTCCGTTTATTTTTCCTTCACTGTACATATATGTAGAAATAATAATAAATAAATTTACTTACCCAAGTTTAGAGTTGGAATCGTTCCATGCTTGAGATATTTTGGTCCCACGGCGTCCTCCTCAGAATGTTGAATGCATTATGCACCGGTATGTGCATAGGGGGAGAGTCCTCTAATTTTCTGTCCACAAATTCAATAATTCCAGAATTTTTGAAAATGAGAAACAACGTACTTATTCATCATTTACACACTCCCGAAAGCGACGCTTCGATGCTTTAGGCATTGTCAAAAATTAAATACCAACAAATTAGTACTCTTATATTTACTTAGAAATAGCCGTTATTTAATGAGAGAGAAAAGCTCAACACAACAAAAAGCTAAGCTCATACCTTCTTGTTGTTGTAGCAGCACAAAAATTTCCCATACATATATGGGGAATGCTGCTGGAGTGACAGTCCTTAGCCGGATATAAATCCGGGTCGTTCCGGTATCGTAGAAGCGACTGTCCTGGGAACGTACCTTGTGTTATCTTTTTATAGCGATTTAAAATATAGTAAAAATCTGACCGCCGAGACTGTTCGAACTCGGGCGAAAATAGCGTGTGTTATTTAACATTTTCACATGGTACCGAAACCAGGGACGACAGTTGTGTAACCAGATTTTCACTAGCGGCCATAATTGAATATGATGATAAGGAGGTAACCACTTTAGCTCATTTGGAGCATTTTATTCGGGTTAATTAAAACAACTCCTATGAAGGCGCAGTGCAGGTTGTAGCGACAGAGGGAAATAGTGGAATGTAGTTTAAGGTCTTTGAGTTAAAAAAGTTTGATGGAAACTTCGGAAATTGGCTTCCTTTCTGAGAGCAAAAGAGCAGTACACGAAAATCCAAAATTGTTTACATCTTCAAAATTTAATTGCTTGAATGAAGCGTTTGTAGGCAAAGCCGCTGCTTCCATAGCCGGCTTTACACCCACCGAAAAGTGTTACAGCGAAGCCATATCTCTCTTGCAAAAAGAACATGGAAGCAATGAAAAAATCGTCGATAATTTTTTTTCAGAAATTAATGAATATTAGAACGATGCAGTCCACAACAGATATACATGGATTACGGCAACTGCACATCGAGGTTACTTCGACTATGCGATCGCTTGTAGCATTTCACATATCATCGGCTCAGTACGATATAATGGTAAAATTAATTTTGTTGAAATCTATACCAACAACATTTCCTGTGCAATTTTATCGTTCATTTGAAAGGAGTGCAGCTTGCAGTGCAATACTAAATCCCAGCATTGATACGGTCAAGGAGAGCAAAAGTAACGAACAGAAAATGACCATTTAAATAAACTTCTGAAATTTTTAAAGACCGAAATAGAAGCATTAGAAAGAGCACAAATGTCTGAGCGAGACAAAGAATTCAATATAAAGGTACGAAGAGAAGCACGTTTTCGAGATGGAGGTTCTGCAGCGGGACTCTTCGTAGGCAACAGCCAGCACTATTAATGTGTTCTTTGCAAAACAAATACGCATACCACGAAAAGCTGTAAAAGCGACTTGCCTATCGCCGATTTTTTATTAAACTTATTAAATATGAGTCCTAAAAAGTATAAATGTTTGACGATTGCTGAAAAGAAGATATTAATTGAAAAAGTAGAAGGAGGTGAGAAGAAAAGCGATGCTGCAAAAGAATTTAAGATGCATCTCTTTGTACTCTTTCAACCATGGAACCATTAGTTGACATCAGCGGTGTGAGTTTTTCTGACTATGTTCAAGGGGATGAAGATGTTGTTGTCTCGGGATCACTAACCGATGGCGAAATTTCATCTGCGACAGATACGAATGAAAAGAGCAACGATAGAGATGAAGACGATACATCAGAACCATTGGCGAGGTGTCAGTTAAGGTAGCAAGAGCCTCATTCGATAACTTACAAAGCTTTTGTCTACAAAACGAAACTGCTGAAACAGCACAGGCACTTTTTCTCTATAAAAAATTATTGAAAAGTCTAAGCAGCAATTTACTTCAAAGCAAACTCGTATAAATGATTTCTTTTCAAAGATTAATTAATTCACATCATGAATATGTAAAACGTTAGCAGTTAAATAAAGACACTTGATAACTCGAAGTTTTATTTATTTTCTCTCAAAAATTTCGAACCATTTAATATTTCAAGCACTCGATAATTCGTAATGTTTTAAGATTCCCTCGAATTTCGAATTAACGAGAGTCGACTGTATTGTAATGCGCAACGGGTAAAATGAGACATATTATATATAGCGGTAGACATTTATCAGCAATATGCGAGCGACAACAAAGAAATAACTAAAAGCGAAATGAAAAATAACCAAAAAGTAAACACAACGGGGAGTCTACAAAAGTAACGAATGCACCGGACGCAACAACATTAAATGCAATTGAATTAAAAGAGGCTGGTATTTTTCTCCAAACCACAAAAGCAATAATTATCGAAGTGAATAGCGGTCATAGCGTAGTCTCCAGAATTATTATGGATATTGGGAAACAGAGAACATATATAAGCGAAAAATTGGCGGAGGAGCTCAAGCTTCCTTCCTGTGGTTTTGACAACGTTCAAATTATTGCATTTTGTGGCAAAAAAGCAAAACAAACAACTCAATTGAAAAGCGTAGAAATTTCATTACGCAGACGATATAATGATGAAGATCAAAAAATAAAAACGATTGTTATACCTACTATCTGTGCTAACATTTTGCTAGTGCCCAAATTTAAAAACAAGCTGTTTCGAAACATCAAAAAAAAGTTAACAGATTGTGAAATAGGCAAGGAGAAATTAGTTGACGACATTAAGGTTTGATTGGGGAAGACTATTACTGGATATTTAACTACGGTGAAATTGAACGGCTACAAGAAAATTTAGTTGTCGTAAAAATATTCTTCGGTTGGACTATTCAAGGCAGTTGTGGTAAGAAATGTAATAAAGTAGCATGCAACGGTGTGGAGAGTGTAGAAAAGTCTAGCGAATAATTTTTTGATTACGAAAAATTTTCGATTTTAGAGTCTATTGGCGTCCTTAGAAGGAACAGTGTTTAAAATTAGTGAAGTGAATGGCCGTTATGTAATGTATTTTCCTTGGAAAAATTTAAATGAAAAATTGAATAGCAATAGAGAAATCGCAGAACAGAGATTGTACAGTTTGACGAATAAATTGTTAAGGGACAGTAATAAACTTATTGAATATGATATAACGCTTAGAGATTTAGTACAAAATGGCACAGCGGAACAAGTAAACGACTCAAACAGTGAAATAGTGTACTATATGCCTCAAAAACCAGTTTATCGTGACGACAAAATCAATCCAAAACGCGAATAGTTAAATGATCTCTTGAATGCGGTTGACAATCTCGTAGCAGATTTGCTGAAATCTCTTTTAAGATTCCGTTCACACAAAATAGCCATAACTGCGGACATTGAAAAGGCTGTTTTTCAGATCGAGATCGCGTAAAATGTTCGAGACGCACTCCGATTTTTATGGTACGAGCGCACCCCTATGTGTAAAGTTCGGCTGCCCAAAATCGTTGAGTACCGTATGACCAGGGTAACGTTTGGTGTAACGTACAGTCCGTTTTTGCTGACAGCGACATTCCGCCATCATTAAAACATTTCTCAGCAAGAGTATGGAGTTATTTGCGATAAATTAAAACAACCCTTTTATGTAGACGACTTGGTGATAAGCGAGCGAAGTTTAGCCAAGTTAATGTACTTAAAACCAAAAGAAATTATGACCAAGACAGGGTTTAATCTTCGGAAATGGAACACAAATGATCATGAGCTTGTCCCATTTTTCCTGACTCATAACAACGAACAAGCGATTAGCTGAAAGGTACTTGGCATCAATTGGACTACAGCGAACGCTGAGATTAGCTTCGGCATTGAGAGCATTACCGAGTATGTGTTTGGTGAGTTTGAGACCAACAAAAAGAAATGTCATGAAAGCTATGGCAAAAATTGATGACCCTTTGGAAATGCTAGACCCATTTACTGTTCGAATAAAACTCATTTTTCAAAACATTTGGAAAAAGAACTTGGAATGGCAAGAAGACATATAAGAGCTCTGCACAACTTTAACATGAGACGATGTTTAGCAACAGTAAGTGACTCTCAATATGATGTTCATATATTTGCCGATGCCAGTCCGAGAGGGTATGGTGCTGTTGCCTACGTGCGCCAACTAACAGCGGCCGGTATCATTACAACAAATTTCATTTGTTCTAAGAACAGAGTATGTAAGCCTGAAGGAGAAAAGTTAAAAACAGAGTGAATTGGCATTGTCTAAGCTAGAATAAACAGAAGCGAGATTAAAAATAGTTTTAGTAGATGCACTCGACTTCGAAGTGTACAGCGTCACCTGATGGAGCGATTCAGTGATAGCTCTCAACAGGATTAATTAGCAAACATTCATTATAGGAAGCACTGCCGGGGCAAAAACAATCCAGCTGACCTCCTTACCAGAGGTATAAAAGCAAAAGCATTAGTGGACTCAGATCTGTGAAAGTTTTGCCCAGAATGGTTAATTGAAGGGAGTTGAATTGGCCTTCGGAGTATATTTTAGAAAAATCAATGAGCCTGGCCGCCGAATCCACAGATAACATAGGAAAAGCAAATTTGTCCGAACGCGAATTGACAACGCTACTAACTGAATTGGAAAGTGTGGTGAATGCAAGACCATTGACTTACATAAGAAGCGATTACAACGATTTGGAACCTTTCCAGCATATATTTTAACTAACTTTAAACCTATTTTACTTCAAACAGATAACAAAAGCGATAGCTCATCCTTGGCGAAGTCGTGGCAGCAGCAAAAAGCTAAAGGGTGATTTTTTAAGAGCAATCGGAGAGTTTTTCAAAAAAACACACGTAAAATTCAGAAAAATGCATGCTATTTTTATTTAAATCGACAGTACAGTCCATAAAATTTAATGTTTGAAGATTATTTCACGCAAATGTTGACCGCGACTGCGCTTCAAATGGTCCATCCCCTTAGTCCAATTTTGGCATACTCTCTCCAATGTTTCGGCCAGTATCTCACATATAAATGCTTTAATGTTGTCTTTCAATGCGCGAATTGAAGCAGGCTTGTCTGAATAGACATAAACTTTAACATAGCCCCACAAAGAATAATCTAAAATAAAGTTATATCGCACGATCTGGGTGGCCAATTGACAGGTCCCGAACGTAAAATAAAATGTTCACCGAACTCGCCTCTCAACAAGTCCATTGTTACGTGTACTGTGTGGCATGTGGCACCGTCTTGCTGAAACCAAATGCCATGCAAGTCAAGCTCTTGCATTTTGGGCAAAAAAAAGTTGGATATAATTTCACGGTAGTGCTCACCATTCACTTAAGTTACGATTCGCAGCATCTTTGAAGAAGCACTGTCCAATGAAACCTCTAGCCCATAAACCGCACCAAACTGTCACCTTTTCTGGATACATTGGTAGCTCTTGCAATTCTTCTGGCTGATCTTCACTCCAAAATCGAAAATTCTGCTTATTTACGAACACATTGATCCAAACATGAGCTTCGTCGCTGAACACAATTTTTCGATAAAAAAGTGGATCTTCGGCCAACTTTCCAAGAGCCCATTCACCAAAAATTCTACGTTGCGGTAGGTCGTTCGGCTACAATTCTTGCACCAGCTGTATTTTGAAAGGCTGCACACCTAAATCCTTTCGCAAAATTTTCCACGTTGTTGAGTAACAGAGGCCCAATTGCTGCGAACGGCGACGAATCGATAACACAGGCCGACAAAATTTAACCAACATTCAGACCCAGAAACCAGACTATACATTTCCGAAGGTTTATGATGCGCTGAATCCAAATCTGGCCTCAGAATTGCTCTATTAGTTTGAGTTTTCGAGATATCCTAACCTAAAAGTGCAAAAAACACCATTTTCCCCCATATTTGAGGTTATGTAGCCTTGCAGATGTTTTCTTTCACCAAAATTAAAGGATTGCATCTTTAAGTACAAGTCTTCTTCTTTCAAATGGCGTTTTGTTTGCTCATATATCATTTTTTTTCGCAGAGATATCGCATTTTGAAATTTTCATGTTTCTAAATTTTCCTACACTTGAAAATCGATTAAGATAACATAGACATGATATAGTCGATTACTAATTTTCTTCATTCATCGCATCAAAATCCTTCGAAAACATATAGTCCGGTTTCTGGGTCTGAGATGCTGTCGGCCTGTGTAATTGATGGTCATCATTAACACGGGCTCATACAGCTGCGATATTTTCTTCAGTTCGCACTCTACGTAAGCGTGTTGGTGGTGTGATGTCCAATTATGTAAATTTGGTTCTAAATTTAGTCACAATAGCTCGAATAGCCCCTTCAGTGGGTCGATTAAACCATAAAATGGAAGAAGCGCGCGATAAACTTTCTTAACAGAAGACGCATTTTTATAATAAAATTCAAAGATTTCCAAGCGTTGTTCATTTGTAAGACGATTCATGGTTAAATTATAGACCAAACTGAAGATGTTTGACAGTGAAACAAAACACGAAACATGCGTCAGCTGTTTAAGCCAACTGTTTAAAAAGGTAAAAGCTAAAAAATCACCCGTTATAATAAAGAGATGGTGTACAGTAGTGTTAAGGTCGGAGACGTTGTCCTACTACACGATGACAATAAACCTCGGCTGCAGTGGAAGCTAGTGGTTGTGCAGCAACATATGAAAGAAGAGATGGTCGCATTAGGACTAGCGATATCCGGCTGCGCGATCCATAGTTTTTGAGCGCCCAATTCAGTTATTTTATGCTATAGAAATAGCGTATTCTATGTTCGGGGCGGAGGATATGAAAAATTAAATACCAACAAATTCGTACTCTTATATTTACTTAGAAATATCCGTTATTTAATGAGAGAGAAATGTTCGACATAAAGCTCGATAAAATTCAAATTAAAGTTCAATTGCTTACATGCAATCATAGGTGCTTTTTAATATTTGGCGCAACTTTCATATATATATGTATAAACATAGATTTATCCAATCAAAATCAAATCTAATACAATCATACATGTTTTCCAATGTTTGGCACAATTTTCATATAAACCTAATATACATATGTTGTAGGCTAATATATATAAACATACCTACATACAATTGCGCGCAATTTTCATAAAAAAACCAAAAAGAACAAATCTAATATGTAAACATGCATACAAATCATATGGGCATATGAAATGAATAAATCTATTATGTACGCAAGCAAATGTAAGCTTCCCCCAGTGGGTTAGGGGCTTAGAACTTGCCCGCGGTAAGGGATGTCTGTCATAGGAGGCGACTAAAATCCACAGCTCAGTTTGTTATTGACGAGTATTAGCTCAATGGCAATAGGCTGAGCAAAACAGGTAAAAGAACGGCGAGAGGGACCCCATTAAGATCTGTTTTTTTTTTGTTTTTTTTTTTTTGTCGGGACAACTAGCAAGTGCAGCACTCAGACATTAATTAAGTCCATTGTACTACACTTGGATTCCCTTTAAATTTTCCTTAAATCTACCCGATCTCCGAAGAAATCTGAGTAGATCTTGTGGTGTCAGGGAGCCAAGATGGTCGCTTCTTAACATATCAGTGCCAAAGACCTCAAACCTGATTCGAGCGAGGGCGGGGCAGACACACAGGAAGTGGTCCGCCGTCTCATCCTCCTCTTCACAAGCTGGGCAGAGTACACTGTCTGAGATGCCCAACCTTTCCATGTGCTTCGCCCACAGAAAGTGGGCAGTCATCAGTCCAACCAGCCGTCTGCACTCCCCTCTGCTTAATTTTTATTTTTTTTATTTATTTTATTTTTTATTATTTATTAACGCATCTTAAAGTATAAGCAGAATAACGTTTAGAAATTACAACTAGTACAACGAAATAAAGATACTAACGAGCAATTTTTATTGAACATATATATTAAAAAGGAAAAAACTAAGATGCACCAATATTCATAAATTCATTATGAATGTATAAATATATAAGCTACAGCTGCTACTGGGTGCCCATCTGGTCTAAAACTGTTTTACGTTTGAGCCGCCGACGATGAGTATTTGGCTGAAGCAAAGCCAATGCTTCAGCGTTGACATGTGTACTTAAACGTTGTTTGTGAGCCATGGCGTACTTTTTCGCCACGTCAGTGATAGGTAAGATACCAAGATCACGATGGAGGTCGAGATTTCTCACATAGTATGGAGCATTGACGATGTTGCGTAACACTTTATTTTGGAATCGTTGGATAATAGTCATGCAAGATTCGCTTGAGCATCCCCATAGCTGAATGCCATACGTCCAGACCGGTTTGAGTATTTGATTATATAGCAGTAGTTTGTTGTTCGGTGACAGAATAGAGTGTCTGCCAATAAGATAAAGAAGGTTTTTTTGTTTTTAATTCCAGCTCTTTACGCTTTTTCTTGACATGCGCCTTCCAACGCAGTTTAGCATCAAGGGTTATACCCAGATATTTTGCCTCGTTGACGTACGGAATATTTACGCTGTTTATGTATACTGGTTTGTAAATTGTTTTTTTCAGGCCGAATACAATGTGAACTTATTTGGAATTATTTAATTTGATACGCCATTTTTTTGCCCATGTTGCAATAGAACTCACCGCTGATTGCAATTTCGTCGTTGTAGTCTCTATCACTTCTCCAACTGCTAGGATAGCCGTGTCATCTGCAAAGGTTGCGGTAACGTGTTGCTCGTGAACCGGTAAGTCATACGTATACAAGAGGTACAAGAGAGGGCCTAGGATGCTTCCTTGAGGTACCCCCGCGCGTGCTTTTTGCAATGATGAATAGGCGTTGTCAAGTCTGACACGAAAGTATCTGCCATCAAGGTAGGAAGAAAGGATTTCGCAATAATTCCTGGGCAAAATCAATTTTAGTTGTGGAGTAAGCCCGTATGCCAAACTTTGTCAAACGCCTGCGAGACGTCAAGGAACACCGCTGCGCAAACTTTGTTTTCCTCTATCGCACACTCTATAGTTTTAACAACCCTGTGAACTTGGTCGATAGTGGAGTGATTTTTTCGAAAGCCAAATTGGTGCGTTGGAATAACTCTCTTGTTTTCTATAATCGGCAACATTCGAGTCAGTAACAGTCGTTCAAAAAGTTTGGACAGCATTGGTAGCAGAGAAATAGGTCGGTATGAAGACACATCATTTGGCGATTTTCCGGCTTTCAGAATCATAATTACTTCTGCTGTCTTCCAGCACATAGGAACATATTTTAACAAAAAACACAAATTAATCAATTGAGACAGACAAGTAACACAATTAATGGGCAATCTCTGAAGAATTTCTGCAGTTATGAGGTCGAAACCAGGCGTTTTTTTCGTTTTCATTTTGAAAATTTCGCTCATTACTTCTTCGTTACTAACTGGCTCAATGCTGACATCGCTTTCAATCCAATTTGACGAGATGTCAATATCTTCAGATCCATCATTGGCACAGAAGATTATAAAGATTATCTGCAAATAAATTTGCTTTTTGCTCATTGGATTTTGCCCATTAGGTGTCGTTTATTTTGATGGGTGCTATGTGTTTTATCGGTCGGTTAAATGACTTTGCTGCCTTCCATAAAGATGGATTTATCAGATGTGAGGCTCTTAAGAAATCGATTGAAATTATCATTTTTAAATGTCTGAATTTGAACGTGTAGTTGTTTTGTTGTTTGGTTGAGTTTCAATTTGTCCTCAGGATATCTGGTTTGCTGCCAACGACGTCTAAGTTTTCGTTTTTTATTTATCAGCAACTTGATATAGATGGGTATTTTTTCTTGTTTGATGTGACTTCTTGCTGGGGCGTACTGTTCCAAGCTGCGTTTTGAATTATTTGCGTGAACTGAAGCACGGCATCATCAAGATCATCAACAGTCACGATACGGCCGGTGTCTACCACTACAGCTTGTAATTGCAGTTGGAAGTACTGCCAGTCGGTGAAGTTATTAAATAGACGAGGAGACGTTATATTTAGTACCGCATTCCCTGATATTTCTAAAAGGATCGGTGAGTGGTCAGAGTTCAGATCGAAGCCTTCGGAAATAGAAAGATGGTTTGCGGGAATATTTTTGAAGACAAAAAAGTCAATCAAATGAGGTATTTTGTTGGTGTCTGTAGGCCAATATGTTGGCTTGCCAGTTGAAATTATTTCGCAACCTCTTTGTCTTATGGCTTTAAACATTTCGCGCCCTTTCGTTGTTGTAAGCCTAGACCCCCAATGTACGTGCTTAGCGTTGAAATCGCCTCCTATAATAAAACGTCCTTTGTATCTTTCGATGAGAGATACGTAATCTTCAGATTTTAGTTGATGTCTGGGTGGGCTGTATAAAGCTGTTAGTAATATTTGTTGCTCGAAGGCCTCGACAGAAACGGAAGTTGTTTGAAATTCCTCGGCGCTGAGTTGGTCTTCCAAGTGGTGGGTTATATTATTTTTTATGAGAACGGCGCTGCCACCTCTTGCACAATTGTTGGGGTGAATAGTATGGTATAGGGAATAATGTTTAAAATTCAAATATGAATGTCTTGTGAAGTGTGTTTCAGCTATTAGGCATACGTCAATTCCGTCGTTGTTTAGCAGAACTTCTAGCTCTGTTTGGTGTTTAGCTAGACCGTTGGCATTCCATAATATTATTTTTAGTGTTTTATTCATAGTCAAAAAATTGCATGTTTTGTTCAAGGGCACACAAGCGTTTTTCAATTGATTTGAAGATTTGGCTTTGTTCATTTAATTTGCTTAATATAGCTGAAAGGGGATTTTGCACAATAGGTTCGTTCGGTAATAAATTTTTGGTAATTTGTGCGTATGTAGCCGGTTTATTTATTATAGGGATTTTTGTCGGATTATTTGTAAGACTTGTAGTAGTTGTAGTACGTTTTGGGATTGTGTGTTGTTTGTTTGTACTATTTACTGGTTTTGAATTTTGGGATCGCTTTTTCGTTCTAATCTTTTGGAGTTCTTTCGCCACTATACAGCCTCTGTAATTTGCAGGGTGGGACTCTCCGCAGTTACAACACTTTGGGCTTTCTAGCTCAGTTTTTTTTGCAATCAATGGTGGCATGCTTACCTGCACATTTGACGCATCGTGAGGGTTTCCCGCAAAAGTTTTTAGTATGGCCAAAAGATTGGCATTTTTTACACTGCGGTATCAGATTTGTAGATTTGACAGGTTCAACTTTTACTATGGTGTTCAAAATATTTTGAATTCCGTAAAGTTTTTTTATATCTTCAGACGGATCGAAGGTGATGAGAAACATTTCAAGTGGTTCCGTTGTTTTCCACTTGAGTTTGTTTATAGACGGAGAGCTCATGACCAAAAAACCCAACATATTTTATACCTCTTAAAATTTTGTGTGAGATTAGTTTTTTAATACTAGAATCGATATCCCGCAGGCTGGCTGCTCAATAGCGGTCTTAATTATGGGTTTTTATTTTTTAAAATTGTTAATAAAAAACATTTTCCCAACATATTTTATACCACTTGAAATTTTAACAGAATTTCATTTACGGTCTGTATAAAATGAAACGATGGTTGCCAGCCCATTCTCATGGTCCCAAAGTACTGCCAGCCCATGTTGAAAGTGCGTTGATGGAAGCACAAGTCAACATATTTTATACCGGCTGTCTTTTTTACACGACATTGGCAATACAATAAATTGATGAAATCTGTAGAGCCAGCCCATTCTGATGGTCCCATCACATGGAAAATTTGGAAAATTTCATTCATTTCATTCATTCATGAGTGCGAGCGAGACCGACTTACGTGAATGTGGGCGCGCGAGAGAGAGCGTATATTGTCCATATTCTGTATCTCCGTACAGTCTTGCAAAAATGGGAAGGATGAAAGGTTTGTTCATCAAAAAATTAGAGAATGGAATTTTTTTTTTCTTTTTCTTAAAAAAGTTTTCATTTCTAATTTATTATTCCTTTATTTATTTATTTAATTTATTACATGAATAGAAAAAAAAAACAAAATTAAATTTTTAATTTTCGATGTCAGAAATAGATTCCGAGTCTGAACTGAAATAGTCATTTTCTATTTCTTCAGCTTCAGCATCTGAAAGAAAATCATACCGTCAATCAAAATACCTGATAGTTGCAATATTTCGGACTATGAATGAAGGCGTAAAATATATTACTATACCTGATTCAATGTTGTCATTCGTTGAAGGAGTTTCTGTGACAGCTCCAAGAACTGATTGAGGGAATTGATCGCCATCAAACCAATTAAAAGAAAGAAATTCTCCATTTCTCACCCAGCCATTCGATTCGGGGATATAACAAGTTGGAGATTTCAAATAAGCGTTGCGCCATGTATTTCCAATATATTGAGCTCGGAGAAGTTGCTGATGTAACTCGGTTTTACATGGCGGTAAAGACGAGGCGTCGAAATTTTTCAGCTGTTTCTGGAATACTTCGTTTACATTTGACGCTTTATATGTCTCCCAGAATTTAGAAAAGCGACCGCTGTTCACGTCATTTATGTTTCTTAAATTGTACATTTCGCATACAAATTTTTCCAGCATTTTAAATATATGAGTTTTTGTTGCGATGGAGTTTATATTCCCCAGTTCAATAAAAGCATTTTGATATTCCGGTGATTTTTTTAATATCTGGAAAGGTCTTTTCTTGCCTTTTCTGTAAAAGGCCGGACTGTAATCACAACCGGTCAGGGCATGGAATCCTGGTAAACTCTGGTATAGGGATGGGCCGAGTTGTTCACTGAGATCATTGATATCAATGCAACGTTTGTTATTGCCAGTTCCTAATTCCATAAATATGTGCAATTCGTCATGCGAAAGATGGTCCATGTTACCCAGCATGATGATCAGTATGTCAGTATCGGAACATTTTATTAAAACATTCTCGCAGACCGCTTTACACACATGATACACAATTTTTGTATCTGCTTCCTCCTGAAGTTCGCATGACATTTCCTCATCGACGATTTTCGATACAGAGGCGCCGTCACTTGTAAATGTATAGCACACATCGTAATTCAATTTTATGGTTGAATTGCCAATAAATGGCACCATTTCCACTGCTCCCCAATGTTCTATGAGAAATCTGACCAGTGCGTCCTTGAATTTGCTATTTCTTAATTCTTTATTGAAATCTTTAGGTCGAGTTTGTTCGGGTCCTGTGATCTTATAATCGATACTGCTGACATTTCCTCTTTGTATTCGTTCATAATCTTTAATAGATGGAGTAAAATATTGGTCGAATATGATGTCGAATCGTTTGGCCGGTGTCTTCTGCATGAATGAGATAATTTTTTTTGATAAATTTCCAAAAGTGTTTGGAATTTCTTTCATTAAGTGGAGCAGGAAAAATCCATCGATTATGACTATGTCGAATATTTGCGGTATGTTAGCAGCTGTATTTATTTGTAAAACCTGAGTGATTGCAGATTTTTCAGTCTTACAAATTGTTCCATCAGAATGACATAGAGATAACGGAATTGGTGTTATTGGATAAGACAATATTTTTTCGACAGATTTTGTGATAAAATAAGTGCGGAGGCTCGTTAGAAAGTGACTTAAAAAATTCACTATCTTTCACAACATCCAAATATTCTGCCAAGGCTTCAATGAGAATTTTTTTTCTCCTCTGACAAGTGGTGCCTGACGTCCTTTGGATTTTTTATATTTTTTATTACAAAATGCACAAATATCCTGCTCCACACTTAATGCTGCCTCCGTTAATTTTTCACCTGAAAGTTCTTGTATGGCAGATTGACCTTCCTGATGTGTTTGTTCTATTTCTTGAGCAGATGAAGTGCTTGGTGTCGGTTCATCTGTGAAAATATATTTGAATACAAAAAAAATTATATATTAATTGGAACTAGTATTATATTCCTTCCCTTATTACAGTAAAATAAATATTTTCATACCTGTTTGAACTGAAATATCCGATGATGTAAGTGCCATTTTTTCATAATACTTTTTCATGACTGCTAAGAACATTTTAAGGCATTTTATATGATAGCCGTCATTACATTCTGATGCTGGTAAAATAACATCTTCGTATTTTAAATTAAATTTTTTCCGAATGTCCAACACTTCCCGGCACTTTTTTAACGTATGCACGGTAAAAGCAACGAGTTTATCATTTGTTCTTTTACTGTTACAAAAAACGCACTTGATGGAAGATTCCATTTTAAATAACAAGTAAGAAAATCGAACGAAGAGTTAAAATTTACGTCTTTACTAGCCAACACTGTGGAAAGAACTAACTATGCATGACGTCGTACTTTGGGTCCGGACACTGTTGTCCTTGAATACCGCCCGTATTGTATTGCAGGCAGATGGCGACTTATAGACGGAGAGCTCATGACCAAAAAACCCAACATATTTTATACTTCTTGAAATTTTGTGTGAGATTAGTTTTTTAATACTCGAATCGATATCCGGGGGCTGGCTGCTCAATAGCGGTCTTAAATAATATGTTGGGTTTTTTGGTCATGAGCTCTTAGACTATTATGAATCACCATTCAAAATTCCTAGTAAAAAAGTAGAGCCAGCGCGTGCGACAGACAGTATATAAACGATATACGCTCTCTCTCGCGCGCCCACATTCACGTAAGTCGGTCTCGCTCGCACTCATGAATGAATGAAATGAATGAAATTTTCCAAATTTTCCATGTGATGGGACCATCAGAATGGGCTGGCTCTACAGATTTCATCAATTTATTGTATTGCCAATGTCGTGTAAAAAAGACAGCCGGTATAAAATATGTTGACTCGTGCTTCCATCAACGCACTTTCAACATGGGCTGGCAGTACTTTGGGACCATGAGAATGGGCTGGCAACCATCGTTTCATTTTATACAGACCGTAAATGAAATTCTGTTAAAATTTCAAGTGGTATAAAATATGTTGGGAAAATGTTTTTTATTAACAATTTTAAAAAATAAAAACCCATAATTAAGACCGCTATTGAGCAGCCAGCCCGCGGGATATCGATTCTAGTATTAAAAAACTAATCTCACACAAAATTTTAAGAGGTATAAAATATGTTGGGTTTTTTGGTCATGAGCTCTTAGACTATTATGGCGCTTAAAGCATTTAGTCCTTGTGATTTTAAGTCATTCACTATTAAATCGCTGTCGCAGGAATGGTGAAGATTTTTAATTATTACCTTGATAGGTCTATTTTGCTTATTCTCATAGCTGTGCCAAGGAATATTTTCATTTGACAACAATTTTGTTACAGACCGATAGTCATACGAATCGAACGTTATTACTTTGCATGCATCGTTGTTTAAAAGTTTAATGAAAAATTTATTTTTTATTGTGGTAATAAGTTGACTATGAAGTTTTTTAAAATCATTATTACCATTGATAATTATTGGAGGAGGACGAGGTATTTTATTAACTTGTTCCGTTTTTGTTGGTTTTGTTGAATCATTAGCACTACTTGTAGATTTTGATGGTGTTACAGCCTCAGGAGAAGATTCAGCTTTACGTTTTTTGGATGGCCTTTTTTTCTTTAGGATCCAGTCGGTTTCTCTAGCAAGTTCTTCTTCGTCAGTTTCATAAACTTCAACACATGTTTTTTTTGTGATGTTTAAATCAGTTTTATTATCATCAGCGCATTTAGCAGATGTAAGTTTGCCGTTTTCTATTTTAAGATGGGATATCTCATTTTGTAGAGCAGAGCATAATTTTTCTAAGTTAACAATTTTTTGCATTAGGTCTTTATTACGCACTTCACTGTTTGTGATGGAATGATTGGGCCCACCACCCTGTGGTGGAGAACCCATTTCACCTCGGTATAGGCCGTATGGTAACACTCTTTTCGTAGGGTCAATAATGCAGTCAACGGTGACAGCTGGTTGTCAGCTACACGAGATTTGTTTACTTACAATCGCGATAGCGGAGTTTTGTTTATTGTAAATTTTTTCTTTACAGTTTGCTTTTGTTTGCTTTATTAACGTTAATTTTCCACTAAAAATAAATGTCGTGATTTTAAATGCTTGTTATGTACTGGTATTCGTTTGCAGTTTCACACTCCTACAAATGCAGTCCTTGCTATTGTAGTTTTTATTATTCTTTTAAGGGATTTCGATCCCTTTTCTTCACCCTTTTTTCAATTCACTTTAACACAAATTGTATTTGTAACACTTTCACCCCATCGTATGGCAATTGCCATAATTTATGGGTTTATCAAGTATCTTATTGTGGGTTTTTAAGGTATCTTAGAATTTTTTACACGATTTCGCACCCGTCTGTTATTTTAACTATTTGTTTATATTATTGCGATATTTTTTCACCTATTACAACATTAATTTTGCAAAATTCACGCAGTCGAAAACACAACGACTACTTCGCACGACCGTTGACAGAAATCAACCTGCTTAATGGCAGAAGGGTTTGCGACAGTCGATCGGACATGACAGGTAACATCAGTTTAGTCCATCTGCAGCCTCTCTCAGCCTGCCAAGCTCGCTTGTGGGTGGTAGTTACCCGTGGCTTTGATGGCCACAGAAGGGAGTGGCAAAACGGGCTCTGGACCAAAGAAGTTGTCCTTAGAGCCCATTTTAGCTAAGTCAGAGGTCTCGTTACCCGTGATACCCACGTGTCCCGGGACCCATGTTAGCATCAGGCTATTATATCTACCGACATAACTCAGCCTGGTCCTCGGTCCTAGAAAATGCGTCAACAGTGTTTGCCGGGCTCATTTTCTAAGTTTGACCACAGTTGAGCCTCTGGCAGCACCACCCTGTATCTCTTCTCAAGCACGACTCTTGATGGCATGGAGTCAAGGGGCATGGCAAGGACCGTTGGATCGAAGACCATGCCTACTCTCTTGTCCAGTCCCGTACAGGAACCGTACCGATTCCCATGGTGTTTCAGCCTGAAGATGGCCTTTAAAGCCTCTCCTTCGATGAAAACACCAAGTAATAGATTAACCAGAGCATCTAATGCCGGGCCTGAAGTAGTCGGAAAAGCTCCGACGCAACAGATAGCCACAGTGCGTTGTAGTCTCGGTAAGGTCCTTCTGACTCTCACGAGAAATAGTCTACTCATCCAGACCACTGATGCATAGGTGATAATAGGTCTTATCATAGCCGTGTAGATCCATAGGACCTTGCTACGAGAAAGGCCCCACGTTTTCCCAAATACACCTTTGCAGAAAGCTGTCAGTGCTTTGGATGTCTTTGTTTCAACGTGTGATTTCCATAGGAGCTTACTATGGAGGTTTACTCCAAGATATTTAATCTCCTTGCATAGCTGGATTGTCACTCCTCTTAGCTTAGGCAGAAAGAGTCCATCAAGCTACCTCCTTCTGGTGAAGAGGACAATACCAGTCTTGGCGGGATTTGCCGATAGCCCATTCGCACAGCACCAAGTGTCAATCCGATCCAGAGTTTTCTGCACTTTCCTGCAGATGTTCAACAGCGAAGGGCCTGTTACCAAACAAGCAACATCGTCCGCATATGCTAGTGCGAAGACTCCCGAATCTTTTAAGGTGGTGAGTAGAGGATCGATTACCATGCACCAGAGCAATGGATACAGCACACTACCTTGGGGGCAGCCTCTATTAACCCCAGATCTTCCTCTGCTCGCACCGAAACGATTATTTGGGCCAGCATCGAACGAATCCAATTTACTAGCTCCCGGTCTACGCGGTGCCTACTGGCAGACTTACACAAACTGTAAAAAGTGGCATTATCAAACGCCCCCTCTATGTCTAAAAAGATGACCATAGCGTAGTCCCTCCTGTCGATGGCCAGCTCTACCCTAACAACAAGGTTTTGCAGTGCCGACTCGCAGGATTTTCCACTCTGATAGGCATGCTGAAATGGAGGCAGAGGGTGAGCCTTCAGCGACTTCTGACGTATGCGCAATTCCACCAGTCGTTCGAGACTTTTCAGCATGATAGAGGTCATGCTGATGGGTCTTAAGCTTTTCGGGCTGGTGTAGTCGTCTTTTCCAACCTTTGGGATGAAAGCGACCCTCATTATCCTCCAAGAGCGTTTCATGTAGACCAGAGCCAGGTACGCAAAGAAGATTTTCTTCAGGGCTGCTGTCACGACCTCTGCGCCTTCCTTCAGCATGGCAGGATACATGCCATCTGGTCCGGGCGACTTGTAGCCGCCAAAAGATTTGTTGGCAAATCGAATGGCGGCCTCATTCACCACAGATCTGGCAACGAATCAGTCATGCCGGTAAGGTATAACAGTCTGACAACTGCCTCTATCAGATTTCCTAAGTGACCCCAGCTTTGCAGTTGGGTCCCTTTTCAGTATCCTGACCAATTTCGCCGTGTCACTCAGAGATTCAATACCGCTGCATAATTCTCTATATGAGGCTCTTTTCGATTCCCGAATAAGCCTCTTGTAGTTCTTCTGAACATCACGGTATCGCTCCCAGTCCTCAGCAAGGTTAGTCTTGAGGGCCCGGCTTAGAAGTTTTCTCGACTCACGCCCCAACATATAGAGCTTTCGATTCCACCAAGGAACGGGAGTCCGGTTTGGGAGAGGTCGAATTGGACAGGCTGACTCAAAACATTCAGTTAGGGCAGCGTTTCTCAACAGTCGCCTCAATGACCTGTTCTTTTCGAAGTCTTGGTGGCGCAACGCCTCCCTAAACTTCTGCCAGTCCGTTTTTCTGGGGTTTCTAGAGGGCAATGATATTTGTACCTAATCGCCACACTGAAACTCAATGTGCCTGTGGTCCGCGCACGAAGCTTCGGCAAGGACTCTCAAGTTTTGGGTTTGATAGGGTTAGATCAATCACCTCCTGCCTTCTGGCTGTTACAAACGTTGGCTGTGAGCCCTTGTTATGTATGTCGGGGCAAGAGGCCGCGATAAATTCGAATAGTCGAGAGCCCCGTCCATTGCACTTGCTGCTGCCCCAGATTGTATGCTGGGCATTAGCATCGAAACATAGGATGAGGCTCAGATTGCGCCGCTCACAGAACCTCACGAGACTAGAGGCCTTTGCGGGTGGTGGCCCTTCCAGAGCATCGTAAGGAAAATAAGCAGATGCAATCACAAACTTCGACCATCCGCGTCTACCTCTGTAGCACACCTCAGCCGCTACCAGGTCTTGGCAACAGAATTGCTCAAGACCCGTCACAGTGAGATGGGATGATACTATAAGACCGGTCCTAGGTCTACTCGAACTCCTGTCATATAATAACGTGGCCCCTTTCAGCGCACTTAAGCCACAGAGACGGCCCCTAAAGACCCAGGGCTCTTGCACTGTTGTTATGTGGGGTAATGTGTGCAGCTGGGTAAGCCATCTACTTAGTAGTGCAGTACCAGCTTCAGGACCGGAGGCAATAACCTCGCGCATCAGTTAACTTTTGCAGTATTTGATTTCTGCATGCGTCAGCTGATGGTCAGGCCTCAATTTTCCAATCACAGCCACAGGTCGTGGGACAGCAGCCTTCTCGCTTATAGGATGGCTTGGCCGCACCCTTGGATGTGCTTGGGCGAATGTCCAGCTCCCCATCCTCCACTGACGAAGATTTCGCCGGGCAGACAGCTGTGCTGGACATTTTGTCGAGGCGCCGATAGGGACGTGGCTCAGCAGAACCTTTTCCCGCCACATTGACTGGCGCCAAGACCGCGCTCGTACCTTGGGGGGTCGTGGCTCGGCCATTGACGGCAACCGTAGGGCAGGGAGATGTGCTGCTTTCAGCCGCCTTCTTTCTCCGCTTACCTCGAGAGCGAGACAACTTGGGAGCGCCCGTGCCCACCGAAGATTCGGTAGCTTCCGTGGGTGTCACTTCCGCTGACCGAGGTCTTTTGGAAGACATAGACGCAGAAGGGCCGGCAGAGCCACATTAGGATTTCTCCAGCATGAGCCTTGCCCGCCGCTGTTTTCTCTCCCTCCTTGCCACGTTCTTCGATTTCCCGGCTTCTTTGAGAGGTCGTGCAGCCGCCGAAGAGACCTCACAACTCAGGCCCTCCGAAACAGGGAAACGTTTCTCAGACTCTGAAGGAGAGGAGATTGCGATAGCCACCCCCGTCTTCTCCAGGATGCGCTTTCGCTCGTAGAGCTGAGAGACTTGGATAATGGTTGGGGCCTCCAGAACCCATGCCCCTGCCGCCGAAGCGGGTGGATGGCCACTTGTGTGGATTCTACCTGGAGTAATATCCTTTGTGTTTTCCATTACCAAGGATGGCTTTTGTTCGGGACTCCTCCCTATACAGTTTGGTTCGCGGATGGCACCCTGATTCTACGCCAACTTTGAGTCATCACACGAGTGTTGAACCCACCCCATCAGGGAAGGCCACTCGTGTGATGCCAGGGCTTCCCTTTCCACCAAACTACAACAACAGCAAGCGCTAACTATAGCGGAAAAATGCGACAGTACCAGCAACAGCGGATACGAGAACGAGAATGAAATCGTATTAGCAGATAATGCTGGAAAAAGGAGAGATCCCTTTAAGAAAAACCACAAAATGGCAAGATTGACGACACGCCCAACTACACCCATTATATTTAAAGACGCGTCGGTGGCAGAGGATGATTCGTCAAGAATGAGCGATCATTTTAAAGGAATCATCCTCATCCCACGTACAGCAATAGGAAAAAGATATCGGTACTGCAACCAAGGATAATAAGGAGCTTAAAGAAAATGATGCATATACTAATTTGGGAAATAAAATTGTCGAACTAATAGCTTTGATAGCAGCACAGCGACATGTGAATCAGGCCACGAAAGACCTGGCAAATAAAATACAGCAGCTACACAAAGAGGCGTCAATAGATAAGGACGCTGAAACAGCCTTACCGGTAATGCAGGCCACGAAGGGAGTGCAGACAGGTGGCATGCCTCGTATCAGCTGAGAAATGGTGCTAGTAACCAAACCGAAAAATTTATAGAGCTGGTAGGATATATACTGACTGATTCGGGGAGCATGAAAAGCCTGCGTGAGCACACCGCTATCGAATGTAGAGATCTGGAAGAAACGGCTACCAAAAATGACGTCATACAAGCAGCGAAGGAACAATTCCCAGAAATTCATGGATTGACAGATAGCACGGTTAAGTCCATGCGAGTACTTCGAGATAACACGCAAATAGCGACTCTAATACTGCCCAATAAGCATGCGAGGAATTTGCTACAAGTAGGCAAACTAAAAGTGGGATGGGTACGATGCCGAATAAAGGAAAAGGCAACGCTAACGCGATGTTGTCGGTGTCTGGAATTCGGTCATGTGGCAAAATCATGCCAAAACACAGACAGAGGTAAAATGTGCTTAAGATGCGTGACTGAAGTACATATTGCGAAAACATGTATTGCACATCCAAGGCGTTCTATGTATAAAATGAAGGGGTTCAGCGAAATTGCGCATATTGTGGGCAGCTCCAAATGTTGGACTTATAAAAAAGCGGTTAACAATAGAACCAGAAATGATTACGTGTCTGCAATTAAACCTTAATCACTGTGAAGCTGCACAAGATCTCCTCAACCAAACGCTAAATGAGGAAAAAATGTATATCGCTTTTTCGAGCGAACCATACCGCATCAAACAGATAGCAGATAGATGGGCATCTGATGCAAACGGCAACGCAGCTACTAGAGTGCTACTAAATCGAGGCAATAAGAGAACCATCGACAATGGCAGAGGCAGATCCACCATAGACCTGACCTTTGCTAGTCCAACAACAGGTAGAACAACACGATGGCATATGTCTGAGAAGTATACACATAGTGGCCATAAGATGATCCTGTTCGAATGGAGCCCTACACAACGCTTTTACATGCGAAAACCACATCGAAATATTCCAAAAAAGAGGCTGGAAAACCAGCAACTTAGGCGAGTAAATGCTCTTGTACTTCCTAGAGCAAACTAGAGGCACAGCAAACGAGCAAACCAACTCCATAATACGTCAACTATCATTGAATATGAATTATTCTATTTGTATCTTAATTTTTGTTATAATTTTGTTCTGAGGTAGTTGACTATGACTGATCGTTCGATTTGCTATTACTTTATTTTAGGTCTCTTTGTCATTAAAATTTATTTTCTTCTTTTTAGTTCGATTAGCAATAAAAGCGTGTTTTTTAGTTTTTTTAAACTATTTTTTACTTTCTACTTTTAGTTCGATTAGCAAAAAAGCGTGTTTTTTAGTTTTTTTTTTTTAACTATTTTTTATTATGAATGCAGTCAGTGAATTAATGATTCGATATATTCGTGTTATTTTTAATTCCTTTCTTATCGACTGTGAGTCTAAAGCTATGCAGTTATCGGCCGTGAAAAAGAAGTAATCGGGATGAAGAACTTATTTCGTGGAGGGAGCCTGAGAAACGGCTACCCCACTCCTGAAACGGAGAGGTAACAACAAAATATACTGAAATAATCAATATGCTATATACTTTTTCCCATATAGATCATTGATTGAAGGTCGAGCCTTGTTTTTCTGAATGAAAATTATTGTTTTCATTAGTCAGTGATTTATAGTCCGATTTAATTGTGTTATATTTAATTTCTTCTTTACCGACTATATGTCCAAAGAAAGGCCAGCATTGGCCTTGACACAGAATAGATACTCTCAGCACAGAAAAAGGAGACCGTGGATTATACTGACACAATCAAAACGAGATGTAAAGTTCCAGTTTGGTTTTTTTTCGTTAATTTTTGTTGTGAATTGAACTTTAATCGATAAAATTTTATAAATGAAATTATGGTAATGATAAATTCCTTCTTTATTTGCCAAAATTTTGTTCCGTAAAATAATTTCAAAATTTATGTTTTGATTATTTTATTGTAATTAACAAAATTACATCTTATATGAAAATTATTTCATCTTATATGAACATCGAATAGAGTAAATTTGCGTGTATGAGACTTGTAGTATCTACGCATGTGTAAAGACTATACAAAGTGAGAATGCAACTACCCTGAAAACGTTTTAGCCTTCGATTCGTACTGCAGTGCCGCGTGCCCAAGCAAGTTCGAATTCGAAAGAGTAAGTCGGAGACTCCCGAAATCAGTAAGAGTAACTCGGAGAGTGCAGGCATGCGCAGACCGCGCGTTAGCTCTGTCTTTCTTACTCTTCTACAGAAGATCTACTATAAAAAAAGAAAAAAGAAAATACTAATCCTGGCAATGCTAATAAGAATAATGGAAAACTTTTATCAAATTATTGCATTGTCATCGGTCCTTGATAGGTGTGCAAAATTCCAAGCCGATCAGATTTATAGAAGCCAGTGAAAATTAAGCTCAAAGATTCCGTTACATACATACATACATACAACCCGAGCTAATAAAAATGTGTTAAAAGCTTTTTCTTAATTTTGATCTTTCACCGAGATTCGAACCGATATTCTCTCTCTGAATTCCAAATGGTTGCCACGCACCAACTCATTCGGCCACGGCAGCCACCGTAATAATACCGAGGGGAAAAAAGCAGAGCAGCGACTACTATTAACTTGTAGTGAAGTAATTTCTGAGTTGAATTTCTTACCCTTGTTTTGTTACTACCCAAAATGAGGAACGGTTTAGGACTGAACCTTCGGCGGCTGAAGCGCATCGAGGGCTACAAAAAGTTTATGGAGATGCTGCTTTAAGTGAAACAACGTGCCGAGATTGGTTCCGTCGCTTCAAAGATGGTGATTTTAATGATGACGACCGTCCGCGTGAAGGAAGGCCAAAAACCTTCGAAGACGCTGTATTGGAGGCATTGCTCAATGAGGATCCGTGTCAAACGCAAGAAGAGCTTGCTTTAGTATTAGGAGCTACCAATCCATTTCCAAACGATTGCATGCTTTGGGAATGATTCAGAAACAGGGGACTTGGGTTCCTTATGAGTTAAGACCAAGTGATGTTGAACGTCGTTTTTTCGCCTGTGAACAACTGCTTGGGCGTCACCGTGCCCAATGGATAGTTTGCAGGCAGGGGTATCCGGCTGTATTCCAACGGCGCCCTCCTGAAACTGGGTCAGCTCAGGAGGTAGAATGGCCTTGCCATGGTAGAGGGGACTGCCATGGTCGACGTTTCCCCTTTCCCCCCTAAAAAACTTAGTCCGCCACGCTTGCCACGTCGAGCAGCGCGGACGATTATGAAATATGTAAAATGAACAAAAAACACCTGGCCTCGGAAAACCAAGGCACAACAAAACAAAAACCTAATCAGTCGGGAAGGTCAGGTCTTTCCACAAAAAAGACCACTCACACAAGCGGAGTGAAGCCTTTGGCTAAGCCAGGGCCAAGTTCCCGCTCCGTCCCTTCAGGGACTGCCTCCACGGCAGCGAGTTCTCTTGCTGGCCTCCATACCAACAACCCCAACCCTGTCATAAGACAAGTTGGGGACAACACTCCATCCACGTCTGGTGCCAGTAGTAGACCCCCTCTAGCAACACAACTCTGGGAAGCAAAATCTGCCCTGTCAAAAGACAAGCGGATCTTGCTGTCCCTGTCACTCCAGGTGACACGGGAGCTCCGGGAGGAGAAACACCCACAGCAACGTCGGCAGCACCGGACCACATGGCTCAGCCAATGGCTCCTGGTGCCTGCCCTTCTGACACTATCACTGCCCCGGGTAGTACCCACCCCCGGAAGCAAATAAGTGCCTCAGAAAGGTACTATCGTACCAGGCGATCCGCCTTCAGAATCCTGGAGAGACTGAAAGACATCAGACTAGAGGACCTGACTGAGGAACAGTCAGACTCCAAGGCGTGGGCTGAAGCTTTCATCACCGAACACCGGGAGAAGGCCAAAATAGACTCTGTGCAAGGCAAACGCAAACGATCGAGTGAAGGGGCATCGGCTGTAGCCAAAAGAACTAAGATGCTCGCCACTCAGATGATAAATGTTACGGCAAAGAAGTCCTTCGCGGATATAGCGAAAGATGATGGTGCGATCTCTCAAGAAAACTGGGACCTGATTAACAGGAGTCTTTGGAAGGTGTACAGGGACATCCTGAAAGAAAATCCAGGACCTCCACCCAGCTGCTCGGATGCGGGATGGTTTCAATCCCGCGTCAAACTAATAAGGTGCGCTGATCAGCGATCCGTGGACCTTTACACCCTGGCGATTAATCGCATAGGGGAACCTTGGCCGGGGGCTCGCCTTGATGTCGTCCCTCGAGAAGACATTCCCAACCGGCCAAGATTGAGAGCCTGGATACCAGACTTCCATACTGACACAGAGGAAGTACTGGAACTGATTAAACTAGGCAACCCTGAGCTACCTACCAGCGACTGGAAGGTAGCAAAGATTGGTGAAGTGGACGGCAAGAGAAGACTAGCAGTGATAATCCTAAACGAGGAATCACTAGATCCACTCGCCAAAAGCAAATGGAAGATAAGCTATGGCTTCCAATCACTAACTCTCCATGTCCACAGACAGGATGTAGCTAATAAAAACACCTCCACAGAAAATACGACCTCATCTGCAGAGGCGAACGAGGTTGTCACAGACAACGATGAGGTGGCATCCAACTCCGGCATGGTTGGTGAACTCTTTGAAAGGGTTACCTTAGAGGATATGGGGGAGTACTCTGATCTCTCCGCTATGGAGGATGAGGAGTCTCTCCCCCTACATCCGATGAAGAGAACGCCGACCAAACCGTGGTTGGCTGCCCTTCAATAACGCATACAAGCGATGGTGAGGGTTGTACAAATCAATCTTCACCCCTGTAAGGCGGCCTCGGCCGCACTCATCCTCCGTCTCGCAGAAAGAGAAGAGGATATAGTGCTCATCCAAGAACCATGGGTCGTAAAAGGTCAGGTTTGCGGTTTGAGCAATAAAGAATACAAATTGATCTATGACACTGACAAAGGTAAACCCAGGTCGTGTATACTAGCAAAGAAATGTATTAATGTATATTTACTAATACAATTTAGCGATGCGGATAACGTCATCATATCGGTGGAGTCCTGCGGAAGGACGATATGGCTTGCCTCCTCATATATGGCACATGACGCGGAGCAACCACCTCCATCACTACTCATAAGAAGAGCAACTGAGCAAGCATCGAGATGCGGTACCCCATTCATACTGGGAGCAGATGCAAATGCACATCATCATGTCTGGGGCAGTTCAGACACAAATGCACGCGGTGAGTACATTTTTGAATTCATTATGTGCAACAATCTTTATATTAGCAATATAGGCAATACCCCTACCTTTGTAACTACTACAAGAAGGGAAGTTCTAGACATCACTTGTGTCAATGAACAAGGGGCGCAAATCTTACAAGAATGGAGAGTGTCTAAAGACAACTCCTTCTCAGATCATAGGTACCTAATGTACAATATTTCATTACCAACTAAGAAGTGCAAGCCCGTCATAAACCGCAGACGCACAAACTGGGGCGTGTTTGAAACCACACTGGCCAGCAAACTCCCTGGCGCGACATACCAAATTGACTCCGAGCTACAGCTCGCCACAGCGGTTAACGAGATAACCTCAGCATTTCAACAAACTGCGAAAGCAGCATGTCCTCAGAGAACAAGAAGAGGCAAACCGAAACCCCCTTGGTGGTCCACTGACATACTAATGCAGACACACTTTCCAGGTTGTCTCTGCAACAAAGACAGTAGAACTCAAACTATAGTTCACAACGGGAATCCCCCAACAGATTTCATAACGGAGGATAACATAAACTTTGCCATTGGCAGCTTCAGACCTTACAAATCGCCAGGTCCAGACGGAATCATCCCCGCTGATCTGCAACATACAAGAGATATGATCGCACCTATACTCGCCTTAATCTTCAAGGCGGCGATACAACTCAATTATATCCCCAAAAAATGGGCGGAAGTAGCCCTAGAGCGTTTACTAGATATGCATATCAAAGGAGAAATTGGCAATAAGCTATCACCGTCCCAACACGCATACAGCAAAGGCAAATCAGTGGAAACAGCGCTCCACGCGCTAGTTGACACGGTTGAGAAATCACTTCACTATAAGGAATACACCCTCGCTGCCTTTCTAGACATCGAGGGTGCCTTCAATAATATTTATCCGGAGGCTATTACAAGTTCGCTAACGGAAATGGGTGTAAACAGGGCACTAGTCTCGTTTATAGAACGAATGCTAACTGGGCGAACAATAATCGCAAATTTGGGTGACACATCCACCAAGAAATTCCCGATCAGGGGTACACCCCAAGGTGGGGTAATATCTCCACTTCTGTGGAACTTAACTGTCAATAATCTTCTTCAAGAACTTGAAAAAATGGGAGGGAAAATAATTTCATATGCCGATGATATTGTTATAGCAATCTCGGGGAAGCACCTTCCAACTTTATGCGATCTTCAACAAAGATCCCTCAATAGACTATCACTCTGGTGTAAAAGTCGAGGACTTGAAGTAAATCCGGAAAAAACGGATCTGATACTATTTAGCAGAAAACATAAAACACCTGCTCTTAAACACATATTCCTAGGAGGGAAACCACTTAGAGTAACAGAAAAGGCGAAATATCTAGGACTTATACTGGATAGGAAGCTAAATTGGGGGCTCACAGTCGCAGATAGAGTACGCAAATCTATGATGGCGCTGTACTCCTGCGGAAGGCTAATTGGAAAGAGATGGGGACTGGAACCCAGAATGGTACACTGGCTGTACACAGCAGTGGTTAGGCCTATTCTCTACTATGGCATTGCAATATGGTGGAATGCCCTTGAGAAGGGGGTGAACATCAAAAAACTTGACAAGGTTCAGAGACTAGCATCTGTTCTCATAACTGGCGCGATGTCAACCACAACATCGAAAGCATTATATGCGACATTAAACTTCCTGCCAGTAGATTTGCAGGCAAAATATATCGCGCGCAGCACGGCAATAAGGCTGAACACTCTAAGCAAGTGGTCAAATAAGAGCTACGGTCACGGCAAAATTCTGGCTGGCACTTCGGAGATTCCCGGGTTGGTGGACTATGCACTCCCGCCCACACTTGCCATTACATCGTTCACGACCCTCCTACCCTCAAGGGAAGAGTGGGAACGGGACGATGTAAGACAGGGCGAGTCTATCCATGTATACACAGATGGCTCAAAGCTCGAGGGAAGGGTGGGCGGAGGTGTATATTCCGAGCATCTGGGGATCTCCTTCAGTTTTCGTCCCCCCGACTACTATAGTGTCTTTCAGGCCGAACTGATGGCAATAACGAAAGCCGCGACACTGGTACAGTGTGATGCGATATCCGGAAATGACATCTACATTTTCACTGACAGCCAGGTGGCGATAAAATCCCTCACAAAACAGTCGACAACCTCCAAGGTAGCCATGAAATGCCGCACATCTCTTAACGAGATGGCTGAGTCATTTCGCCTAAGGATAATATGGGTTCCTGGCCATCGCGACATTGAGGGTAACTGTAGAGCCGATGAACTAGCGAGACTCGGCACCAAGTTGACCGATAAGTGCATAGACAATGACATAGGCATTCCCTTACAAACATGTAAGCTACTTATCCTTGAAGAAATCGTAAGGAAAGCAAACGCAAGATGGCGCAATGAAGCCACCTGCAAAATCGCCCATCAACTGTGGCCGACTCTTAGTGCTAAACGCACAGAATCTTTGCTAAGCCAAAATAAACACAATCTTAGCACACTGATTTCAGTCATAACAGGACATTGCCTAATAGGTAGGCACGCCCAAAGGATGGGTGTGCAAGCACACGACTTCTGTAGAAGTTGTCTTGATGAGGAAGAGGAGGAGACAATCCTGCACCTTCTGTGCCATTGTCCTGCTCTATCCAGACGGAGATTTGCTATTCTAGGCAAACAATTTTTTAACGAATTGGAAGGTCTCAGTTCCACAGAAATAGGAGATCTTCAAACATTTTTGAAAAGCGCACAATGGTTTTAGGAGAAATAGGGAAAGCTCCCCCACGCGGCATCACAATGGGCTATGAGCCTGAGTGTGTCCCACAAGACAACCGCTTCAACCTAACCTAACCTAACAACTGCTCCAGTGGCAAAAAAGGAAGGGTTTTCTTCATCGCATCGTGACGGGTGATGAAAAATGAATTTATTACAGCAATCCAAAGAAAAGAAAGTCATGGGGACTGCCCAGTCATGCTTCTACGTCGTCGCCTTGGCCGAATATTCACGCTGCGAAGGTTCTGCTATGTATTTGGTGGGACCAAGTCGGTGTTATTTATTATGAACTGTTAAAACCAAGCAAAACCGTCACTGGAGATCAGTATCGACTGCAATTGATGTGATTGAGCCGAGTACTGCGCAAGAAGCGGCCGCAATACGCGGAGAGGAAGGAAAAAGTGATTATACAACATGACTACGCTCGGCCCCACGTTGCCAAACCCGTTGAACACTGAAATGGGAAATCCTACCCCACCCGCCATATTCTCCAGATATTGCGCCGCCCAATTATCACCTGTTCCGATCGATGGCCCATGGACTAGCTGACCAACAGGTTCATTCATATGATGACATCAAAAAATGGCTTAATCCGCGGATAGCCTCAAAAGATGAACAGTTTTACCGTCACGGTATACGAGATCCATCAGAGAGATGGGAGAAAGTAGCGATTGGCAATACTCTCAATGCCTTCTAACCATTTTTTCAGAATAAAGTTGTTTTTTCATCAAAACCACAGCGAAAGCTTACTTAACACTTTATCGACCGGTAGCCTATTTATAGGCTTTTCGATTGCCAGCGCTTACTGACCGGTAGCCTATTAATCGGCTTTTGGTTATCGACGGTTTTGTCGGTTGCTCTTTTTATAACTACGCAGCGCCAACGTCGTTAATTATTTGCATCTTTGTACTGACCTCTGCAATTTTTTATCAATTATTGTATAATAGTTTTTTACCGTTTATAATGGATAAAGAAAGTGCAGATGAAGAGTTTTGCTTAGCACAACACAATGCATAGTGAAAATTTAGCCGGTACTTACTGAGTGGCAGCCTCAACCACAACCGGTCGATAAAGTGTTAAGTGCGCACCTAATATGTACATCTAAGGCATCTTCTCTTAAAACTTTGTTGAATTCCTTCAACCAAATCAAATCCTTCATAGAGAATCGCTTCATTACTAGGCACTCAAGAAGATGTCATATGCAAATTCAAATACAGGTATCCCTTGTATAACGCGGTCTTATACAACGCGGTTTCGATATAACGCGATTTGGAAAAATTACATACATTTCGAAAAATGAAAAAGTTGCACCGGGTTTTAAGGCCGCAAAAGACAGAATTACTCTACTTCTCTGTAGTAATGCATCATTACAAAACCTTTATTTACAAACCCACGTTAAACCCACGAGCGTTGAAAAATGTCGATAAATCCAAGTTACCTGTTTATTGGCGGGCAAATAGCAAGGCTTGGGTTACAAGCAGTATTTTTCGAGATTGGTTTTTAAATTGCTTTGTACTTGAGGTTGAAACTTATTTGAAGATTAAGAACATCGATTTCAAAGTGCTTTTAATACTTGATAATGCCCCTGGACATCTAAAAGACTTAAACCATCCCAATGTAGAAATAGTGTTCCTACCACCTAATACCACGTCTATCATTCAACCGTTAGACCAAGGTATAATATCAACGTTAAAAGCATTTTATATTCGGCAAACATTCCAACTTATTCTTGATAAAATGGATTCAAATCCTAACATGACAGTTACAGAACTATGGAAAAATATTTCAATTTTAAACTGCATTACAATTGTAGAAAAATCTCTTAAAGAATTGAAGCAGTCCACGCTAAATGGCTCATGGAAAAACATATGGCCGGAGATTGTTGCAAAAAATAATGCTGTGCCACCATTACATGTGGAAGTGAGCCGTATATTAACGATAGGTCAACGTTTCAGTGGATAAGGCTTTGACGATATGAACGAAGATGATATTTATGAAATTATGAATGAAGGTACAGACCTCACCGAAACATACCTATTTCAATTAACAACTGAATATCCATCCGTCTCAAATCTCGCACAAGATGACGTCACTTCGGTAGAAGATATCTGTGAATCAATTCCCAGTTTCACTCTGAAGCGCATACGAGAGGGTTTAAGTTTGGTTGAGAAAATGAAATCTTTCTTTACAACTAATGATCCTGCGCAGGAGAGATCCAGCAAAATAATAAGGGAAATAGATATTAATCTAGCACCTTATTACGAAATTGAAAAGGAGCTTTAAAAAACCACCCACCCAAAACTGATAACAGATTTTGCAATTATAAAACCAGTAGAAGAACCATAAGGTCCCACAACTAGTTTCTTATCCAATAGCGAAAACTATGTTGAAGAAATATCTTCTGATGAAGCTATTGCTCCCCCAAAACGCCCACGTGCAAAGATCTTTGAAGACAGTGAAACAGATTAATTACCATATGAAGTTTGAAGAATAACAATAAAGTTTTTAATAAACCTTTAATTTGTTTTAGTTTGTTTTTAAATTTTTTAATGTGCACATAATTATTTAAATTTTGTTTTTTGAATTTTGAAATATGTATGTACATATGTAGGTATTATTATTCATATCTTGTGTTTTTAATTGTATAAGAAAGTCTGAACTTTAGTATTGAGTTGAAATATATGTGCATCTGTTATTTTGTACGTATTTTATTTAAAAAAAAACCTATTGGAACATAACCCCCAAATTTATATGAAAGCTATGTTTTAGATAACGCGGAATTACATAACACGCAATTCTTCTGGAACGTAACTATCGCGTTATACGAGGGATACCTGTATGTGAATTTATATATGTATGTACATTTGCGCTGTGTGTATATATGTATGAATATACGCTGCGTGCACTTACCACAGCAAAAAATATTACGGTTCGCTAAAAATTCTCAAGAAATCCAGCGCATATTCATAGGTACAGCTCATAGACGCTTCAATATTAAATATGTGGCTCTTTTTGCTTCATCCAAAGGCAAAATGTATGTATGTACAGTAACCACCAAATAAGCCGCACTCTGATCTCAGTGTAAGTTTCTAACTATAATCATCGGATGGGGACGCAATTGTACTGATTGCATGTGGATCCTCCGTATCAATAATAAGTTGGTACCATTGTCGGAGCAAACATTTTTTGGACATCCTCGTCTAGCAACGAATCTCGAAAAGGCTGCTAGAAAGGATGGCGTACTTAGGTCATTGGTGGCGTCTAAATGGATGGCTTTGGTGGCGAAACAAATGAATAGACAGATGTAACCTTTGGAAATGCCAAATACTCTGCCTCGAAAGCTTTTGATGTCAAATGGATCTGCAAAATCTATTCCTGTGTGGTGAAAGCACCCGAAAAAGTGGTACGTTTCTGAGCAAGGATTCCCGTAAGTTGATTTTGGGATCGTGTTTTATAGATCGTGTAGGTTTTAGAAATTTGAATGATGGATCGAATAATATTTTTAACTCGCGGTATCCAGTACTGTGTTCGAATTAAGCGCAACATCAGCTGATTTTCGCCATGCAGTGATATATCATGACTGAATTTGATTACAAGGCGGGATAACTTGATATTGTATATAGGATAACTCTCGTGATATGATAAGTTGAGAGATGCGCCCAGACGACCGCCTGCACTCATGATGTCATCTTTGTCAAGGAATGGATTGAGGGTCAATATCTCACTTTTTGTGTCAACTGTTTTCTTTTGTTTCAATTTCGCGTGTTCTTCACCGTGATATTGCTTTTGACTGATTATGATTTAGCGTTGATTCGTTGCTTTAGTTTCATCAGGTGAAATTAAGCACATTGCATTGTTTGAAATGCAATCTTGGTGTTCGGGTAGGTTCTTAAAACCTCATAATGTAAGTTATGTTGCCATACACCACTACACTTCCCAACGTCGCACCCTGTGATCACATTGCACTACACGTGAGTTCATTGCTCCAATTAAAGTTCACACAAGAACTTTCGCTGACGCGACACACGCGCAAGCGATCAATTGCAATATCCAATGCTTGGGAATTGCAAGGCCAGCATATTGGCCAACACGCGCAACCTAACGATTGCGAAATACCAGCAAGTGGTGGGAACTGCAACGTTGGCGAATTAGCTTAGGTTAAGCAGTTAGTTGGTAAGAATTATAATTTGTAAAGTTCAGTTAGAATCAGAACCGCAACTAGTGCGGAATAAAAATTATATGTGAACAATTGAAATCGCATTTTTTATGTTATCGGTGAACAGTTGGTTCACCGCAACTTTAGTTTTTTGGAAGCCCCTATCGGTCAGGGCTTAAGTGGCGCCTGAGCAGCCTGGTATAAAAAAACATACCACGGAACCTAAGCCTGTACGTGTCCGTCCGCAGGCACCCGTTCGTTTAGTGTATTGCAAATGAATCCCTAGTAGTGACAAACAAAACGGAAAAAATTCATGCAGTCGGAACGGTTTTAAACTAAGTAAATTTAGTGATAATAAAAAAAAAAAAAAAAAAAAAAAATCATCATAAACTTTTAAATAAAACGCGTTATTTTGTGTGAAGAATAGAACTATTCAATATAAACGCAGTGCGTTCTAATCTAACTAAACAATTGAAAAATCAACTTTGAGGAAAAAAAAATCGGCATAGGCAGTTGCTGTAACATAAATTGCTAATTGAACTAAATTATACGTGGTTTGCCACAAATGAATTGAAACAAGAAATTTGAATAGAATTTTCGTTAAAAATTAAGCTTTGTTGGAATGCCAGTTGGTGCTTGTAAAATCAGTCAAACATCCTTTGTGAAGTGCAATACTTAGCTGTGTGTGTGCGTGCTTTTGTGCATATTTGCCAATTCAACAGCAAATTTCGTGTAAAAGAAATCAAGTTCGGAAAAAAAGGAAAAGTTAATCGCATTGATTTATTTTGCATACCAAAAATCAAAAAACAAAAAAAAAAAAAAAAAAAAAAAAAAAAAAAAATTTTTACTGAACTCCGAAACATTTGGTATCGCCGTTTTTTCAAGAAGCCAATGGAATATTGGTTTGTGTAAGTTTACAAATCTATTCTATCTATATATATTTCTATTTTCAAGAAAATGAACGCCGACGAGATTTCGAGGTCCCTCACAGAGATGAATGGCGCTCTGAATGCCATTCTTGGTAAGGTAAAGAAGTTTGAGGAGCGTCTCAATAGGGTGGAAGCAACGAACAGAGATGACTCCTTGCAAGGCCTTACACAGGACCTGGAACGAATACAGAGGGAAGTACTGGAGGTACGGAGACAGTCCACGGACACCAGGCCACAACCAGTCGAGCCGCTAGTTACGCCTCGAACGGAAGATGAACTAACTCAAGTGGCCAAGCTTCCGGACTGTGTCAAGGAGCTGCAAGTATTCGATGGTTCACGGGAACACTATGGTTCCTGGGTGCATAGTGTAGAGTTAGTAATAAAAGACTACGAAATTGTGCGGCACAAGCCGATATATACCGCCATCCTAAGACATATTAGGGGAAAAATTAGGGGGGCGGCCGATTCTGCGCTACTTGCGCACAACATCCACGATTCAGACTGGGTAAAAATTAAAGAAACCCTTTCGCTGCACTACGCAGGCACTAGAGACTTACAAACGTTGGAGCAGCAACTGACGTTAATGTCTCAAGGGCGGCAGAGGTTATCCGACTTCTATTCGCAAATCCAAAAACAGTTATCCCTAATGATAAACACGATGGAACCAGAAAAGTACGCACATAAGGAAACAATTGAAGCGCTGACAGAGGCGCACCGTCGAAGAGCCCTAGATGTGTTCATTAGAGGTCTCAACGGGGATCTACCAGCCCTGCTCCTCGTTCAAAATGTCAAATCCTTACCAGAGGCATACTCTGCTTGCCTGAAGTTGCGGAATGCGGACCGCAGAAATACATTTCACCGTCTATCTCTAGCAAATAGAGGTGACGAGAGTATTATTGATACCCCATCCTTCTCCCGTAACAGCCGGGATTACAATGCCCAAGGCTATTCAGCAACATCCACGCCAGCCGAACAACAAACGAACGTGGCAAGACGGCAACCGGAAAGTACCAAGACCGTCTTACTCAGGTTCGGGGCAAACAAGACCGCAAAATTGGCGGAGCACTCCGTCGGCGTTGGTAAAATCAAATTACGAGCCATCTTCCCAGTCGCGATTTACTAGATTTACCCCATATGACGGCGCAAATAGGAGTGCAGGTTCCACGGGACACATGAACCAAACAGCTAATAAACAACAAAAGCTGTTCCACCTGATACCGGTAGATAAAGAGGTTATCCCGGATACAGCAAGCAAAGAACAACTCACGGAGGATCAGGTAAATTTTACCATAGGAGCCTCATGTCTGGCGTACCATATTTAGAATATGTTACGCATGATCAGGGTATGTTAGAGTTTCTAGTCGACACGGGGGCAAACAAAAATTACATCAGTGAACGCGTAGCACGCAACACCGTGCCAGTGGAAAAGCCATTCAAAGTAACCTCTGCCGGTGGCGACATAAAAGTAGACAGAAAAGTATGTGGATATTTTTTTAAGTTTGTAGGCAAGGACACTCCCACCACATTTTTCGTCCTCCCAGGACTCAAATCGTTCGACGGGATCATAGGCGACGACACGTTGACTGAAGTCAAAGCGGTAATAGATAGAGAACTCAACGTCCTTATGCTAAAACCAAATGTAGTATTGCCCCTTAAGCGAAAAATAGCGCAACAAGTTAATAAAATAGAAACAAACATCCCGCTGGATCCAAATATCACTAACCTTACTAAAAATAAGCTCTACCAAATATTAAATAAATACGAGACCTTGTTTGGTCCGGTTGACCGCAGTATGGAAATCCAAACCAATGTCCAAGCCGAAATAAGAACTAATACCGGAAACCCTATCTACACAAAAAGTTACCCCTACCCTGTAAACATGCGCGAAGAAGTTGAGAAGCAAATCCAGAATTTACTTTCAGAAGGAATAATTCGTCCTTCAAAAAGCCCATACAATTCCCCCATATGGATTGTGCCAAAAAAATCTCAGTCTGATGGGGAAAAGAAATATCGAATGGTCATAGATTTCAAGCGGTTAAACGCAGTAACTGTCCCTGACACGTATCCTATACCTGACATTAATGGCACCATCGCGAGTCTTGGTAATGCTAAATATTTCACAACACTTGACCTCACTTCGGGATTTCACCAAATTCCAATGAAGGACAGCGACATCGCAAAAACGGCATTTTCCACAATGAATGGAAAATACGAATTTTTGCGGCTTCCTTTTGGTCTCAAAAATGCACCCTCTATCTTTCAACGAATGATAGACGACGTGCTCAAAGAATTCATAGGTCGTACATGTTTCGTATACATCGACGACATTATAATTTTCAGTAAAGACCAGGATACTCATTTAAGAGACATCGAGACCATTCTCCATAGGCTTTTGGACGCAGGTCTCAGAGTTAATCTAGAAAAAACGCAGTTCCTTAAAACAAGCGTAGAGTTTCTAGGTTATATTGTGACCTCCGAGGGAATACTCCCAGACCCAAAAAAAGTAGATTCAATAAGAAAAATGCTTCCTCCTTCCAGCTTAAAGGAACTTAAAAGTTTCCTAGGTTTAACATCATATTATAGAAAATTCATCCGAGATTACGCTAAAATTGCAAAACCGCTAACAAACCTCACACGAGGAGAGCACGCACAGGTAAAGGCAACGCAATCCAAAAAGGTACCCATAAGCTTGGACACAGAAGCGCTAAAGGCATTCATTGATCTCAAGGAGATACTGACGACATCGGAAGTCCTAACCTTCCCCAACTTCGACAAACCCTTCAATCTGACAACTGACGCCTCCGACTTCGCTATTGGTGCCGTGTTCTCACAAGATTACGATGGTAAGGATAAACCAATAGCATTTATATCAAGAAGCCTAAGTACTACGGAAGAAGCATATGCGACCAACGAAAAGGAAATGCTCGCCATTGTTTGGGCATTGGACAATCTCCGGAACTACCTATATGGCGCTAAGAGGATACGAATATTCACCGACCATCAACCATTGACGTTTTCCCTCAGCAACCGGAACTACAATGCAAAACTAAAGCGATGGAAGTCTAGGATCGAGGAATATAATTATGAAATAATATACAAACCAGGTAAATCAAACGTCGTGGCAGACGCTCTTTCCCGCTTAAAAACTCAGGCGAATCCCCTAACATCGATAAGCGACGACGATTCAACAGGCAACACCGTCCACAGTGCGGAGCAAGATAATTCGGATCTGATACCGTTCGTGGAAGCGCCAATAAACGCATTCAGAAACCAACTTCTATTTGGAGGTAGGTTGGAAATATTCGAGGAACCCCATCCCGGTTACTCGCGACACTACCTAGGGTCAGAGGGAATTAGCGAAGCAGAGCTTATCGACGTCCTCAAGAAAAAACTAAGACCAAACGTAATCAATGGTATTAAGATTCCAGAAGCTCAATTAGGACTACTCCAGAAGGTATATTTAGAAAATTTTATGCAATATAAGATCCGAGTAGCTCAGACTATGGTAGAAGATTTGAGGGATCCGGATAGGATTTGCGATATAATATGGGCAGAACATAAAAGGGCTCACCGCAATGCCACAGAGAATAAGAAACAACTCCTGGAGAAATACTACTTTCCCAGAATGAACAGAATAATCAAAGGAAATGTCTCGTCCTGCGAAACTTGTAAGGTCAGTAAATACGATAGGCATCCGAATGCACCAGAGCTGCAAAAAACACCAATCCCATCACGTCCTTAGGAGATAATCCATTTGGACATTTTCGAAATTCAAGGGGAGAAATTCCTCAGTGTTATCGACAAATTCTCAAAATTTGCGAAACTTTTCCATTTACGTAACAAGTCCACTTTGCACCTTAAGGACAAAATAATAAAACTCCTACACTATTTTACAACACCTGATATTCTCGTGACCGACAACGAGCGCGGTTTAATCCCAATTATCCAGAACCTGTTAGACTCTTTAGGAATAAAATTGTATCGCACACCATCCCAAAGAAGCGAAGTGAATGGTCAGGTAGAAAGACTCCACTCTACCTTAATTGAAATAATTAGATGCCTGAAGATAGACAACCCAAAGTTAAGGACAAAAGAATTAGTTAACATAGCAGTGGATCGATACAATAATTCAATTCACTCGGTTATAAACCAAAAACCAAGTGAAATATTTTTCAATCGAGCAAAATCCTCTAACTATCAGGAGCTGTTAGAAAAAAGTAGAAAAACTAATAAATATTTGAAAGCCTTGCTGACAAAAAAGCAGTTAGACCAGATCAAACGTCACAATAAGAAAAGATCTCTTCCGGAGCGTTATGACGAAAACGATGTCATATACGTGAAGGACAAGCAGATTAAGGGAAAGCAAAAACCCGTGTATAAAAAAGAAATTGTTGCAAAGGACAATAAAGTATCAGTCACCACGCTAAGTGGCAAGAAAATACATAAAAAACTCACATAAAAAATGTGAAACGCAGGAATACATATCCTAGCACTTAAACAAAAAAAAAAAAATAAAGCAAACAAAAAAAAACATTAAAATAAAAAATAATAAAGAATTATACTGAAATAAACTAAAATAAGAAAGAAAACTTGGTACTAAGGGGTAGTTAATCTAACAAGAGCGGGCTTGTAAGTGGGACAAATCGTGCCTTAACCGGATAACGCGATTCTCCATAGCTGGTTCGAGAAATGATAACACCTCTAGTCCAGAACAAAAGGAAATGGTCATTACTACAAGAGCGGGCTTGTTAGTGGGATGAATCGTGCCCTAGTAGGCTCGTAGTGCCATCGAATTTGACAAATGGCTACACTACTTCCAAACGGGATTCTGGCGATCTCTCCGTAGCTGGTTCGAGAACAGTATGGCCCTCTGTCCTATACAAGAATTTAAAATGCCTCCTCCGCATAATCGGCTGGAGAAGAAAGAAAAAAAAAGCAAAATTTAAAATGCCTCCCCCGCATAATCGGCTGGAGAAGAAAGAAAAAAAAACAAAATTTAAAATGCCTCCCCCGCATAATCGGCTGGAGAAGAAAAAAAAAAAAAAAAAAAAAAAAATTTAAAATGCCTCCCCCGCATAGTCGGCTGGAGAAGAAAGAAACAAAAACAAAATTTAAAATGCCTCCCCCGCATAATCGGCTGGAGAAGAAAGAAAAAAAAAAAAAACAAAAACAAACAAACCCAAAATATTTCCCATTTTGTTTTTTTCCTAATTTTTTGTTCCTTTTCATTTCTATTTAAGAATATTTTTGTAATAACAATATAAAGTAAATTTAAACAAATTTTTCTTTTTAATCTTCCCTACTAATCATAATAAAAAATCGTTTTATCCAAAAGAAAAAAATATACTAAAAGAACATAACTTGTAAACCACTTGTAAACTTTAAACCACTAACACACTAACAAAATAATATCGCAGGAAAAGCTAAAATCCTAAACCAGGATAGTAACACTAGTTTAATGATATTCAATCTAATCCTAAGAATTCCGCTTACTAATAATACCTTCCTACTATCAACAACATTTTTCGCTTTTTACGAAATACTTTCTTAGAATCTAACAACTACTAACTTACTAACTAATATTAAATCTGTCAAATCTGGATGTTCCAGAGGAGGTGGTGTTCTCATTGCTGTTCGGAGAAAATTTCGGGCATCATTGGTTACACTTACCAATTCTGACACACTCATCGATCAGCTTTGTGTACGTGTTTATGGCTCATCTGGAACAGTTTATGTGTGTGCATCCTACATTCCGCCGAATAGTCCGGATCATTTATACTTTGCACATTCTGACAATGTTGTGTCATTAGCATCAAGCATAGCTGGTGACAGTCATCTTTGTGTCCTCGGTGATTTTAATTTATGTCGCCTGAATTGGTCCCCACTTAGAAACTCGGCTGCTTTTATGGCTTCTAATGTAAATTCTTCAGCCGAAATTCATGTCATTGATAGCTTTTTAAGCATTGATTTATCACAAATCAATGGTTTTTATAATAGCCTTAATAGAATCCTAGATCTAGTGTTCATTTCAAATAACATCAACTACACATTGTCTGAAGGCATTGCTCCCATATCTTTAACTGATAAACATCATGTTCCTCTTTCTCTTGAGTTGGAATTTTATGAGTTTTCTGAGGTATCCGATGAGCCTAACATCAAATTTAACTACAACTTATGCGACTTCTCAATTTTTAACGAAATTTTATTAAGTATTGACTGGGGTAATGCCTTCCACGACAATGATGTTACCTCTTGTTTTCATTTTTTTAAGACTAAGGTTTCTGAGCTCTGTTTGAAGCACATTCCTATTTATCATAAGAAAGTATATAAGTCACCTTGGCATACCAAACGGCTTAGGCACCTAAAGAATCTAAAAAACAAATTCTCTAAACTGTATAAAAGGTCTGGAGACCCAATGCACTTCTCAAAATTTCAATGCCATTTAAAAGAGTTTAACTGTTTGAACAAGTTCTTATATAGAAATTACATCTTGAATTTCGAAAACAATATTATTTCGGATTCGAAGGCCTTTTGGCAATTCATCAAATCAAAAAAGTCTTGCTCAATGGTGCCAAACAATGTTTTTTATAATGGTAAATATGCAAATTCTGCCATAGAATCTGCCAATTTATTTGCTGACTTTTTGTGCTCTAATTTTGAACCCGACCTAGACTCCGATTCTAGTTTGCCCTCTAATAGTTTTTCACCTCTAAATTTTGGGACTTTGTACCTATCTGTTACTGATGTCGTCAAGGGTATTACGAAGCTTAAGTCTACAACGAAAACTGACTCGGATGGCCTTTCGGGCATTTTGCTGAAGAATTGCTTGTGTCTCGCTGAGCCTCTTACAATTATATTCAATAAATCGTTGTCCTCTGGTATTTTTGTTGACGACTGGAAATTTACTTCCATTACGCCTATATTTAAGAGTGGAAATAAAAACGATGTTAGCAATTACAGACCGATTTCGAAGCTTTCGTCTGTCTCAAAACTTTTTGAGATAACAGTAAATGATAAGTTATATTTTGCTGTCAAAGGCCTAATATCTACCAACCAACATGGTTTCGTTGCAAGTCGCTCCACTGTCACTAACTTGTCTATTTTCAATGATTACTGCATTTCAGCCTTCCAGAACAGATCTCAAGTTGATGCAATTTATACAGACTTCTCTAAAGCGTTTGACAAAGTATCGCACCGAATACTCTTGTCGAAGCTTGCATCATTGGGTATACACTCCACTTTTTTGTCTTGGATCAAATCATATTTGTCCAACAGACACTGCGTTGTAGCCGTCGATAATACGACATCCCGTGCATTTATTGCATCCTCCGGTGTCCCACAGGGAAGTATTCTAGGACCCCTCCTCTTTATACTCTTTATTAACGATATTGGTTCTTGCTTTTCATTTGCAGAACACTTGTTGTATGCTGATGATCTTAAAATATTTGCGGTGATTAACAGTGTTAGGGACTCTGAAAAGTTGCAAACCGACTTGCACAATGTCCGGAACTGGTGCTATTTAAACCATTTGTCACTAAACATTAGCAAATGCTTTCACGTAAAATATGCAAAATCTAACAATACTTTGCATACTTCGTATACTATTGCTGGCTTACCTTTGCAATCCGTTGAGGAAATTAAAGACTTAGGCGTTATTTTCGACTCTAAGCTGAATTTCACCAGCCATGTTAACCACTTCTTAAGACGATCATATGCGATGCTTGCATTCGTTCGCCGAAATTGTTCTGCATTTACCAACCCACACACTCTCAAAACATTGTATTGTGCTTTTGTTAGATCAAGATTAGAGTATGCCGCTATTATTTGGAGACCGTACCAAATAGGTCTGTCTAATCGGATTGAGAGAGTGCAGAAAGTCTTTCTTCGTTTTGCGCTCCGATCTTTAAAATTTTCTGAACCTGTACCATCGTACCGCTCTCGATGTTTACTAATTGACTTAAAACCACTTGATAGCAGACGGTCTATTCTATCGTGCTCATTTATTATTCGTATTATTTCTGGATCTATTGATTGTCCTTCCCTCTTAAGTAAAATTCAATTTAATATACCCAATATGAGGCTCCGACAGTACGAAACCTTTAAAATTGGCTTCTCGAGAACCAACTATGGGATGAATGCTCCGATTCCTAGGGCATGTTCAGATTTAAATATGTTTTTCAATTCTTCTGGTGCTGATTTTACATGGCCGTATGGCATCTTAGTCAATCATCTTAAATCGTTCTTTTCTTAGTAACTAATAAACTATTGTACATTAGCTTAATATAGTCTGTAAGAATGTATCCATTCAAAGACAATAAATAAATAAATAAAATAAATAAATTAGAACTAACATCTTGCGTTGCAGATTCCCACTGCTGGCAAATGCCATCAGCGGTCTGAACATCTTCAATTACAAGGCTCCGATCGTAACAATCCAAAATGGAAACGGGTGGATCATTGGCGGGTCATTCAAACTGGTGCACGTCATCAATCTGCAACAATATGCTACAACCTTGAGGCAAATGGAAAACTTAACAAACCGAATTGAGGACCAGATATTAGCACAGCACTACATCAATCAAACGCTAGAACGACTTCATGAACTAATGGGCAACACAGGTAGAGCAAGAAATACTCGATCTATTGACTGGCTAGGCTCAGCGTGGAAATGGATAGCAGGATCACCTGACGCAACGGATTGGAGCAATATCCTGCACAGTCAAAATCAGATAATTCAGAATAGCAACCATCAGTACAGGGTTAATAAGAAACTATTCACGGCTACACAGGAGGTATTGGAAAAAATCGACGAGGTCGTGGACCGCACGAATAACGTGGCAAAGGAAACAGAAATCATGGAACTCAGACAAAACGCACTTCACAACATTTTACTTCTTCGCGAGGATGTAAACGAAATGGTGCGGGGATGTCAGTTGGCAAAGAATGGAATTGTCAACACCAACCTACTGGATATGGACGAAGTTAACCAAATTCTATCAGAAATAGAAACGCTCCCATATCAGAATATAATAGAAGCAATCGAATATGGCCAACCGTCGGTACTGACTAACGGGACACTTCTCCTCTACGTCCTTTCAATGCCAAAAGTAACAACGAAAAAATATAATCTCCTGGTTACTCGCGCTGGAATCTATGGAGGTAAGCAACTAAATCTCCCTTTTGACAGGATGCTTGTCAACCAGGAAGAGACGTACGGTCTAACAAAAAATTGCCTGGTAATCAGCTTGTCCATGGTATGTAAATCAGAATCTTTGATTAAACTGGAAGAAAGCAGTTGCCTACCGCGACTCCTAAAAGGTGGAGAAGCCAACTGCGAATTCATCAGACAGAATGGGTCACAAATAGAGCTGATAAACGAGAACACCGTGTTTATATCAAACTTCCAAGGAGTAATCAAAAATAGCAATGCCTCTATTACGGTTAATGGCACCTACGTAATCCAATTAAATAACGAAACAGTCACCATTGGTGACCAAGTATTTTCTAGTTATGAAACTATTACCGCACAGGCCCTTCCAGCAGTATTATCAAAGGTGAAGAGCCATACAATGAAGGTCAACCTAGAATACCTCCACGACCTGACCATGGAAAACATAAGGTATCTTGGGTACGTTAATGAAAAGGTAAATTTCTCTCTCGCTTCAGAAATCCTCTCGATATGCGCAATTGTTCTTATTGCCGCCATGCTGTGGAGATGTTACAATAGAAAGCTAGTTGAAATCCCGACTCATTGGTCAGATAACACTAACAACAGCAAAATCATTAGAGGAAGATCTGCTCCTGAAATCCATCGCCTGGACAACAGCCTGCCAGCCACACCAGTCAGTATCAACATGTCGCCAGGAAACTGTAATTACTCTCTACAACATTTTACCCCCTCGCAATTTTCGTCTTTTGATCTGCGAGACGCAGATCTTTAAAGGGGGAGGAGTTATGTTGCCATACACCACTACACTTCCCAACGTCGCACCCTGTGATCACATTGCACTACACGTGAGTTCATTGCTCCAATTAAAGTTCACACAAGAACTTTCGCTGACGCGACACACGCGCAAGCGATCAATTGCAATATCCAATGCTTGGGAATTGCAAGGCCAGCATATTGGCCAACACGCGCAACCCAACGATTGCGAAATACCAGCAAGTGGTGGGAACTGCAACGTTGGCGAATTAGCTTAGGTTAAGCAGTTAGTTGGTAAGAATTATAATTTGTAAAGTTCAGTTAGAATCAGAACCGCAACTAGTGCGGAATAAAAATTATATGTGAACAATTGAAATCGCATTTTTTATGTTATCGGTGAACAGTTGGTTCACCGCAACTTTAATTTTTTGGAAGCCCCTATCGGTCAGGGCTTAAGTTGTATGATCAAAGTCTCAAAGCCTTTGGGTTTTTTTTTCTTTTGTTTTTTTATTTTTTATATCTCCCCTTTATTTATTACAGTCTGTTATATATTAACAATATGTAATTTTTGTACAATTAGGGTCTATTATGTTCTTTTACCAATGTAAGAGGAATCTGTTATAATTATTATTATAATTATTTTTTTTTGTTTTTTTTTTTTGTGTTTTGTAATTACACTGTAAATCTTATAGTTAGATCAGTCGGTGTGGGCCGCTTTAATCTACGTTTGATATTTTCTGCCGGTACTATTTTACGCATTTGTTCGTTTTGGCGAACTGACAGTCGCTGGATATGCTTAGTGCTACCTTTTGTGATTGTTTCTTGGAAAGTGTCTATGTTTAAGGGGTTAGGGGTAGTCAGAATTTTCAAAAAATCGATTTTGTTTTGTTTGCATTTTCTTATAGTATAATGTTTTAAAAATATTGTGTAAAAATTTGAAGTGAATCCGACAAATACTTTTCAAGTTATTCAACAATTAACAAAGGGCGCTCGGCCGCTCCGGAGCCGATAGCAAAACTTTAAATGCGTTTTTCTCAAAACTATGTTTTTCAAACTGGTGAACACTGTAACTTAAAAACCGCTACGTAGATTTCAATAAAATTTATACAGCTTTTGAAAAACATAAAAAACTTGTGCCTGATCGAAGGATTTTTTTTTTTTCAAAAATTTCGATTTTTTTTTAACAATTAACTGTTGGTTTTTTCCCGAAAATCTGAAAAATATTTCCTGAGGCCGCCATTTTGTTCATTTTGAAAAAAAAAAAAAAGCTTCGATCCGGCTCGAGATTATCTATCAATAAAAATAATTTTTCTCATCCGATTGGTTTTAGATGAATCTGCAAGGACTTGTGATGTTCACCGCAAGGGACTTCTGGAGAAACGGGCTTCACACAAACAGCGATAACTTTTGCAATTATTAATTTTTTTTTTTCAAATTTTGGCGAAGTCAAGTTAAAACATGATGTTTTTATGCTATGTTTTTATTTTTGTTAAATAAATTAATTAAGTAGCAAAAAAAAATTCGTGAAAATCATCATTTTTTCGGGCCTCTGACTACCCGTAACCCCTTAAGGGTCGATGTGTGGCTTCATTGGAAATAAACCAACCAGCATTTGTTATATTTCGTAATATTTTGGATTGTGTTCGCTGTATGATCTGAAGATTTGTGTTTTCAGCCGTTCCCCATACAGTAGAATTCCGATTATCCGGATTCCAATTATCCGGACATTCGATTATCCGGATTTTTTTTCGTCAAAAAAAAAAAATTTTTTTTATAATTTTTTTATGTTTTAACATTTTTTAAAGTTAAATTATTATGTAATTAGTTTTAATTTTGTGATTGTAATATTTTTAATAAATTAAGTAATTTACCAAAAAACAAAAGGGCTTCGGAGATAAATTTTAATTGTCACTTGCACCAATGTTATAAAATAAATTACATATTTCTAAAAATATTTTTTCATTTAATAATAAATACATAATATTGATGAAAAGTAAACTTGAATTTCTAGACTATAATTTATTATTAATATTTTTTATATTATCTAAATTTTGAATGTGTAGAATGTGTAGAAACTATAGCATTTGCAAGTGCGTTTTTCGTCGAGTTTAAGAACGTTATCCCCTCCTCTGTAGATTTCACTTGACCGAGACGCATGCGGATACCGCGTTCTTCGGCGTGTACAAACTTGTATGCAAACAGCGGTTAAATTTTCGTCGCGTTTTCCAATCTTTATATATTTTTTATGTCTAAGTGATTTGTTTTAGTGTTTCGCGTACAGTTTTTGCGTAAAATGTCTTCTAAAAGAAAACGTGTTGTGCTTTCAATCACAGATAAAGTGAAAATAATTGAACAATTAAACAAAGGAGTGTCTAATAAATTTTTGGCTGAAACTTATAATGTAGGAACATCGACTATTTCGGATTTAAAGAAAAACAGTTCTGCAATTTTAAAATTTGCTTCTAATTTGCAATTTGAGGATGGAAGTCCATCTAGAAAAAATATGAAAACTGCTGAAAATAAAGAACTTGAACAGGCAATGATTAAATGGTTTTTACAGCAGCGTTCAATTGGAAATCCTCTTTCTGGACCTATTCTTTGTGAAAAAGCAAAAATTTTTGCTGAGAAGATGGATAATTTGTCCGAATTTAAAGCGAGTGACGGTTGGCTGCGTAATTTTAAGGCTCGGCACGGCATTCGAGAGCTCGATTTGTGTGGAGAAAAGCTTTCTGCCGATAATACTGCAGCAGAAAAGTTTATTGAGGAATTTAAAACGAAAATTGAAAATTACGATCCTGAATTTGTTTTTAATGCGGATGAAACAGGCCTCAATTGGAAGGCACTACCTCGTAAAACTTTAGCTTCAAAGAGAGAAACAAGTGCTCCTGGTCACACAGTTAGCAAAGATCGCGTGACAGTTCTTACTTGTGCCAATTCAACAGGCAATCATCGGCTTCCATTACTCTTAATTGGCAAATCCAAAAACCCAAGAGCTTTTAAAAACGTTAAAAAGCTTCCAGTTGTTTATAAAAACCAAAATAAAGCATGGATGACTTCTGCATTGTTTACGGAATGGTTTGATGACGTTTTTATTCCAGATGTTAAAAAGTATCAAAAGAAAATAAATAAAAAGGGGAATGTATTGCTTTTGCTGGACAATGCACCTACTCATCCTTCAGAAAGTTTACTTGAGAGAGAAAATGGTCGTTTCAAAGCTCTTTTTCTGCCACCTAATGTGACCAGTTTGCTGCAACCTATGGATCAAGGCATCATTGAATGCCTGAAACGACTTTACAAAAAACAACTGCTTCGTAAGCTACTGTTAGCCGATGAAAATGAAGAAGGTACTCTAATATATCATAAAAACATTAACATAAAAGATTGCTGCTACATGGTAGCTGATGCATGGTCTTCCGTAAAGGCGATAACTTTGAAGAGGGCTTGGAATAAAATAAATGGAATTTCAACACAACAGCAAATACAGGAAGAAAAAGAAAATGCAGAATTGAAGAACAACGAGGAAAGTGATAAAGATACTGATTCAATGTCTACGGAAAACCTGCAGAATATGATTACAAAAGTTCCAGGCTGTTCCGAGTGCAATGTAGAGGATATCGAAGATTGGTTACATTCTGATTCAATAGATCCTGGGTTCCAATTATTGAGTGACGATGAAATTATTCAGAGTACAAAAGAAGAATCATACCCAGTGGACTCAGAAGATGACAATGATTCTACATTTGAATTAGAAGCTGGACCTTCTGCAAGTGAGGCGTTTGCTTGTTTTGAGACTGCCTTAAATTGGATGGAACGACAATCTGAATGCGACCATGTAGACCTTCTTGTCGTCAAGCGCTTGAAAGATCTAGCTGCTAAAAAGCGAGTTTCTTCATTAAAACAGCGTACATTGACAGAAATGTTCAAATAAAATTATTTTCTTTAATATCTAAAGTTAAATGAAGTACAGTGAGTAAGTTCTTTTATTCTATTAAGTTACGATTAAGTAAAGCGAGTTTGTTCATTAATACACTTACATTGACAGAAATGTATAAATAAAATTATTTTCTTTAATATCTAAAGTTAAATGAAGTAAAGTGAGTAACTTCTTTTATTCTATTAAGTTATGATTAAGTAAAGCGAGTTTGTTCATTAATACACTTACATTGACAAAAATGTTAAAATAAAATTATTTTTTCAATAAAGTTACATATTTAATCTTACTTGCTTCATTGCTTAATAAGTAAAGTGATTTTAATGTTCTTATTAATGCTTTATTTCCCTATATATATAGCTTTTTTGGTCAAATCCGATTATCCGGATTTCCGATTATCCGGATCGAGTCTGGTCCCAATGGATCCGGATAATTGGAATTCTACTGTATTTCTATTTCGTATTTCCAGATGGGAGTAATAATTGTTTTGTATATAGTCACCTTATTATAAAGTGATAGTTTTGATGCTCGTCCGATTAGCCAACTTAATTGCCGGTACTTATTCTTAATTTGATTTCTTTTGCTAATGATATGCTGTTTCCATGTTAGTTTTTCGTCAATAGTTATTCCAAGATATTTTGCTGCTGGGCAGATTTTTATTTTGTTGTTTTTTAAGGTAATATTATATTTTGATGTCTTTTTGTTTGTATATATAACTTGTATAGTTTTGTCTTTATAAACTTCTATACCACATTCATCAAACCAATTTACTGTATTGTTTATTAATTTTGTGTATTAAGTGTAAAGGTCGCCAGTTTTTCGTCGTTGTTTGAATCCATTAATACAGTATCATCCACGAACGTTGCTATCATGACATTATCTGTTGTCGGAGTTGGCACATCTGCGGTGTATATTAGATATAAAAAAGGGCCTAATACACTGCCTTGCGGTACTGTCATTGGTAGAATATCGGAATATTCGTCTTCATATCTTATATACAATACAATTTTCGATCAGTTAGTAGCTCTTCAAAATTTCAAAGTAGTTTTGTGGAAAGATTCGTTTGAGCTTATGCAAAAGTCCTTTATGCCAAACTTTATCAAAGGCTTTTGCAATGTCCAGGTATACAGCTACACAATATTTTTTGCCATTCATATCGTTAAGTATTTTGTTAGCAACCCTGTGGATTTGTTGGACTGTTGAGTGTTGCCGTCTAAATCCGAATTGATGGCTTGACATCTTTTTTTTTGCTGTCAAAATTGGTTCTAATCGGTAGAACAGTATTTTTTCAAATATTTTTGAAAGTATTGGCAATAAGCTGATGGGTCGATATGAGGCAGTTTTGGTGGCATCTTTTCCTGGTTTGGGTATGGCGGTAATTTGAGCAATTTTCCATAGTCGTGAGATGTATTTAGTCTCTAACATGCAACTAAATATATTTCTTATGAATTGCAATGCTATTTCAGGTAACTCTTTTAAAATTTTTTCATTTATTAGATCATATCCTGGAGCTTTTTTATCGTTTAGCTGTCTTATTTGATTTTTAATTTCGCTTACGGTGGTCTTTCTTGTTTTGATTTGCCGAACGTTTATTATGTTATCAGATTTCGTGTTAATGTTTTGATTATCCATTTCACTTGTAAATGTGTCTAAGAAGTGTTTGTCTAGGGTATCGGCTTTTTCTTTGCTTGTTTTTGCCCATGAGCCGGCTTCTGTTTTGATGGGAGGTTTATGTATTACAGCGCCATTGATGTGTTTTGTTGCTTTCCATAAGGAGTATTTTGTAGATGCTGCTGCTCCCAGGTTTGCCATATATTTTCGAAGTTTACTCTCCTTGTGTTTTGTAAGTAGTGCTTTTAGCTCATTTGTCGCCTTATTAAGTTTGGTTTTATCTCCTGGATGTCTGGTGGTTTGCCTTGTTTTGCGGAGCTTTCTTTTTTCGCCGATTTTCTCTTTAATGTAAGTTGGGATATTTTCTTTATTTGTCATTTTCGGTGTTGGTGTAGAGGAAGCAACTGCTTGTATTACGCTATCATTGAAATGTACAATAGCAGAGTCAATTTCATCTTGAGTTTTCAGTGATATATTTATTTTGAGTTTTTGTTTTAATATTTGACAAGCATTAGACCAATTCGTTCTAGAACTATATAGACCCCGAGATTGTTTTATTTCAATAGGTCCAAGTAAGGTCATAATTATTGGTGAATGGTCTGAGGATAGCTCTAAACATGATTTTATTATCAGACTTTCATACGAAATATTTTTAATTATGCAGAAATCAATTAAGTCCGGTTGTTTTTTCGTATCTGTTGGCCAGTAGGTTGGCTCACCTGTGCTAATAAAAGGGCTATTATTTTTTCTAATGGCATCAATTAATTGCCTCCCTTTTTTATTTGTTAACTTTGACCCCCAAAGTATGTTTTTAGCATAGTAGTCTCCTCTAACTAAGTAACGATTCCCTAGCGATTTTAGATAATGCAGGTATTGTTCTTTTGTGTTTTTATATAATGAAAATTTGTTGTTTGAATGAAAATGTTGTTTTTCTGAATGAAAATTATTGTTTTCATTAGTCAGTGATTTATAGTCCGATTTAATTGTGTTATATTTAATTTCTTCTTTTCCGACTATTTGTCCAAAGAAAGGCCAGCATTGGCCTTGACACAAAATAGATACTCTCAGCACAGAAAAAGGAGACCGTGGATTATATTGACGCAATCAAAACGAGATGTAAAGTTCTAGTTTGGTTTTTTTTAGTTAATTTTTGTTGTGAATTGTACTTTAATCGATAAAATTTTATAAATGAAATTATGGTAATGATAAATTCCTTCTTTATTTGCCAAAATTTTGTTCCGTAAAATAATTTCAAAATTTATGTTTTGATTATTTTATTGTAATTAACAAAATTACATCTTATATGAAAATTATTTCATCTTATATGAACATGGAATAGAGTAAATTTGCGTGTATGAGACTTGTAGTATCTACGCATGTGTAAAGACTATACAAAGTGAGAATGCAACTACCCTGAAAACGTTTTAGCCTTCTATTCGTACTGCAGTGCCGCGTGCCCAAGCAAGTTCGAATTCGAAAGAGTAAGTCGTAGACTCCCGAAATCAGTAAGAGTAACTCGGAGAGTGCAGGCATGCGCAGACCGCGCGTTAGCTCTGTCTTTCTTACTCTTCTACAGAAGATCTACTATAAAAAAAGAAAAAAGAAAATACTAATCCTGGCAATGCTAATAAGAATAATGGAAAACTTTTATCAAATTATTGCATTGTCATCGGTCCTTGATAGGTGTGCAAAATTCCAAGCCGATCAGATTTATAGAAGCCAGTGAAAATTAAGCTCAAAGATTCCGTTACATACATACATACATACAACCCGAGCTAATAAAAATGTGTTAAAAACTTTTTCTTAATTTTGATCTTTCACCGAGATTCGAACCGATATTCTCTCTCTGAATTCCAAATGGTTGCCACGCACCAACTCATTCGGCCACGGCAGCCACCGTAATAATACCGAGGGGAAAAAAGCAGAGCAGCGACTACTATTAACTTGTAGTGAAGTAATTTCTGAGTTGAATTTCTTACCCTTGTTTTGTTACTACCCAAAATGAGGAACGGTTTAGGACTGAACCTTCTGTCATTTGCGGGAAGTGTTGATTTTTCTGTTTCATTCGAAAAAACGGCGGCTGAAGCGCATCGAGGGCTACAAAAAGTTTATGGAGATGCTGCTTTAAGTGAAACAACGTGCCGAGATTGGTTCCGTCGCTTCAAAGATGGTGATTTTAATGATGACGACCGTCCGCGTGAAGGAAGGCCAAAAACCTTCGAAGACGCTGTATTGGAGGCATTGCTCAATGAGGATCCGTGTCAAACGCAAGAAGAGCTTGCTTTAGTATTAGGAGCTACCAATCCATTTCCAAACGATTGCATGCTTTGGGAATGATTCAGAAACAGGGGACTTGGGTTCCTTATGAGTTAAGACCAAGTGATGTTGAACGTCGTTTTTTCGCCTGTGAACAACTGCTCCAGCGGCAAAAAAGGAAGGGTTTTCTTCATCGCATCGTGACGGGTGATGAAAAATGAATTCATTACAGCAATCCAAAGAAAAGAAAGTCATGGGGACTGCCCAGTCATGCTTCTACGTCGTCGCCTTGGCCGAATATTCACGCTGCGAAGGTTTTGCTATGTATTTGGTGGGACCAAGTCGGTGTTATTTATTATCACGTCACTGGAGATCAGTATCGACTGCAATTGATGTGATTGAGCCGAGTACTGCGCAAGAAGCGGCCGCAATACGCGGAGAGGAAGGAAAAAGTGATTATACAACATGACTACGCTCGGCCCCACGTTGCCAAACCCGTTGAACACTGAAATGGGAAATCCTACCCCACCCGCCATATTCTCCAGATATTGCGCCGCCCGATTATCACCTGTTCCGATCGATGGCCCATGGTCTAGCTGACCAACAGGTCCATTCATATGATGACATCAAAAAATGGCTTAATCCGTGGATAGCCTCAAAAGATGAACAGTTTTACCGCGACGGTATACGAGATCCATCAGAGAGATGGGAGAAAGTAGCGATTGGCAATACTCTCAATGCCTTCTAACCATTTTTTTCAGAATAAAGTTGTTTTTTCATCAAAACCACAGCGAAAACTTACTTAAGTGCGCACCTAATATGTACATCTAAGACATCTTCTCTTAAAACTTTGTTGAATTCCTTCAACCAAATCAAATCCTTCATAGAGAATTGCTTCATTACTAAGCACTCAAGAAGATGGCATATGCAAATTCAAATATGTGAATTTATATATGTATGTAAATTTGCGCTGTGTGTATATATGTATGAATATACGCTGCGTGCAGTTGCCACAGCAAAAAATATTACGGTTCGCTAAAAATTCTCAAGAAATTCTCAATCCAGCGCATATTCATAGGTACAGCTCACAGACGCTTCAATATTAAATATTTAGCTCTTTTTGCTTCATCCAAAGGCAAAATGTATGTATGTACAGTAACCACCAAATAAGCCGCACTCTGATCTCAGTGTAAGTTTCTAACTATAATCATCGGATGGGGACGCAATTGTACTGATTGCATGTGAATCCTCCTTATCAATAATAAGTTAGTACCATTGTCGGAGCAAGCATTTTTTGGACATCCTCGTGTAGCAACGAATCTCGAAAAGGCTGCTAGAAAGGATGTCGTACTTAGGTCATTGGTGGCGTCTAAATGGATGGCTTTGGTGGCGAAACAAATGAATAGACAGATGTAACCTTTGGAAATGCCAAATACTCTGCCTCGAAAGCTTTTGATGTCAAATGGATCTGCAAAATCTATTCCTGTGTGGTGAAAGTACCCGAAAAAGTGGTACGTTTCTGAGCAAGGATTCCCATAAGTTGATTTTGGGATCGTGTTTTATAGATCGTGTAGGTTTTAGAAATTTGAATGATGGATCGAATCATATTTTTAACTCGCGGTATCCAGTACTGTGTTCGAATTAAGCGCAACATCAGCTGATTTTCGCCATGCAGTGATATATCATGACTGAATTTGATTACAAGGCGGGATAACTTGATATTGTATATAGGATAACTCTCGTGATATGATAAGTTGAGAGATGCGCTCAGACGACCGCCTGCACTCATGATGTCATCTTTGTCAAGGAATGGATTGAGGGTCAATATCTCACTTTTTGTGTCAACTGTTTTCTTTTATTTCAATTTCGCGTGTTCTTCACCGTGATATTGCTTTTGACTGATTGTGATTAAGCGTTGATTCGTTGCTTTAGTTTCATCAGGTGAAATTAAGCAATACTTTGCTTGAAATGCAATCTTGGTGTTCAGGTAGGTTCTTTGAGAAAACCTCATAATGTATGATCAAAGTCTCAAAGCCTTTGGGTTTTTTTCTTTTGTTTTTTTATTTTTTATATCTCCCCTTTATTTATTACAGTCTGTTATATATTAACAATATGTAATCTTTGTACAATTAGGGTCTATCATGATCTTTTACCAATGTAAGAAGAATCTATAGTAATTATTATTATTATTATTTATTTATTTTTTGTTTTTTTTTGTTTTGTAATTACACTGTAAATCTTATAGTTAGATCACTCGGTGTGGGTCGCTTTAATCTTCGTTTGATATTTTCTGCCGGTACTATTTTACGCATTTGTTCGTTTTGGTGAACTGACAGTCGCTGGATATGCTTTGTGATTGTTTCTTGGAAGGTGTCTATGTTTAAGTCTCGATGTGTGGCTTCATTGGAAATAAACCAACCAGCATTTGTTATATTTCGTAATATTTTGGATTGTGTTCGCTGTATGATCTGAAGATTTGTGTTTTTAGCCGATCCCCATATTTCTATTTCGTATTTCCAGATGGGAGTAATATGTGTTTTGTATATAGTCACCTTATTATAAAGTGATAGTTTTGATGCTCGTCCGATTAGCCAACTTAATTGCCGGTACTTATTCTTAATTTGATTTCTTTTGCTAATGATATCCTGTTTCCATGTTAGTTTTCCGTCAATAGTTATTCCAAGATATTTTGCTGCTGGGCAGATTTTTATTTTGTTGTTTTTTAAGGTAAGATTATATTTTAATGTCTTTTTGTTTGTATATATAACTTGTATAGTTTTGTCTTTATTAACATCTATACCACATTCATCAAACCAATTTACTGTATTGTTTATTAATTTTGTGTATTAAGTGTAAAGGTCGCCAGTTTTTCGTCATTGTTTGATGCCATTAATACAGTATCATCCACGAACGTTGCTATCATGACATTATCTGTTGTCGGAGTTGGCACATCTGCGGTGTATATTAGATATAAAAGAGGGCCTAATACACTGCCTTGCGGTACTGTCATTGGTAGAATATCGGAATATTCGTCTTCATATCTTATATAAAATTTTCGATCAGTTAGTAGCTCTTCAAAATTTCAAAGTAGTTTTGTGGAAAGATTCGTTTGAGCTTATGCAAAAGTCCTTTATGCCAAACTTTATCAAAGGCTTTTGCAATGTCCAGGTATACAGCTATACAATATTTTTTGCCATTCATATCGTTAAGTATTTTGTTAGCAACCCTGTGGATTTGTTGGACTGTTGAGTGTTGCCGTCTAAATCCGAATTGATGGCTTGACATCTTTTTTTTTGCTGTCAAAATTGGTTCTAATCGGTCGAACAGTATTTTTTCAAATATTTTTGAAAGTATTGGCAATAAGCTGATGGGTCGATATGAGGCAGTTTTGGTGGCATCTTTTCCTGGTTTGGGTATGGCGGTAATTTGAGCAATTTTCCATAGTCGTGAGATGTATTTAGTCTCTAACATGCAACTAAATATATTTCTTATGAATTGCAATGCTATTTCAGGTAACTCTTTTAAAATTTTTTCATTTATTAGATCATATCCTGGAGCTTTTTTATCGTTTAGCTGTCTTATTTGATTTTTAATTTCGCTTACGGTGGTCTTTCTTGTTTTGATTTGCCGAACGTTTATTATGTTATCAGATTTCGTGTTAATGTTTTGATTATCCATTTCACTTGTAAATGTGTCTAAGAAGTGTTTGTCTAGGGTATCGGCTTTTTCTTTGCTTGTTTTTGCCCATGAGCCGGCTTCTGTTTTGATGGGAGGTTTATGTATTACAGCGCCATTGATGTGTTTTGTTGCTTTCCATAAGGAGTATTTTGTAGATGCTGCTGCTCCCAGGTTTGCCATATATTTTTGAAGTTTACTCTCCTTGTGTTTTGTAAGTAGTGCTTTTAGCTCATTTGTCGCCTTATTAAGTTTGGTTTTATCTCCTGGATGTCTGGTGGTTTGCCTTGTTTTGCGGAGCTTTCTTTTTTCGCCGATTTTCTCTTTAATGTAAGTTGGGATATTTTCTTTATTTGTCATTTTCGGTGTTGGTGTAGAGGAAGCAACTGCTTGTATTACGCTATCATTGAAATGTACAATAGCAGAGTCAATTTCATCTTGAGTTTTCAGTGATATATTTATTTTGAGTTTTTGTTTTAATATTTGACAAGCATTAGACCAATTCGTTCTAGAACTATATAGACCCCGAGATTGTTTTATTTCAATAGGTCCAAGTAAGGTCATAATTATTGGTGAATGGTCTGAGGATAGCTCTAAACATGATTTTATTATCAGACTTTCATACGAAATATTTTTAATTATGCAGAAATCAATTAAGTCCGGTTGTTTTTTCGTATCTGTTGGCCAGTAGGTTGGCTCACCTGTGCTAATAAAAGGGCTATTATTTTTTCTAATGGCATCAATTAATTGCCTCCCTTTTTTATTTGTTAACTTTGACCCCCAAAGTATGTTTTTATCATTGTAGTCTCCTCTGGCTAAGTAACGATTCCCTAGCGATTTTAGATAATGCAGGTATTGTTATTTTGTGTTTTTATATTAGGGGGGACAGTAGACTGCAGATATTGCTATTTGCCCTTTTGTGTCTTCTATGGCTATTGTGGTGGCTTGGATGTTTTTTTCTCTGTATACCTCCAGTTCATTGTAAATATTTAATATTTCTTTTGATAATAATTGCTGTCCCACCGTGTGCTTTGTCGTCGGGTTCATTTGTGCAATGTATACTATGTATTCGGTATGTTAACAAAAGTTTTGTTAGTGCCATAAGTCTCAGAGATCAACATTATATCGATTGATTTATTTATTAAAAATGTTTTAATTTCCAGAACGTGGCGAGCAAGTCCATTCGGTTCTTTTGGTGTTGGGTTGATTGTTGTTGCCTGGGCGTATGTTATGCCTGGCACCACTCGTGTTGTATTTGCGTTTGTTTCAATTGTCTCATTATTCGTTTGTTCTTTTTCATTTTGTATACTTTGTTTGCTTAGTGCCGGATATCTCTGGCTATCTATCTATCTATCTATCTATAATTTTTTTATAGTGTAGAGACTCTTTTGGTTGTAATTTTACTTCGTTTTTGCTAAGTACTTCCATTTCGTAAGATATATTTGGTATCGAATTCAACGCGTCAGCTAGAGCTTTTATATTTTGGACATTCTGAACGTATATATTTGTTTATTTATTTATTTATTTCATCAATTAAAGTAAAACATAAATAGATTACTAATACTAAAGCTTAAATATAATATATGGCAACATACCGTGGGATATACTAGTCACAATTCAAAAAGTGTATCTCCAGATTAAGTTTTGTTTTGAAAGTCTCTCGAGAGTTAAAGAATATATCCAAATGTTTGCATAATTGGTTAGACTGTCTTATACAACGTGCGAGCGGTTCATTTCGACTAAAATTGGTCTTGTGATAAGGTAAATGGAACATATTGCTGATTCTTAGGTTACGAGTGGGACAATTAAAGAGTATTAGCTCCAGCAAGAAGTGACATTTCATATGATTCGTAACTATGTCCCTTATAAACATTACCGATGAAGTTTTCTCCGCCTTTCTAAAGTTGGCAATGCTAACAAAAGGCATCTTCTTTTATATGCAGGCAAACTGCAAGGCCAATGAAGTGAATGAATAGCAAATCGAGTGAAACGTTTTTGAACCTTCTCAATTCTTAAAGATGATCCCATATAGAATGGATCTAAATGATGCTGCAATATTCGAGGTTTGATCTCACAGGAGAAAAATACAATTTTTTCAGTGTAGAAATATTCTGGAACTCCCTTGAATTCCTTATTACAAAGCCAACCATAGATCTAGACTTGGCAATCATAAAGTCTATATGTTAGGAAAACGACATTTTCGATGTAAATATGACCCCCAAGTCTTTCTTTTCATACATTTTTGTGAGCGTGGTAGTGCCCAACTTGTAATCGAAATCAATCGTAACTTTTCGTCTACTGAATGACATGTGCTGGCATTTACCAGCATTAAGAGGTAAGGAGTTATCATCACACTTCCAATCTTCCACAAGCTTCCAATCTTGTTAAGTCTTCTTGAAGTCTTATGCAGTCAGTTTCGTTCTCTACCCGACTGTAAATTTTCAAGTCATCTGCATACATCAGACAACGTGATGTCTCGAAAACTTCTGGAATGTCATTAACAAACATTAAGAACAATAGAGTCCCAAGATGGCTACCTTGAGGTACACCTGAGGTAACTTTGATGGCATCAGATTTTATGTTATTTATACGAACGAATTGAGTTCTATCTGTTAGATAAGATGCAAGCCACTTGGGTAAGCTAGGATGAAGACCAAATGAACCTATCTTTTTAAGTAGGATAATATGGCTGACTCGATCAAACGCTTTCGAAAAATCGGTGAATATTGCATCGCATTGTTGGCCTGTTCCAAGTTGGTTTAAGACATAATTTGTAAAAACCCCTAAATTCGTAACAGTAGATCTACTCTTAACAAAGCCGTGCTGATTAGGCGATATGAGATTTGAAATTTGGAAGAAAATCAAATCATAAACTAGCTTTTCAAAGAGTTTAGGTATGCAAGAGATTTTGCAGATAGGGCGATAATTTTGGACTTCAGGCTTGCTTCCAGACAAGCAATATGGATATGATAAACGATTTTTTCCAATTATGTAAAAACTCACCAGCAGCTAGTGATTTATTGAAGATAATTGTTAATGGTTTTGCTAGCAATGTAGCACAGTTTTTTAGTAATATAGGAGGGAAGCCATCTTCTCCAGGAGTTGGGTCTTTTGCCAAGGCCGATAGGCTCCTGAGTACATCATTAGACCCGTGAGGAGTTGCCTGATCTCCCATCGGGCGCTTCCCAGGTGGTGGATAGGGAAGCCCTGGCATCACAAGAGTGGCCTTCCCTGATGGGGTGGGTTCAACACTCGTGTGATGACTCAAAGTTGGCATAGAATCAGGGTGCCATCCGCGAACCAAACTGGCTAGGGAGGAGTCCCGAAAAAAACCAAAAGGTAATGGAAAACAATGGTATTATTACTCCAGGTAGAATCCACACAAGTGGCAATCCACCCGCTTCGGCGGCAGGGGCATGGGTTCTGGAGGCCCCAACCATTATCCAAGTCTCTCAGCTCTACGAGCGAAAGCGCATCCTGGAGGAGACGGGGGTGGCTATCGCAATCTCCTCTCCTTAAGAGTCTGAGAAACGTTTCCCTGTTTCGGAGGGCCTGAGTTGTGAGGTCTCTTCGGCGGCTGCACGACCTCTCAAAGAAGCCGGGAAATCGAAGAACGTGGCAAGGAGGGAGAGAAGAAAGCGGCGGGCAAGGCTCATGCGGGAGAAATCCTCATGTGGCTCTGCCGGCCCTTCTGCGTCTATGTCTTCCAAAAGACCTCGGTCAGCGGAAGTGACACCCACGGAAGCTACCGAATCCTCGGTGGGCTCAGGCACTCCCAAGTTGTCTCGCTCTCGAGGCAAGCGGAGAAAGACGGTGGCTGAAAGCAGCACACCTCCCTGCCCTGCGGTTGCCGTCAATGGCCGAGCCACGACCCCCCAAGGTACGAGCGCGGTCTTGGCGCCAGTCAATGTGGCGGGAAAAGGTTCTGCTGAGCCACGCCCCTATCGGCGCCTCGACAAAATGTTCAGCACAGTTGTCTGCCCGGCGAAATCTTCGTCAGTGGAGGATCGGGAGCTGGATCTTCGCCCAAGCACATCCAAGGGTGCGGCCAAGCCATCCTATAGCGAGGAGGCTGCTGGCCCACGACCTGTGGCTGTGATTGGAAAACTGGGGTCTGACATCAGCTGACGGATGCAGAAATCAAATACTACAAAAGTCAACTGATGCTTCAGGTTATTGTCTCCGGTCCGGAAGCCAACGCGAAGGGCTATGCGACAAAGGACGGCACCATAAAGGTGACGTGCGCGTCTCTGGCCAACTTCGAGTGGATCAGGACCGCGGTCAATAAAGTGCTCCCCATGGGGACCACTCGCTTCGCAGTCTAGAGCGAGGAGAGTGTACCCCTCAGGAAGGCCATCTGCTGGATTCCGGATCCAGACCTGTCTACGGCGGATGTCCTATCCTGTCTACGTGCCGAGAATCCGGGCATCAACACGAGGCTTTGGCGAGTCGTCTCGTACACCAAGAGCAAAAACCGGGAAGGGAAGGAAGGGGCTGCTCTTGTGGTGCGAGTGGACGAGGCCAGTGTTGATGTCATGGACTCACGGTAGGGGAACCGTCTGAGTCTCTTCTTTGGGACGGTCAGTTTCCATGTCTTTCCCAAATGATTGGCTCGGACGATTCCTGTAGCTACCGTCCCTTGACGGTGACGCAAATCAACTTGCAGCATTCCAAAGCCGCTACTGCACTACTAAGTAGAAGGCTTTCCCAGCTGCACACATTACCCCACATAACAGCAGTGCAAGAGCCCTGGGTCTTTAGGGGCCGTCTCTGTGGCTTAAGTGCGCTGAAAGGGGCCACGTTATTATATGACAGGAGTTCTAGCAGACCTAGGACCGGTCTTATAGTATCATCCCATCTCACTGTGACGGGTCTTGAGCAATTCTGTTGCCAAGACCTGGTAGCGGCTGAGGTGTGTTATAGAGGTAGACGCGGATGGTCGAAGTTTGTGATTGCATCTGCTTACTTTCCTTATGATGCTCTGGAAGGGCCACCACCCGGGAAGGCCACTAGTCTCGTGAGGTTCTGTGAGCGGCGCAGTCTGGGCCTCATCCTATGTTGCGATGCTAATGCCCAGCATACAATCTGGGGCAGCAGCAAGTGCAATGGACGAGTATCTCGACTATTCGAATTTATCGCGTCCTCCTGCCTAGACATACATAACAAGGGCTCACAGCCAACGTTTGTAACGTCTAGAAGGCAGGAGGTGATTGATCTAACCCTATCAAACTCAAAACTTGGGTGGTCAATCAAGAACTGGAGAGTCCTTGCCGAAGATTCGTGCTCGGACCACAGGTACATTGAGTTTCGGTGTGGCGAGGAGGCACAAATGCCATTGCCCTCTAGGAACCCAAGAAAAACCGACTGGCAGAAGTTTAGGGAGGCGTTGCGGGACCTTGGCGTTGCGCCACCAAGACTTCGAAAAGAACAGGCCATTGAGGCGGCTGTTGAGAAACTCAACGCTGCCCTAACCGAATGTTTTGAGTCAGCCTGTCCAATTCGACCTCTCCCCAGCCGGACTCCCGTTCCTTGGTGGAATCGAGAGCTCCAGATGTGGAGGCGTGAGTCGAGAAAATTTCTAAACCGGGCCCTCAAGACTAACCTTGCAGAGGATTGGGAGCGATACCGTGATGTTCAGAAGAACATCAAGAGGCTTATTCGGGAATCGAAAAGAGCCTCAATTAGGGAATTCTGCAGCGGTATTGAGTCTCTGAGTGACACGACGAAATTGGTTAGGATCCTGAAAAGGGACCCAACGGCAAAGCTTGGGTCACTTAGGAAATCTGATGGCTCCTTCACGGAGCGGAAAAGTGAGACACTCAGCTTGCTGATGGAGTCTCACTTTCCTGGTAATCAGATAAGCATCAGCCGGCAACAGCCCTTATTGATAGAAGCAGTTGTCAGAGCTGCTACACCTTCTCGGCATGACTGGTTCGTTGCCAGATCTGTGGTGAATGAAGCCGCCATTCGATTTGCCATCAAATCTTTTGGCGACTACAAGTCGCGCGGACCAGGTGGCATATATCCTGCCATGCTGAAGGAGGGTGCAGAGGTCGTGACAGCAGCCCTGAAGAAAATCTTCTCGGCATGCCTGGCACTGGCTTACATACCACGCACTTGGAGGATGGTGAGGGTCGCTTTCATCCCAAAGGTTGGAAAAGACGACTACACCAGCCCCAAAAGCTTTAGACCCATCAGCATGACCTCTTTCATGCTGAAAAGTCTCGAACGACTGGTGGAACTGCGCATACGTCAGAAGTCGCTGAAGGCTCACCCTTTCTCTATTTCAGCATGCCTATCAGAGTGAAAAATCCTGCGAGTCGGCACTGCAAAACCTTGTTGCTAGGGTAGAGCTGGCCATCGACAGGAGGGACTACGCTATGGGTATCTTTTTAGACATAGAGGGGGCGTTTGATAATGCCACTTTTGATAGTATGTGTAACTCTGCTAGTAGCCACGGCGTAGACCGGGTGCTAGTAAATTGGATTCGTTCGATGCTGGCCCAAAGAATCGTTTCGGTGCGAGCAGAGGAAGATCTGCTGGTGTCATCTGGGGTTAATAGAGGATGCTCCCAAGGCGGTGTGCTGTCTCCATGGCTCTGGTGCATGGTAATCGATCCTCTACTCACCACCTTAAACGATTCGGGAGTCTACGCACAAGCATATGCGGACGATGTTGCTTGTTTGGTAACAGGCCCTTCGCTTATGAACATCTGCAGGAAAGTGCAGAAAACTCTGGATCGGATTGACACTTGGTGCTGTGCGAATGGGCTATCGGCAAATCCCGCCAAGACTGGTATTGTCCTCTTTACCAGAAAGAGGAAGCTTGATGGACTCGTTCTGCCAAAGCTAAAAGGAGTCTCAATCCAGCTATCCAAGGAAATTAAATATCTTGGAGTAATCCTCGATAGTAAGCTCCTATGGAAATCACACGTTGAAACAAAGACATCCAAAGCTCTGACAGCTTTCTGGCAGTGCAAAGGTGTCTTTGGGAAAACGTGGGGTCTCTCTCCTAGCAAGGTCCTATGGATCTACACGGCTATGATAAGACCCATTATCACCTATGCATCAGTGGTCTGGATTAGTAGACTCTTTGTAGTGGGAGTCAGGAGGACCTTATCCAGACTACAACGCACTGTGGCCATCTGCTGTACCGGAGCTTTTCCGACTACTTCAGGCCCGGCACTAGATGCTCTGATTGGTTTACCACCACTTGATGCTTTCATCCGAGGAGAGGCCTTGAAGGCCATCTGCAGACTGAAACACAGTGGGAACTGGTACGGCCCTTGTCCGGCATTGGAACACAGAGAAGACATGGACATCGATCCAACGATTCTCTCCATGCCCCTTGACTCCATGCCATCAAGAGTCGTACTTGAAAAGAGATACAGTGTAGTGCTACCAGAGGCTCAGTTGTGGGGAGACTCAGAAAATGAGCCCGGTAAACACTGTTTTCGCATTTTTACGGATGGCTCCAGGACCTAGCATGGCTCTGGCTCTGGGGTCTACGTGGAATCCAGCGGGACAAAACTGCACTTCACTCTTGGAATGCATGCATCTGTCGGAGGTGTATGCAGTTCAAGAAGCGATGAACTTTGTTGTGGAAAAACGATGGAGAGGCAGATCTATATGTGTCTGCAGCGACAGCCAAGCTGCGCTTATGGCCTTAGACAGCCCTCCAACCACATCAGGGGTAGTGAAGTCCTGTAAATCCAGGCTGAACTATGTCGGTAGGCATAATAGCCTGATGCTAACATGGGTCCCGGGACACGTGGGTATCGCGGGTAACGAGACCTCTGACTCCTTAGCTAAGATGGGCTCTGAGGCCAACTTCTTTGGCCCAGAGCCCGCTTTGCCACTCCCCTCTGCGGCCATCACGGCCACGGTTAGCAAATGGGTAACTACCACCCACAAGCGAGCTTGGCAGGCTGAGAGAGGCTGCAGATGGACAAAACTGATGTTACCTGTCATGTCCGATCGACTGTCGCAAACCCTTCTGTCATTAGGCAGAGGGGAGTGTAGACGGCTGGTTGGACTGATGACGGGCCACTTTCTGTGGGCAAAGCACATGGAAAGGTTGGGCATCTCAGACAGTGTACTCTGCCCAGCTTGTGAAGAGGAGGATGAGACGGCGGACCACTTCCTGTGTGTCTACCCCGCCTTCGCTCGAATCAGGTTTGAGGTCTTTGGCACTGATGTGTTAAGAAGCGACCACGACCACCTTGGCTCCTTGGCACCACAAGATCTACTCAGATTTTTTCGGAGATCGGGTAGATTTAAAGAAAATTAAAAGGGAATTGAAGTGTAGTACAATGGACTCAATTAATGTCTGAGTACTGCACGTGCAAGTTGTCCCGACACAGCAAAAAAAAAAAAAACACATCATTAGATGAGAGCTTGAAACCTTTATTTGTTCATGAGTTGTTAAAAGAGGTATCTTCTATTCCGGTGTCGGATTGCCGAACGTAAACTAATCGAAAAAAATCTGCAAAAAGGTTACTAATTTTTTAAATGTCCGACAACGTTTCCCCCGAATAATGCATTTTTTCTGGAATTCCAGTGGTTTTCTTTTTACCATTAATGAGCTGCCAAAAAGATTTACAATTTTCTTTGACACCACTCTCTACTTTAGAAATGTAGTTATGATTTAAAAATTTTTTCAGAACATCGAATTCTTTTTGCAAACGCTTGTACGCTTCATAAAGTTTTGCGTTGTTTTTAGATTTGCAGTATAGTTTGCAGGCTTTGGTTTTTTTATTGTTAAGATTAATGAGCCTAGAATTTTACCAGGCCGGTTTGAGCTGATTTTTTGCAGACACTGTTGGAACAAACTTTTGAATTGCCCTTTCTAGTCTTCCTACGAAATCATCATACATCTGTGATAGTACGCGTTGGTTTAAGACAGTTTCCCAATCTACCAAATCCAATGACCGCGATATCTGGTTGAAATTGGCTTTATAGAAGTTATAATTTATGCAATTATTAATAACTGATTTGATATAGCTTATATGTTTAAAACGTACACATAACGCTTTGTGGTGTATGAAGTTAGGAAGAATTTGTGAAGAGAGGGACTCGACACGGACTTTAGATCATTGCTTATTAATACTAAATCGAGTAAGCGATTCATATCATTGTGTACTCTGTTAATTTGGCGGAGGTTATATTCGGCAAAAGTGTCAAGCACCTCACATTCACTCTCGCTTGATACTCCATATGGTACTAATTTCTTAGCATCATCGTCGAAACACCAATTAACATTGGGTAAGTTGAAGTCACCCAAAATAATTATGTTTTGACCGCCAGTTAGACTATCCAGTATTGTACAACAATTAATTACATGCTTTTTATATAATTCAATTGGGCTTGAAGGCGATATATAATGTACACTAATGTATAATTCATTCGATTTTCCTAAATTGATTTTAATTATTATTTGATCAACATCAAAATATCCGTTGTCGGAACTCATTCGCTAGGTGTGCGGCGGTTTCGTCTCTTCTCTTTGAAAATTTTTAAACGGACGCACTTTTATATTCTCTTGCCAAAGAGAAGCGTCAAAAATCTTGTTATAATTTTTTTCAGACACACTAAGCTTAAACGATATTCTCTTTAGTCCTTTAAGTTCGACGTCTTTCTTTACTAACATATAACAAGAAGGGTCGCTCTTATCGATCGCTGCGTGGTTGTGTACATATTCGATTATGCTTTCAGCGGTCACTGTGGGGTTGAAATATGACAAATGTACCCACTTCATAGCTACAATTACATCCAGTTAACGGTTTGCATTGCAGCCAACCACAGTGTTTTTCGGTTAACGTTTTGGATCTTTGTTCTTAGCACCAACAGTTGTAAACATTTCATTAACCGAGTGCAGAGAACGTTAAATATAGAGAATTCTCACGAGCTACGAATAGTGTGAATTGTCAAAAATGAAGTGTAACCACCGCCACAACCACAGATCTTAGAAGACTTCCTACATAGTCCCATTCTTCATAGGGACGATATACCATCACCCAAACCAATACTCTTCAGGAACTTCCAAGTTATAATCAATGAACGAACAGACTGGAGAACTAACTCTATCACTTTCAAACCTGGCTCCCAGCTATGGTTTACTGATGGGTCCAAATTGGAAAATGGTAGAACAGGGGCCCAAATTCAAAAAATCGATTCCGATGGGATCCTACCCAACAATATTCCAGGCAGAAATACATGCCATTGAAATATGTGTGAGAGAATGCCTTAGAAGGAAAATGAGAGGTACTCACATCTACATACTTTCAGATAGCCAAGCGGCTTTAAAAGCCCTTCTATCAACAACCATCACCTCTAAATTGGTAAACGATTGCCTAAACCTCCTAAACACGTTAGGAAACCTCAACACAGTAACACTATGTTGGATTCCGGGACATGAAGGACATGAGGGAAATGAAATGGCTGACGACCTTGCAAAACAAGGAGCAAATATGCAACTTACTGGTCCTGAGCCTTTCTGTGGACTGACAAAAGGCCACATTAATGAATTCCTTAGGAAATGGGAGGAAAGAAAACTTGCCGCACACTGGCTAAACTGTGCCGGTCAGCGTCAAGCCAAACTATTCCTAAGTCCCAACAAAGGAATATCTGACAAACTTCTCTCACTAAACAGAGTAGATCTGCGTCTTTTAACCGGATACCTTACAGGTCACTGCAGCCTGAGGTACCATCTAAACAATATTGGTCTATCCGAGACCAATGTCTGCCGCTTTTGCGAAATGGACATAGAAAGCTCAGAACATGTGCTTTGTGAATGTCCTGCGTTGGGCAGACAAAGACTTCACCACCTTGGTGGTATCGTAGTATCTCCATGCAATCTTTGGAACAACAAACCCAAAACTGTGCTAAAATTTCTAAAAAGCCTAAAACTCTAGGGTTACAAAATAGGCCTTTCACAATAGATCAGCTCTGGTCGCAGTGCGTAATGGCCTTCTAATAATAATAATAATAACCACCGCCGGGGTAAGGTGAAACTTTTAACAGTGCTGTTTACAGCGATTTCTCCTTTAGCATATTGGCCCTGCACAGTTTTTGGCTTCTGTAGGAAATCAAATTGACGAATAGCCGACGGCATTCTGCAAAGTATTTGCTTGTGCATTTTTATGTTCCCTTTATAAACGAAAATTTATTCAATTTGTATTTTCAAACAAAGATGATGAAGAAAAAATGATTTGAATATTTAATACATTTATTTATTTTAAAGTTTTATGCTATCTAGAAAATGCATTCATACAAATGTATGTATATTATTATTCCGTGTAATAAAATGTAAATAGAAAAAAATTTGGTTTGCCAAAGGAACAAATAAATGCATATTCAAATGTAAATACATATGTCGATATACCAAAACACTTGCTATGAATTAATTTCGACTCAAAAAATTAGTAAAAATTTTCATCAAATTTGTTTAGTTTTAAATTTACTAAAACGCACATACCAAAATGTGAGAGGTCGTTTTATAATGTATTTTTTTAAATTAAATCAAAATATTAAAATTACTTTCATTTGAAATGTTGGCGCATATAATAAATATTCAATCATTTTTTCTTCATCACCTTTGTTTGAAAATACAAATTGAATAAATTTTCGTTTATCAAGGGAACATATAAATGCACAAGCAAATACTTTGCAAAATGCCGTCGGCTATTCGTCAATTTGATTTCCTACAGAAGCCAAAAACTGTGCAGGGCCAATATGCTAAAGGAGAAATCGCTGTAAACAGCTCTGTTAAAAGTTTCACCACACCCCGGCGGTGGTTACACTTCATTTTTGACAATTCGCACTATTCGTAGCTCGTGAGAATTCTCTATATTTAACGTTCTCTGCTTCTCTATGAATTTACTTTCTCTGCTTTGACTAGCAGAGAACGTTAATGTATAGAGAAGTCTCAATGACAGGAACATATGGAATTTCGAGGGGTACTCGTCTCGCGAAGACTATTTCACCACAGACACATTTTTCACCAAAACTTAACAGTAAGGGGCTGAATTATGTAAATTTAGCAGCAGTCGATAAGAATTTCTTGGTGATTAGAAGCAAAGAATATTAGGTAGCTTTTTAATATGTATGACCTATATATATTTGAATTTTTCCAAATCATCCAAAATTATATACATATGTTATGTCTGTCTGTCTGGTGTCTGTAAAACTTTGTTGAATCCCTTCAACTGAATCAAAATCCTCTATAGAAAACATTTCATTACCAGGCGCACAGGAAGATGGGATATGCAAATGTAAATTTTTTTTTGTAAAGAATTTTTTGATTTGATTTGAACGTACTACATAGTTAGGGGGGCATCAAGTGTGCATATACGCACATGCAAATACGTCGATGCATATGCAGTAGAAATTGTTTTAGCATTTGCAGGAATTCGATCATTCGAATATTTACTCCCTAATTACACAATCCTGCGAGGGTGAGTTTCTAGAATGGCTGTACTTGTTTCTTGTAGTTTTTTATGCGCTGAAAACGAATCTGACCTTCAAAATGCTCCATCACGTCAGGATTTTTGGTAAATGAAGCCTAAAAGGTCAAAAAATGGCCATTTTAGCCATTTTTGATAATTTTTTTTGGGATAGAAAATTTTTTTTTTTCAATTTTCGACGAAAAGGTCGCATAGTACAACTCTTTAGCTTTAAAACCCATTTATTAAAATTATTGTACGATTTTTAAAAAAAAAGTTATGACATTTTGAAATTAACAGTTTCAGTTACGCCAATAGACGTTATACCCAACGATTCTTTAGACAGTTCTTGGGAAAAATATTTTCCAAAAAATCTTGTTTCTACCTTATTGGCTTGAAATTTTTTAATCGGGGGTTTTTGGGGTCACTGATTACGAATCTGAAGTCGGATTTTAAAAATTCAAAATGGCGAATCCAATATGGCGGACAAATTTTACAAAAAATGATCGGATTTCCTTGAAACTCGTTACTCGGGGGTCTTCGGGGTCGCTGATTACGAATCTGAAGTCGGATTTTCAAAATTCAAAACGGCGAATCCAATATGGCAGAAAAAAATTAAAAACTCCTTGTATTCGCTTGAAATTTGTTACTCGGGGGTTTTTGGGGTCGCTGATTGCGAATCTAAACTCAAATTTTCAAAATTCAAAATGGCAAAATGACGTATTTTATTAGAAATTGTCGGAATACCTTGAAAATCGTAACTCGGGGGTTTTTGTGGTCACTTATACAAAATCTATTGTCAGTTTTTAAAAATTCAAAATTTCCGTTCCAAAATGGCCTACATTGCTCTGATCTATACCTGCTGTCCCACTGGCACAGAAAACAGGGATATTTTGTGTATCCCGACTGTTGACCTAAGATCATTGATATTATTTTTAAATCACCGCAAATGACCCACTTATGCTCATCATATTTTACATAAGTAAGTAGTGTTGCGATATTGTCGTAGGTTTCTTTCATTTGAACAGAGTGAGCAATGGATATAGAAGCATACTTACTCCCATTATGCAATAAGACTGCCTTTAAACTTCTTTTCGATGAATCTATGAATAAGCGCCAATCATTAGCATCATAGTTTTCGACTCCCAAACATTTCAATAATTCTGGTACATTGTTACAGAATACTAAAATTCTTTTTCTCTATTTCTATACCAATAGAATGTAGTATCTTCCGCAAGTAAATTTTTTTCTTTTAGTCTTGATCCAAGGAGTTCAGCATTGTCTTTTGTAAGATTAAGGTCTCTAACGAGGTCATTTAAGTCACTCTGGGTGAAAAGTTGTGGTTCAGATCTGAATTCTTTATCAGAATAATCGACGTCAACACCAGTTTCATCAATACAATCATCTTCACTTAGCTCCATGGCATTTTTAGAAAAAGAAGGTGGCAATGGTGCAGGGATATTTTCATCTTCATAAAACACAGGTTTTGAAACAGAAGTGACAACAGGATAGGAAATATTATTTTTATTTTTTGCATTAAATCCGCCAACTTTGCACAAGCAAAAACAGCAATCGTCATGCGACTGAGGTTCCTGCCAAATCATAGGAATATGAAATGGCATTTTCTTTCCATTTTTAGACCATGAGTTTAAAGTACAAGTGCAACTAATACAAACTGAATTAGGAACCCATGTTTTATCAAGATTCCTCATCTCCATTTTAAAGTAGCCCTGGTAATTTATTTTAGTAGATTCATTAATTTTTCGTCTCAGTTTTTCTGGAAGGTACCTCCCGCATATGTAACAAAATTTATCAGGAGAATTAATACAAATTCGTTTCGACATCTTTTTCACGTAAAACAAAAAAGGATAAAGATGTATATTTTAAAACAATTGTGCAGAAAAGTATTCGAAAATGCAGATTTATGATAACAGTATTGATAACAATCGTCACACTGTCTCATTCGAGAAGAAGTGGATTCGCGTTGAACACAGTCAAATGAAATTAGAAACAAATGACAAACGCTTGTTCCAAATCTTCATTCGACAAACTAAATTTACAAATTTATATCAAAGTATCCATATACTGAGACGTATACTGTTAAATTAAAATATTAATTAATATTAAACAAGAACGTGTTGTACTAAAACAAAAGGTAAACGCTGTTTAATCCCTTTACAGTGGTTGACCTCTATAAAGACAAAACAAAATCGTGCCTTTAATGTATTTGACCGCTATAGTAGCACGACGGTTTTTGATGACTGCGGCTTCCCGAGAGTTGCGATGTGTGTTGAGCGATGGCTGGCATCGGAATGACCAATTGACCAATGGAAACAGCGTCGAACTGAAGCTCGCTAGATGCATGATGGTGGGGAGTGCTGAGTCGCGGGACTCAGCTGTGCGCTGATTGGCTCACGTTTGGCACGTGCACTACTATATATAATATATCGATCGATTCATCGACGTGAAATCCCCACTTGATGCTATTAATAGACTTTTCGGAATTCCGAACGGTAAACAGTAACGAATTTTTGTCGTATTTGAAATAAAATATATACCGATAAAATATAAAAAATATCCGGTATATCAAAAAATTGCGGTCAAAAATTCAAAATTTAACTAATCTGTCTGAAAATGTGCGCACTGGTGTTTTTGGGGTCCCTGAATCAGACTTCAGCGAATAAAACCGCCCCAGTAAACATTTTCATCCAGATCAGTTAAATTTTAAATCTTTTTTCTAGCCATTTTAATTTTTGAAAATCCGACTTCAGATTCGTAATCAGCGACCCCAAAAACCCCCGATTAAAAAATTTCAAGCCAATAAGGTAGAAACAAGATTTTTTGGAAAATATTTTTCCCAAGAACTGTCTAAAGAATCGTTGGGTATAACGTCTATTGGCGTAACTGAAACTGTTAATTTCAAAATGTCATAACTTTTTTTTTAAAAATCGTACAATAATTTTAAAAAATGGGTTTTAAAGCTAAAGAGTTGTACTATGCGACCTTTTCGTCGAAAACTGAACAAATTTTCTATCCCAAAAAAAATTATCAAAAATGGCTAAAATGGCCATTTTTTGACCTTTCAGGCTTCATTTACCAAAAATCCTGACGTGATGGAGCATTTTGAAGGTCAGATTCGTTTTCAGCGCATAAAAAACTACAAGAAACAAGTACAGCCATTCTAGAAACTGAAAAAAGTTAAATTTCGCAGGCCTGTGTTATTGCATGAAATATGATATGGCGATGCTCGCGAGGTAGGTCATGGTTGCGTCAGTGCATACATATGCGTGCAACACTATATTTAATAAAGATGCAATTGAACTTAGTTGTCCCATATATGTATGTACTATATGCAAATACGTTTCTTTGAAGTTTTCTTTTATTTATTTTAAATTTCAAAGTTTTATACTATCTATAAAATGCATACATATATGAATTATTCCCTGTAATATACATACATATGTATGTAAATTGAAAAAAATTTCGTTTGGCAAAGGAACAAAAAATGCATATACATATAATATATGTACATAAATATGATAAGGCAATGCGTCGTGAGATATGTAGGTCATTGTTGCTGCAGTGGGTGTGCGCATGCATACATATGTAACACCATAAGGATTGAAGATGCAATTGAACTTTTGCACAAATAACTAACATAATATATGTATGTATATATAAATATATTGATATACATACATATATATTCATCAATATACCCAATATACCAATATGCTCTTTGAATTCGTGTCTAAAATAAATTTCGACTCGAAAAATTACAATAGTAAAAATGTGAGGTCGATTTATAATGTATTTTGTTTAAATTCTTCTTTTAAAATAAAAACAACGAGCATTAAAGTTACTTTGATTTTAAATGTAGGATTTTAAATATTTATTTGGTTGTATTTGTTTGAAAATATAAATTGAATAAATTTTCGTTTATCAAGGGAACATAAAAATACACAAGCAAATGCCTTGCAAAATGCCGTCGGCATTCGTCAGTTTGATTTCATACAGAAACCAAAAACTTAGCAGAACCAATGTACTTGTACATACATCACTGTAATAAGCTCTGTTAAGAAGTTCCCCGCTGTCGAGTTGAGCGAGGTGAAAAAGTCTTCGCGGTCAGACTTCATTTTTCTCCATCGTGGTTGGTCTCCTTGCCGCGGGGATTGGGCTTAAACGAAGGCTAAATTCCTTTTAGAAATTTAACCTGTCATGAACTAAGAGGGAAGCTCTGTATGGGGATTTGGTCGAACACCCTTACACGATACGGCGTATGTGATGCTCCTCCAATCATCTATACGGAGAGTACCGTACCAACACTTTCCCAAGTCAAGGTGTGCTTGGAATCGTGCCGAGGACTGAATGGTGCAGGGAATTAAAACATGTGCATCGCGAACGGAGTTTCGCTCTCGAATACCTGGCCGCCTTCGAGAGTAACTGTGGCCTTACCGCGGTAAAGGGCGCTGCCGTGGGGGACCCCATTACTTCCCCAAAATACTCGAGGGTTGTGGAGCTTGACGTAGTCAGGCGAAGCAACCGTAAGAACCAGATGAATATGAATACACAACAAATCGAAAAGAACAAAAAATTCGTACCGCGCTGCGACACAATACCATCCTCTAAAGAGGATACCCTGCTGGCCCCCAGCCAAGATACGGCTGAGTCAGCAAAGAGTAAGGGAAGTACCAGCCATAGCACACCCTTACCAAGCAAGCAACAACAACAACAAAAAGTTCTACCACAAACATCGAAAAAGGCGGCAGACGGCACTCAGAGAGAGAGTCAGGCCGCAAGAAAACACAAATCCGAGGGTGCCCTCATGAAGTCTCGCTACACGAAGGCGAGGTTCATTCTAAGCAAGATTGCCAAAAATGAACTCGCTGGAGCGACTGACGAGCGCGACGCGGCCGACAAATTAAAATACCAGCAGGTGGTTAAGGAGTACGAAGACTTCTTATCCAACAAACCTAAAGAGGACATTAAGAAAAAAAAACACCAGTCTAACGGTTAGACGCGATAGAAGTGAAACCTTCCGTAAAACAAACTGAGAGAGAATAAGACGAAAGCAGCATTAGGAGCAAGATAATTATAGGTTCATTATAATATTGCTATAAAGTTCATATTTTATTTTCTTCATTTTATTATTATTCATCCTCAATGTTTTCAATTTCAACAAATGATACGAGTGGCTTATGATAGCTAAAATATGATACAAATGCTTTGGTTTCGATGTTGTCAACATGTCTTTGAAATACCGCGTCAATGGTTGTTTTTGATCGTGTTGTCGATTCAGTGCGATTGTTACACATTTTTAAATTGAATGTTGTATTGAGAACGTCAATTAAAGGAACCGCTGTGTCCAATGCAAAATTTACGTTAAAATCGCCACTTAAAATCATTGGAACTTTATTGTAATCTTTTCTAAGTATCCGCGATACTTCTGGTGTATACTTTATTAAATTTTCGTGAATGAATTCCGTGATGCTATTTATAGATTTTTTTTTCTGTCGATATTCACGACACTTTTCTGCATTATTTTTCGGCATAATTGCGGTAAATATTTAAAAATGAAAATATTTACGAATATAAAAATACACACGCGGTTGCTATTATGAGCGTCCCCAGCAAAACCTGCGTGACCGAAACTCTAACACATTTACATTTTTTTGAATGTTACAAACACATATGCACGCAGGTTTTGCTGGGGCGTGACCGAAACTCTAACACAATTACACATATGCACTCGTATTTGTTTGAAAATCGACTTTTTTTTTGGTTCTCCGTCACCTTTGGAAAATGTGTAAACAGTAAGCAAACTTTATTCATATATTTTTCCTCATTTTTGCATCAGTAAAATTAAACAAACGCCGTAGCCGAATGGGTTGGTGCGTGACTACTATTCAGAATTCACAGAGAGAACGTCAGTTCGAATCTCGGTGAAAACACCAAAATTAAGGAAAACTATTTTTCTAATAGCGCTCACCCCTCAGCAGGCAATGGCAAAACACCGAGTGTATTTCTGCCATGAAAAAAAGCTCCTCATAAACATATCATAAAATAAAAAAATAAAATAACTGTATAAAAAAAATTTTTTTCTTGTGATTCGAACCAAGGATTTTGGATCGGAAGCTCACATTGCTAGCCGCTCGGCTATCGCGCCATGCTGTCGGCGCTGGCCTAAAAGTTATTTAGTTCGTCGCTACGTGTATATGTAATATTCGTAGCCAAGAGTGTCGCTTTTTTCGTTTCACTTTTTCTCAAATCACTCCCAACGATTCTAAAGAAGTTTTCACTTTAAAAAGGCGATGCGATGAAAAGAAACAGGTCACAGGACGTGATCGATCAGGCACCGAAGAGACCTAAGGTGTCCAGCAGCATCGAAGAAACAAAGCAACGACCGTTCAGTGAGGTGGTTAAGGATAACCTCCTATATGCACTAATCGACGAGACCACAAACAGTGGCAAAGTGGTCCTGCAGAAGTGGGGGCAAGTGGAGGCCGAACTAACCAAGCTCGTGCTAGACAAGCATGTGGTTGGAGCACAGGGCGGAACTCTCCCTTCTTCGATTCTGCAGGAGTACTTCGCGGCTGCAGGGTTATCACGTGCCACGACGACTGGTCAAGGGTTGTCCTAGAAAAGTGTGTTGCTGAGATCAGCGGCACACTGGAAGGCTTAAAACTTAAGCTCATTCCGGCCAAGGACATCCCTTGCCGTCCTCGCGCTCGCATTTGGCTACCGGTGATGGACTTGAGCGGTGCAGAAGTGCTGAAATACCTGAAGTCACACAACCCTGCGGTGCCGATGGACGACTGGGCAATCGTGAAGGCAGAAAAACCGCAAAAGAGCAGCATGTCATTCGTTCTGCAGATCAACGATGAGTGCCTGCCAATACTAAAACAACACGACAACAAAATGCGGTTTGGTCTAAGAAAGGCCAAACTTAAAAACTTTCAAAGCAGACAGCAATGAAAATGAGGAAGACCCAGATGAGGTCGACAACAACATACAGCTAGAAAGGCTAGAAAAGCTTGACCTAGCTGAAGACGACAATAAATCCGATGCCTAGAGCCATACAGGGGAATCTGCAGCACTCGAAATGTGCTACAGAGAACTTGGATGACTTCTTCAGGGAAGGGGACATCGACATCAGTTTCATACAGGAGCCCTGGGTCAGAGACAACGAGATTAAGGGGTTTCAAACAACAAGAGCATCAACATATTCTACAACAAAGCAGACGGTAAGCCACGGTCATGCATAATAACTAAAAAACACTTAAAAGCTTTTCTGTGTTCTAATTTTAGTACTCCCGATTTTACGGTGGTGAAAGTGGAGCTGCAGAAATCGGCGATATACCTGGCATCGGTGTATATGCCACATGAGAAACTGGCGCCGCCAGACGAAGTGGCTCGATTCCTGTCAACATTGAACAGCACAGACAAACTATTGATGGGCTGCGACGCAAACGCCATAAACGAGCTCTGGGGCAGTTCAGAGACGAATGAAAGAGGTGAGTCACTTTTTGGATTCCTATTAAACACCAACCTAGACGTATGTAATGTAGGTACCACCCCAACCTTCACTTTTCCGAGCTCGGCAAACATTCCAAGCTGGGAAGAGGTCTTAGACGTTACCCTATGCACATACAATATTTCCCAAATAGTCACAAGTTGGAGGGTATCCGACAAGAGATCCTTTCGGATCATAGCTGGATCCTCTTCGATATCAATCTTAAGCTTGAGAAACCGACCCCATATAGAAATCCTAGAAGAACAAACTGGCACACATTCCGTAGAGTGACCCAGTCTAAACTTCAACACATAAATAGAACCATAACGTCAAGGGAAGACCTAGATGAGAAAGTAAGAGCTTTCGAAACTTCGCTGACGAAAGGACTTGAAGCTTCATGTCCCGCCACATATGGCAAAACAACATATCCTACCGGCTGGAATGAAGATCTAAGTCAACTCATAAAAATGACAAGAGAAATCTTCAATATCTGCTACAAACACAAATATCTCAAACCCTACAAAAACTGCCTTAGGGAATACAAGAGAGCAATCAAAGAGGCTGGGACAGAGGCTTGGAGAGATTTTTGTAGTTCCATAGAAACGACCAAAGATACGGCCAGACTAGGCAATCTTTTATCCAAGGAACACTCCTGCCCTTAGGTTAGGTTAGGATTGACAGCCGCATCGCACATAGAGACAACGATGCCACTTAGACCACGAAATGGGTCCGTTGTGAACCGCGGGGGCTGAGCTACATTACCCTCTCCATATTAAACCATCCTGAGCTTTTGACAAAGCGTAAAAGGTTGTTGATACCTAAAATGTATAGATTATCTATATTCGTTAAGAAGTAGGTTTTTAAAAATCCGTTCCTGCTTCTGGCTAGAGCTGGGCATGTTCAAAAAAGGTGTTGAATTGTTTCCAACTCCTCCTCATTTCTGCAGCTACGACAGAAATCATGCGTGTAAACGTCTAATCTCTTTGCATGATTTCCTATGAGACAATGTCCTGTGAGGGCCCCTACTAAGGTCCTGATTTGAAGTCTATTCAGTTTTATAATACTCTTGGACAGACGTAAATTTAGCCTTGGCCAAGTTTTCCTAGCAATTTCACAGGTGTTAACGCTAATCCATCTCTGATTTGTAGACCTGATTAATGCGTCCTTAATGAGAAGCTTACAAGTTGCGAGAGGTATCTCCATAAAATTACTTATGTCTGGCAAACAGGTACCTTCTCTTGCAAGTTGGTCTGCCCTACAGTTCCCTGGTATATCTCTGTGGCCTGGAACCCAGCACAAGATTATACGATATTGTTTGGCCATCTCATTTAGAGATTGGCGACAACGTAAGACACTCCTTGATGTTGTCTGGAATGCAACCAGGGCTCGTAAGGCAGCTTGGCTGTCTGATAGAATGCAGATATCCGTTGATGATATTCTGTTTATCTTTAGCCATTTTAAGGCTTCATGAATAGCGTTTATTTCCGCTTGAAAAACACTACAGTGATCCTGTAGTTTAAAGGATTCACTAATAGAAAGCTCTTCGCAAAATGACCCTGGTCCTACACCGGTATCCATTTTAGACCCGTCCGTGTAGATCTTAACGGGTGTGTTGGGTGTTGGATCTTCTTCAAACCATTCCAGTCTAGAAGGGATTTTCATTAGGAAATTCCTTTCGAAGCAGAGAATGGGAGGGTGATAATCACAGTCACTGGGTATATCCGTATAGGAGTCTAAGATGGTTGAATGTCCCTGTGTGACAGTCTTCCATTGTGAGCTCGCTTTGAGCCTTACAGCGGAGCAGGCCGCTAAGTATTTGCAGAAGAGATCTAGGGGTGGCAGATGTAGTATGATATCCAAAGCCATGGATGGCGTGGTTTTCATGACGCCACATATTGCTAATTCCGCTGATCACTGCACCTTATTCAATAAATTAGATTAGGTTTTTTTCTGCATAGCACACCACCAGACAACATTTCCATATAGGAGAATGGGTCTGACGACAGCAGTGTAAAGCCAATGAGCAACCTTAGGTTTAATTCCCCAGGTCTTACCTAAAGCTCTCTTACAGGCATAAAAAGCTAGGTTCGCTTTCCTGACTCTTTCTAAGATGTTTGGCTTCCAAGTCAGTTTCCTATCTATGATTAGTCCCAAGTACTTGGTTTCTTCCGAAATCACAAGAGCTTCCCCCTTGAGCATAATTGGACTTAGTTGAGGGACTTTGTGTTTCCTAGTGAACAATATAAGTTGTGTTTTGTCTGGGTTGACTCCAAAACCACACTTTCCCGCCCACCTAGAAAGTATGTCTAAAGCATTTTGTATTAGGTCTCTTAATGTAGATACAAATTTACCAGAGACAGCAATGGCAACATCATCGGCGTAAGCTATCACCTTACAGCCCACCGATTCCAGTATTAACAGGAGTTTATTTACAACTGCGTTCCATAGAAACGGTGAGAGGACTCCGCCTTGCGGTGTACCTCTACTTACCAATCTCCTGACCACCGATTCTCCTAGTTCCGCTTCAATGATTCTGCTATTTAGCATTTTACCAATGAAGCCTACCAAGCCCGGTTCTACCCAAAGATGAGTGAGAGCTGCAGTAATTGCCCCCCCTTCAACATTGTTAAAGGCCCCTTCAATATCAAGGAAAGCGGCTAAAGTAAATTCCTGTTTGTGCAGTGAACTCTCTGCCGTGTAAATAAGGTTATATAGAGCTGTCTCTATCGATTCCCCTTTCGTGTAGGCATGTTGTGACGTAGAGATAAGATTTCTATCTATAGTTAGGCTTAAATGAAATTCTATCAACCTCTACAAAGTTTTCAGTAGGAAGGAAGAAGGAGATATCGGTCTTAAGCCTTTTGGATGGGTATGTAAGTTTCTACCCGCTTTTGGAATGAAAACAATTTTGACTTGTCTCCACTTAAGAGGTATATGACCGTAAAGAAAGCAACCTTTGAAGATTGCTAGCAGCCAGTGTGCTAGATATCCGGTGGTCTTTTGCAGTTCCACCGGGTAAATATCATCTGGACCCGGTGATTTAAAGGGTTTGAAACTTTCAATTGCCCATAAGAGCCGATCCTCAGATATAGCATCTATTCTGACTTCACGGCAGTGTACTGTATCTTCCATGTCATGCCCAGTAATGTCTGAGCAGCCTGGAAAATGAGTATCGAGTAAAAGTTCTAAAGACTCTTTACTGGTTGTAGTACACGTGCCATCACTTTTCTGTAGCAGTTCCCAATTTGAGGACTTCCCGCTAAGATCTTACGAAGTCTGGAGGTCTCAGTTGCCCCCTCAACCTCTTCACAAAAGGATTTCCAAGATTGCCTTTGGGCCTTCCTGATTTCCTTCTTGTAGATTTTCAGAGCATCTTTATAATCATTCCAATCTTCTGCGAGACGTGTTTTCTTTGCCTTATTAAAAGCACTTCTGCTTGTTTTTTGAAGCTTGCTTAGTTCAACCGTCCTCCACTTAGGCTTGAGTTTACCCCTCAGTCTTCTTATGGGACAGGCTTCCAAGGCTTCAAAAGTAGGTTTATTACCTTTATTGCAAATCTGTAGTTTAGTACCTATCAGATAATCAAAGAGACACTCACCTCTAGCGTTAGTATCAGTACTGCCCCATATCTCGTGATGCGCATTTACATCCGCACCAATAATTAGCTTTGCGCCAAGCTTCTGCGCCTGCGCTACCAGATCTTTGAATATTTATCTCGGTAGCTCCTCACGGTCATGTGCGAGGTAACAGGAAGATAGCCAGATCCGTTCATTTCCCGACTCCAGGCTAATGGTCAGTTGATCGGTGTCGCTGTAATTAGAGAGCATGAAAGCATTTATCCCTTTTCTTAGTAGTACGCACGCTCTAGGGCTACCTTTGTTGTGAGCATACATCAGTTTATATTTTCGAGTCCTTAGTCCGCACACAATTCCATGTGATACCCATGGTTCTTGAATCAGGACAATATGATGTCCACCTTTGGCCAGGTGGATTATGAGGTTGGCGGACGCAACCTTTGAGTTGTGAAGGTTAATTTCAAGAACCCGTAACATCATGGTTACTGGGCTTCCTCTCCACCACCGTTTTATTGGGATCATCTGAGTCTGACGCCAGTAACTCCTCCTCATCAGTGAGAGTAGTATCAAGTACTCTGTCTAACAAGGAAGAGATACTGCCGTCAGCAGATGCCTTTCTTAGCGCTGTAGCAGTATTAGGACCGGAGCCAGATTCCGCCGTGGGGGCTATCTCAGCTCCAACCGGGTCCTTTAAATTAGACTCTTGCCTTTGTTATAGACCCTCAGTGTTATGGACGAAAACCCATAGCTTACTACACCGTCTGATCGCGCCAGTGCGTCTACGGAGTCCTTGCAGACTACGAAAGTAGCGCTTCGGTACTCACCTTTGGGATCGTCCAGCTTTGTGACCTTCCACGACGATGTAGGAAGCTCCGGATTACATACCCGAATTATTTCAAGGATCCTCTGAGGGTCCGATGGCTCCGCTGGTAACCAGGCCCTAGCTCTTGGTAAACTGGGGATGTCATCCCTTGAAATTACCTCGAGTTTAGACCCAGGCCATACTTCGCCGATGCTTGAAATCGCTATTTTATGTAGATCAGTTGATCTCTGATCGGCACAGGCGATAAGTTTCACGTGGCTCTGATGCCATCCACTATCGCGACAGAAAGGAGCTGGACCAGGATTCTCCTTCAGAATTTGGAAGAAAACGCTTGAGAGCCTGGCTTCCACTTTCTTCCAGTTGTCAGGCGAAATAGTGCCATCAAGGTTGCTTTTGTCAACCACCGCCCATAGTTGTTGGCCTCTGACAGCTTCGCTGTATGTAGCTGGAGAAGTCTTGGTGTTTCGGGGCTTCTTCAACGTGCTGGGGTTGCTGGGTGGGTCGTCCGACAACTGACGTTTTGGGTTCGGTTTAGAATCCCGAGGGGGCTCCTGCGTTACCCTTGTCGCCCAGCTAAAAGAGTGCTTCTGCTTGTCAGACCACTCCCCCTCTGGAATCGTTTTTAGGCGCTCCAGTAGCCTGAAGGCAGCACGTCTCTCCTTGTAGCCATGCCGTGCAGGCTCTGCTACTGCGGAGGTGTCAGTCGTTTCAGACTCAGTTTTACCACCTTTACCAGGACTAGTCCCGGTATTGGTGGTACAGGAAGTTGACTTCTTGGCCAGAGGTTTGTCATAAGTACCGCCACTTCTGCTGTTGCCAGGTTTGTCCTCAGCGCCAGCTTCCGCCGTACGAGATGGGCTAGCCGTGAAGGGCTTGGATGTACTGACACTTCCACTAGGCTTGAGTATCCCAGCTTCCGCCGTACTAGAAAAAATCTGGTTTGATCCAGATTTGGGGGTGGAAGCTATAGCTTCCTTTGCATTTAAGGACTGCTTGTCCATTGAGATTTTTGGTTTGAAGGACTCCATCTGTTTCGTACGATCACCGTCCACCGTGGCAGATATGGTGATCTTATTAAAAGGAAGGGCAAACATAATGGTCGACCGTGGCAGCGCCCCATACCACGGCAAGGTCATGGTTATACCCCGAGGTGACCCGGTATCGAGGTAGCTCCGTAGAAATACAGTCGGACAGAAAATTCCCTGACTGTAAACCACCCAATAGGCACGGGTCGCATGACACCTTGGGTTAGGGGGGTCGAGGAGAGGAAATGATGGAATGATGGGAGTTTAGGATTGACAGAGGATCTTCGTCGGTACGGTGATCTTCATATGGTGATTGGATGGCCACCAATTTTGCCGTAAAGCGGATGGATGGCTAGTCAATCCTCATATGAAGCTTCCCTCTTAGTTCGTGTTGGGTTGGTCCCCATGATATGGGGGGCAAACCACCACTTAAGCCTCAAGACCAACATGATGAGGAGACCTTCCTTCTTGAAGAAAGATAACGGAGAGTGGACAAAATCCTCGGCCGACACACTAGAACATCTTGTAAATACACACTCCCCAGGCAACACAGAATATATTGAGAACAATACTGACAGTGTGCAAACATACAAACGATCACCCATTATAATCAACCACATCGTATCCCAAGATAGAATATTATGGGCGATAAAAAACTTTTAACCACATAAGGCAGCCGGTCCAGATGGGATATTCCCAGCCATGCTGTGGAACACTCGAGAAACGACGATTCCTTGGCTGGAGGTCTTTTTCAGGAAAAGCCTTATGCTAGGGCACATACCAAAAAGCTGGAGGAGGGTTAAGGTGATCTTTATCCCCAAAGCTGGTAGACGCAGTCATGATACAGCGAAAGATTTCAGACCCATCAGCCTATCCTCCTTCATCCTCAAAACTCTCGAGCGATTGTTGGATGTATATCTCAGGGAAAAGATTACAGACACAACGATTTCACCATCTCAACATGCCTATCGCAAAGGAAAATCCACAGAGACAACTCTTCATGAGGTTGTAAGTGCGATTGAGAGGAGCATAGAATACAAGCAATACTCACTAGTCGCTTTTCTCGACATAGAAGGGGCCTTCAATAATGTTACCACAAGATCTATAATTGAGGCTCTTCACATGTTAGGCATAGACATAGGTCTCAACGAATGGATAGAGAACATGCTCAAAACTAGAATAATCATCGGTGAGGTAGGCAGCAGCACGATAAAACGCTCTGTCAACAGGGCAACCCCTCAGGGAGGAGTCTTATCCCCTCTGCTGTGGTTACTAGTCGCCAACAACATCATCACCAAATTTAACCGAAAGGGAATTAAAGTGTTGGCGTACGCGGACGACATAGTGCTTATGGTTTCAGGAATGTTTCCAACCACAATCAGTGAGATTATGGAAGGAGCTCTGGTATTACTCAGCAATAGGGCCACGGACTGTGGTTTAAGTGTAAACCCGAGAAAAACTGAACTGATGCTATTCACCAAGAAAACCAAGGTGCCAAACTTTAATCTCGCAAAACTAAACGGCGTCAACCTCACGCTAACCAAACAGGCAAAATACCTAGGGGTTATCCTGGACCCCAAACTCAGCTGGAAGTCCAACGTAGAGTACAGGGTAAAGAAAGCGAATATAGCACTTTACACGTGTAAGAGAATGTTGGGGAAAAAATGGGGTCTCCAACCAAAATTATCCAACTGGTCCTACACAGCCATTGTAAGGCCAATACTAACATATGCGGCACTAGTTTGGTGGCCTGCAACAGAAAGGAAATACAACAAAACTAAACTGAACAAGATACAAAGAACAGCGTGTATCTTAACTACAGGAGCGCTTAGCACCAGTCCTACTGAAGCGCTCAAGGTACTAACACATCTATTGCCATTAGATTTACACATTAAAACAATAGCTACTTGCAGCGCGGTGAGACTCAGAGACATAGGAAGCTGGACAAAAAGGTCGTACGGTCACAGTAAGATCCTCCTACAGGGACCCCCGCTGCTCAAAAACGGATCAGACTACACAGTCCCCGACCTCAATTTCAAGAAAGGCTTTACGGTACGTTTTCCACCGAGAGCCGAGTGGAGCAAAGGAGAGGTGATTGGGAGGCAAGATATCGAAATTTATACCGATGGTTCTAAGATGAACTGTGGTGTGGGAGCTGGCTTCCATTCGGAGCCACTCAACCTATCTCAATCAATTCGTCTTCCTGATTATGCCACCGTGTTCCAGGCAGAATTTTTAGCGATCAGAGAAGCATGCAAATCCCTAGAACTCTACAAGGAAGTTGGTGCAAGAGTAGCTATCTTCTCAGACAGTCAAGCAGCTATTAAGGCCTTAGACTCCAACTACATTTCATCCAAACTGGTCCTACAGTGTAGAGAGGAGCTGAAACTGCTCAGCCATTGGCTTGAAATTACTCTGATATGGGTTCCCGGTCATAGGAACATACGGGGCAATGAGATAGCGGATGAGCTAGCAAGAAAGGGCTCACCACTAGACATAGTAGAGGCGGTGGCAGTCTCCACCCCACTAAACACTCTAAAAGCATCCATTGCTTCACACTATCATGCTTTAGCCGAAAGAAGATGGAAGCAAATACCTACATGTATTACAACAAAAAACACATGGCCGTCATACAAAATCCAAAGGACGAATGACCTGCTAGGATGTTCTCGGCCAAACATTCCACGTATCACTGCAACGCTTACAGGACATTGGAAAGTAGGGGATCATGCAGCTAGACTCAATCTACCCTTCAATCCTATCTGTAGAAGCTGTCAAGCGGAAGGGGCGAAGGAGAGTCTGTTCCACTATTTATGTGAATGTCCGGGACTAGCCAGGGCACGACTCCGATCCTTCGGTAAGCCTTTCTTACAGCAAATTAAAGAAATCTCAGACATAGAGATAAAGGATTTGCTGCTATACTTGGACCTCACTAAATGGATCTGACTTGGAAACAAAAAAAAACAAACAAAAAAAAATAACAACATCATCATCGCATGAGATAGTGGTAGTAAAACGGTGATGGTCACTAATTAGGAGCATTTCAGTTCAGAAATGTTCAACCACCTCAACAACAACAACAGACTTCATTTTTAACAATTCACACTATTCGTAGCTCGTGAGACTTCTCTATACTGCATGAATGTGAGATCTTAAGTATCTTATTAACTAAATTGTATTGATATTAAGTGTATTATCAAAATTATTTCAAAATATCCACATAAAAATTTACTTTGTAAACCATTCATTTACATCAAGGGTTAGTATTCAACAATATGTTGTACTTTTTATATTATTATTGTATATAATATATATTCATATACTACAAAGTGTTGAATACATATAACATCTACCATCCATATTCAGGTGGGCAGAAAAATATCTTGACGTGCCTCATAACACGGCTCATATGCATATCTACATATGTATGTACATACTATAAAAAATTCAAGAGCAAATAGTCAAACATATGTAAACATATTTCTACTGAGTAAAGCCATGTCAAGTGATCCTCGAAAATTTCACTAAGTCACGGATTTTAGGGCAAGATGTCTCGTTGTGTAGTCAAAGTCATGTTAAACTGTTCTATAAATATTTCGCGCAAATTCCAATTTTAGCAATTGTTATTAACAATCAAAATTTTAAGCAAGATTAAATTGAAAAATTAATTACTCCAAAACTACAATAGATAATGACGTGAAATTTTGCATACCATTCAAGTATTGTCTGTACTATTTTTCAAGAGTTAATAACTCTTTTTATTTTGACAAAAAGATAAATAAATAATAACTTTTTGTAATCAGTTGCATTTTTTCATGTTTTTTCACGCTGTTAAACAATCGGACTTACGCATAATTGTGCGGAAAACGCTTACCTTTAATAATCTGAAAATAGAATTTTGTACTTTTACTCCATTTCCGAGATATTGACTGTTTTGTAACTTGATGCGCTCGACGGTGGCATTGCTGCTGATCGGTCGCGCGGCGGCTTGAGGGACCGCGCAAACTGAAGGAGCGTGCACGTTTCTTTTTTCAGTCTTACTCAAAGTGCAGAAAGTGAGACGTCGAATAGCTCTATAGATTCTTTTGACGCACAAAGTTTGCGTGTGTAAAACGCATCAGAATGTGGCTTTGAAAATTTATGGAATCAGGCACGAATTAAAAAAATGTAAAGTAAATTTTCAGGAGAATATGGGCGATTTGATAAAACAGTGTGTCTGCGAAAATTCGACGTCCCATTGTTTTTTGCGTGATAGCAAAGCATGTCCCGGAGTATCAGCAGTCGTGGAACACATTAAACAAACTTTGACCGAAAATGAAGTTGAAGAAATCAGTCAATGGGTGAACACTGACCGGTAACTGCGTAATTCAAAAAATTCCACGTGTCCATGAAGGGTCTTTTGTAAACCTTTATGAGGCGTTCAAAAGCACTTTGTGGGAAGTGGCTAAATTTATTTTTATTATTTATTTCCATTACAGATGCGAAATTGTGCAAGAAACAGAGAAAGCAGCAAAGTTTGTAGAAACGCTTGGTGCCGATTTATCTGCAGTCCGTAAACATGATTTCTTATCGAAAATTCAAGTGGCGTATTTTGTTGAGAAAAAAATACAGTATCCGATGAAGAATATGTTGTCAGTTAAGAAAATTACACTTTCGAGATTCAAGTTGCAATCCAATCCCGTCATTGGTCTAATACTCAGCTACTCTCCATACTTATGTTATATATTATCGCAAAGATGGAGTAGCACATGACGCGAATTCTGTCCATTTATTCAATGCACGACATGCGAAGTATTTGAAAAAGAAATTTGGATGTAGAAATGTGAAAAAAATTTTTTACTTCTCCGATGGGGCAGGTTCACAGTACAAAAACAAATTTAATGTTTTAAATTTATATCATCATAAGAATGATTTTGCGATCGACGCTGAATGGAATTTTTTCGCAACGTCTCATGGAAAAGGAGCGTGCGATGGAGTTGGAGGAGCTGTGTAGAGATTAGCACATAAAGCAAGTATGCAACGTGTAAACGGGGATCATATAAGTAACCTTGAAGCTCTCTATGAATGGGCGAAAATGCTTTCAAAACAATCGATTTTGATTTTTGCTCTCAACTTGAGCTGATGCTCATGAAAAAAAATATCAAAGCCGCATCAAAGGAGGTGTAGCGATAAAAAATATGCGGCAATATCACCAGTTTCAACCTTCGATTGGAAAAAAAATTCAAAGTTGAATTTTTTCAAAAGACGATTCTTTGTTTGAAAATACTATCAGCAAATAAAAGAAAGAAACGTAAAAAAAACTGTCATATTATGGTAAAAATGTACTATAGTTGGAATCTTTCGGACTTTTAATACAATATAATTATTTTAATGAAATTAGTTGTACACTGCTTCAGTTTTTGCGGAGCCTCAAGCCGCCGCGCGACCGATCAGCCGATGGCAGCAATGCTACCGTCGAGCGCATCAAGTTACCAAACAGTCAATATCTCAGAAATGGAGTAAAAGTACAAAATTCTATTTTCAGATTATTAAAGGTAAGCGTTTTCCGCACAATTATGCGTAAGTCCGATTGTTTAACAGCGTGAAAAAACACAAAAAAATGCAACTGATTACAAAAAGTTATTATTTATTTATCTTTTTGTCAAAATAAAAAGAGTTATTAACTCTTGAAAAATAGTACAGACAATACTTGAATGGTATGCAAAATTTCACGTCATTATCTATTGTAGTTTTGGAGTAATTAATTTTTCAATTTAATCTTGCTTAAAATTTTGATTGTTAATAACAATTGCTAAAATTGGAATTTGCGCGAAATATTTATAGAACAGCGTTAACATGACTTTGACTACACAACGAGACATCTTGCCTTAAAATCCGTGACTTAGTGAAATTTTCGAGGATCACTTGACATGGCTTTACTCTACTATACATATGTATGTATTGAAAAATCTCATCTAAACCGTATGCGTTTACATATACATATGTATGTGTGTATGCATATATGAATACAGATGTTGGGACAATGTATGTACGTAGATGTTTGTGTTCTAAGCAAAACAATGCATATTCGTATATACATACATACATATGTATGTACATATAACCGCGCACACTCACTTTATGCCTCTTCATGCATGTATGCACGGAGGCCGCGCTCGCCTGGGATCGGGTGACTGAGCTGTGCTCTAAGCAATCGTGGCGGTCGGTAGGTTGCGGATAGCCGGACGGCCTGTAGTAGCAGGTTAGTTGCGAATAAGTTCCAACAAATAAGCAGCCCCCGACAATGGGCGGCAGGAACGGAGCAAGCGATCTAAAAGTTAGCTAATCCGAAGAGGTTTCTGTAACAAAAGCGAACCGACACCGCCTTTAATAAAAAATGTGTCCCCGCATCATGCAAAGGCATGGTAAATTAAGAATAAACAGAACAAAAAAAAAAACAAGAAAAAAGCGACTGCCTCATATTGGGCGGCTCCCCTGTCAGCGTCTGTCCTACATGTTACGGGCGGCTGTTAAACTAATACGACCTACATTAAGACGGAGCCCAAATAAGGTCTTAATTATGGAATACTGGAATGCGTTAGGACATCCCGCCATGAGCTGCCGAGAGTATTATTCTGTTTCCTTAGTAAGCGGAATGATATCTAGCTGAAACGGCATTCAGGCTTATAATACAGTTGCCCCCGCCCCGTTAAAATGATGGCAAGTGTCTAACAACGCTCCTTATCCTGTCGCCATTAAGTGTGGACGTAGGTCTAGAGGTAATATTTCTAGTTAACACTGATTCGGCTCTGAACTTAAGCTCTCATAAGGAGCTTTTGTCAACCCTTGCATGGCCTCCCTCCTTGCAAAGATAACCATGGAATCATTTACAAGTGACTTCACATCAGGATATGGATAATGACTTATGAGTTGGGGCCCACAAACCACAAATGAATTCAAACCAAACTAAAAAACAAACCACCAACAACTATTGCAGATGGCAATAATGCTAGCGGTGAACTACTCAAAAACCCAAAGGAGCTCAAGGTTGGCATAGGTGGCCGGTTAGAATGACAGAGTATGTAGCAACCGAAAAATGGGAGACGGTTACATCCGAGAAAACCCGGAAAGATCTAACACAGAATACACTCAAATCAGATGAGAAGGAAGAGAGGAACGATATAAGAAGAAATTGAAAACGTCAGAGGCTACCGCGAAAGGACATGATAGTAGTAAAAAGCGTTGGCAGCATATCATACCCTGAAATTCTGAAGCGGGTTAAGTCAGAACCAAATTTAAAGGAGCTGAATAACGACGTACAAGGGGTCAAGAAACTGCCAAAGGAGAGTTACTGTTGGTGCTGGCAAAATCATCTGACCCAAATACCCTGAAAATCCATGAAGCTGTTAAGGCGGCTTTAGGAGAAGCGGTAGGAGTCAGGGCTCGAACGGAGCTGCGGCAAGTGCAAATTCGAGACCCTGCTGAAATCACCACAAAAGAAGACGTGCATGAGGGGATAACAAAACAGTTCAAGGAACTTGACGTAGCTACCTCAGCGGTTCTGGGTCTACGAAAAGCATACGGAGAAACGCAAACAGCGACTCTAAGAGTAACGCCGGAGACCGCTATCAAGCTGCTCGAAGTAAACATAATCCGAATAAGCCTTGTAATTTGTCGCATATGAGAGAAAATAGAACCAAAAAGATGATTCAAATGTATGGAATATGGGCATGTTGCAGGAAGTTGCAAAAGCCCAGCTGACTACACTAGCGTCTGCTTTAAACGCGGCGACAAAGAACATGACCACAAAAACTGCACACAAGCTGAAAACTTAATAATATGCACGAAGAAAAATGTAAGCGACACAGGGCTTGCGATGACCAAAAGCAAGTACCCAGAATACCCGAGAGGTCTGAAAGAAATGCGACAGAAATGAAGTTCTTGCAACTAAACCTTAATCATTGCGAAAGCAAGACCTACTCATGCAGTCTATGCGGGAACACAAAATAGGTGTTGCTATACTCAGTGAACCCTATAAACATCAAGAAGGTAATGGCTGGGGCTCTGATGCTACTGTCAAGTCGTCAATCGGGAACTGTGGGACAAATAGCTCCCGACTTATGAGCGTGAAGGCAGCTCGCGGATTTGTACGTGCGCGTATTGGGGATACATGAGTCTATAGCTGCTACCTAGCACCCAGCTTAACTCTGTCTGAGGCTACCAACATCCTAGAGAATCTCGCCCAAGATATTAAAGACCATAAACCTGTGGTCGTAGCTGGTGATTTTAACGCTTGGGCTTTGAACTGGGGATTCCCGCGAAAAAGTCCAAGAGGTCAAGCCCTTTTGGAAACTTTCGCCATGTTAGACATAGTCCTTATGAACACAGGGAACTAGTAGACATTCCAAAAGGCGGAAACGGGATCGATAATAGATCTTACCTTCGTGAGTCCCAACCTTGTTCGCTCCCCGAAATGGTTCGTTAGCCAGCATTATACCCGGAGTGACCATTTCGCGATAATTTGCGAAATAAAGAAACATGGCGAACCAAAGCTACCAAATACATACGACGCGAGATACAGGGTCGACTCAATGGAGACTGAGGTTATCGAAGTCATGCTGGCAGATGTAACACTCAGTGGTGGTGCAACTGAGAAGGCTACGCAAGCTATGAAGCACCTAATAAAAGCATGCGATACAGCCATATCTAAAACAAAGAAAAACAGGCATAACAGTGAACCCGTTTACTGGTGGACAGCGGACATTGCGGAATTGCGTAGCGAGTGCAACAGAGCAAGGCGAGTTTATCAACGTTCTAGGGGCACGCACAGTTTCCACGAGAACCAGCTTCAGTATAAGCAAAAAAGGAAGGCCCTGAAAAAGGCAATTAAAGGGAGTAAACGACAATGTTTTCTTCAACTATGTGACGAGGTCGATAGCAACCCTTGGGGACTCGGGTATAGGCTAGTCATGAATAAACTGAAAGTTTTCAAACAAACACTCCCAACAACGTGCCCGGCCACACTGCGTAATGTAGTTGAAACATTGTTCCCTATAAGATATAAGATGCTCTCCGAGCCTACGATTTGGAAAGGTGTTGCGAGGGGACCAAAATATGCAGTTGACAGACAAAGACGAGCTCCTGATGATCACTAAACGGATCAAAAACAATAAAGCACCTTGCCCAGATGGAGTCCCCAACGAGGCACTTAAAGTGACAATTCGAAGTCATACCGACATTTTTGTAGATCTTTACAACACATGCCTAAAAGAAGACACATTTCCAACTCAGTGGAAGTTACAGAAACTGGTGCTGATTCCAAAAGGATCCAAGCCTGCGGAAGATCCTTCAGGCTACCGCCCCCGTTGCATGCTCGATACCGCAGACAAAATTCAAGAAAGGTTGATCCTTAATCGTCTTAAGGATGCCATTGATGATGTAGGCGGTCTAAAAGGACGTGAGCAATGCTTTAAATACTGCGAACTGGAACCAGTTCCTAATGGCGCTTAATTGGTTTCAGGCTCCACAATATATATATATGCAAGATTATCGTCAGTTATTTCACTGACAGAACCGTTCGCTATAATACCGATACGGGTGTTAGGGAATATAAAATAACTGGCGGAGTTTCACAAGGCTCATTGCAAGGCCCCTTGCTGTGAAATAATATGTATGACGGAGTCTTACGTGTCAGTTTACCCCCAGGGTCAGAAATTATAGGGTTTGCTGACAATATCGCTGTTATGGTCGTAGCTCAAGTACTCCACCAAGCTGTAGCAACCTGCAACCAGGCTGTTGGAATGGTAAAAGAATGGCTGCGCAAGAACGGTCTAACTCTTGCGGATCATAACACGAAAGCAGTGCTCATTAGCAGCAGGAACAAGGTGGAGTCAGCAAATATAATGGTGGGCGAAAATTCCATAGGATCGAGGCCGTTCATTAAATACCTGGGTGTAATAATCGACCATAGGCTGAACTTCAGAATGACCTATCATACGCGAGCAGCAAAGCGGCAGAGGCAGTAACAGCACTGACGCGCATAATGATGAAGACTAGATGCCCTAGGCAAAACCGCAGGAGACTACTTAATACCGTGGTCTCACCGATTTAGCTGTATGCACCTCCAGCATGGGCGGAAGCAACTAATTGCAGCTCATATGTGAATTGTATGAAATCAGTGTATCGACTGAGTGTCCTCAGAGTGTGATGCGCGTTTCGAACGGTATCAGAAGACGCCATTATGGTTATTGCACGACTACTCCCACTAAATTTATTGGTAAAAGAATACGCAGAATTCTATAAAAACAAAGCTACTTCAGAACGCAAGGAAGCAAGAGCGCGTTGCTTGCGTTCATGACAGGAAAATTGGAGGTCGTCCCTGAATGGACGCTGGGCGTACCGTCTGTTTCCCCTAATAGCCAAATGGGTTAACCGTAAACATGGACAGTTAGTACTGACGGGACATGGGTGTTTTAAGTCCTATCTATATAGGTTTAAGCACGAAGAGGACCCGTACTGTTCTCATTGTGCACCAGCTGTAGAAGACGCAGAGCATGTTTGGTTTGTCTGTCCGCGATTTGTGCTCGAAAGGGAAGGGAGGAACTAAGCACTAGGGTGGGGAAGCCAATTTCGGCTGATAACCTAGTGGATATTATGATAGATTATTGTCAGAAGAACATTGTCCACTGTATGTCATATGGTAAAAATAGTAATCTCCAACCTGCGTCGCGCTGAACAACAGCCCAGAGCTTCATGAAGAGGCAATAGACCGCTCCCCTTCCCGTCAAGTGGTACTTGACGGTTGACGTCGCTGAACAACACAGCGCATATTTTCAAGAATTGGCAATAGGTGGGAGGTAAACGGAGCTGGGGTGGGTTTTTAGTGGGGGAGTCGAATGGCAAGTCCCACACTTTTCGGCTTTTAATGCTGTGTGCCACCTCATCATGCATATGTTTCCAAAAGCAAAATTCTAAGCCTAGCGAGTACAAGAACAAAATGCATTCATAGGCGCAGCTGTAGCGGCCAAGATTATTTACCCGCGACGGCGCTGAACAGTTTCTAATATTAAAAAGCACAACAAAAACAAATTTATTGATAACTTCGAGCTCATATTTCTACGAGCAAAGTACTTTCATTCATTAAACGAGCCGCTCATTTGCCAATTTTCTCAACCGTTCGAAAATAGTCAATATTTCGCGCTGAATAATTTGCCAATATTTGGTAAATCTTGAATTTTCGTCATGTCGAATGGTTGCGGCACCATACATATGTATGCATCTATATATGTATGTAAATATATTATGTCTTCTAAATGCTCGACAACTGCAGCTGCTGTGCGTTGAGTGCGCAAATGATCATACAGTAAGTTGCAGAGAACAGCAGTAGCTTATAAAAAAGTTCTGTGTCGGACATTTCAATACTAGGAGAAAATTTCGAAACAATTACTTTATGCTCTCTGATAGTAGGTAAATAGGTAATTAGTATAATACTTTACGTATGGAGTTCTTCAATTGATAAAAATTGCACAAAAACATATGCATATACCTGCAAGGTTAGAAACTTATAATACGTTCACATATAAGTAGATGATCTACTTTTTCGCGCTTAACTCAAAATCCGCAATTAAAAAGCGCGATTTCCTATAAATTTCCCAAATTTCTCTCCCAAAATCTGAGATTATTAAATAATACTAGATAATACGATACTTTTTGACATACAACTCTGAGTTTTCTGTGTTACCGACAATTATTATTACAAATGTAAGGAGAAACATCAAAATAACAACTAAATGAAATGCATGCCGGCAAAGAAAGCAGGTCTGTAAACATAATTCTAATAAATTTTTTGTTAAATATAATATTATTAATTATGGATTCATTTAACAGAAAAAAGCGTGTGTCTATAAACGTTTTGCCCTCTTAATACTTATTATAAAATGTAATATAGAATATCCCATGCCCATTGCTGCCATAATTTCCTCCAACTGTTTATTATTAGCAGCCAATTGCTGAATTAAATTAGCTATTCCTTATTCTTGTATTTTCTTCATATCGCTAATAATAATTAAAGAAACCAAAAACACCGAAATATTCCACCAAAATAATTTCTATGAAGAAAAACCACTCAAAGCAGTATTGACAGCTGATTGTCAATTTTGCAGGTATCTTCCATATGTGAACGGGTAGATTAATTTGGTGGATTTATAGGTGATTAATGCATATGTGAACGTATTATTACTCTGAAATCAGAGTATATTAAGGTTACTGCACATATTTGAATGTTACTGTACATACAATGCTGTGCCTATGAATGTGCGCTGGATTTCTTGAGAAGTTTTAGGGAATCGTAATATTTTTTGCTGTGGCAAGTGCACATACATATACACAGCATATATAAAGGGTGATTTTTTAAGAGCTATACGAAAGTTTTTCAAAAAAACACACGTAAAATTGAGAAAAATGCATACAATTTTTATTTAAATCGATAGTACACTGTGACCTTTTCTGGATACATTGGTAGCTCTTGCAATTCTTCTAGCTGATCTTCACTCCAAAATCGACAATTCTGCTTATTTACGTACCCATTGATTCAAAAATGAGCTTCGTCGCTGAACACAATTTTTCGATAAAAAAGTGGATATTCGGCCAACTTTCCAAGAGCCCATTCACCAAAAATTCTGCGTTGCGGTAGGTCGTTCGGCTTCAATTCTTACACCAGCTGTATTTTGAAAGGCTTCACACCTAAATCCTTTCGCAAAATTTTCCACGTTGTTGAGTAACAGAGGCCCAATTGCTGCGGACGGCGACGAATCGATAATTGATGGTCATCATTAACACTGGCCGATACAGCTGCGATATTTTCTTCAGTTCGCACTCTACGTAAGCGTGTTGGTGGTTTGATGTCCAATAATGTAAATTTGGTTCTAAATTTAGTTACAATAGCTCGAATAGCCGCTTCAGGGGGTCGATTAAACTGGTGATCTGAAAGGAGATGACGCTTGCCCGCGAAAAAAACTAAAATTTTTGATTTTCATCATGCAAAAGCCGACAACAAGTATGTGTAACACGAAAGAAGTACGTGTACGAAAGAAGTGCAGGAAATGCATGAGCGTGTCGCCGTAGCTTTTGCTCGTATACACAAAAAGAAATCGACACGAAGTACATGCAATTGCATCTACATACATATGTACATATATTCATTCAAACATTTGTATGTACGTACTAATGTATCATATTTGGCGGTAAGGCTAATTTTTGATTTACCTATTTCTGATTTTTGTAGGGTTTTTCTATAGACTATTTTATTTAAATATTTATGTCACTTGAAATTTGATAATTGTATACCTACCATACATTACCATTAAACGTTCTATGCTTCAACTAGGAGTTAGAGTACCTCATTCATACATATATCATATTTAAATTCATCTATACATTTTAATAAAATATACATACAAATGTCTGTCTTTTATTTACTATTTACCTAATGGTTAATGGTAGTAAAGGGTTAAGGTATGGGCCTTTAGCGCTGCGACCATATTGATCTATTGTGCACCCTATGCTGTCTATTGACTGTTAAGTATGCTTATGCATTGTACCACCAGCTCCTTCTGAGGGAGTGATTGAAGGTCTTCATCTATAAGCATGAACTTGTTTAAAAACTTTTTCCTTCTATGCGTCAGCCCCGGACATTCGATGATGAGATGTTCTATAGACTCCTCATCTTCGCAGCAAAATCTGCAGGTGCTGGTGTTAGTTATGCCTAATTTGTGTAAGTGTTTGTTGCAGGTGAAGTGACCCGTGAGGGCGGCTGTGAGAGTGCGAATGCTCTTTTTGTTTAACGTGAGGGCCATGTTAGTTCTTTTAGCGTTGAAACTTAGGAACTTTTTGGAGTGTCTAAGACCCTCTACGTTGTTCCAATGCTTATTTATTAGAGTTTTGGCCCAGTATTTTACTTTTTGTTTTAGGCTGTTTTTGTTGAATCCGAACATGGGACTAGGTCCGATGAAATTTACATCTGCCCCTTTTTTGGCTTGAAAGTCTGCCTTTTCGTTGCCGTCATATACCCTATGTCCTGGTACCCAAATTAATGAGACATTGTTTTTGGATGGCAGGTTATTGAGTGCCTTGTGGCATTCTAAGAGAGTTTTTGAGTTGTAGGGAAAGCTATCTAAAGCTTTTAGAACTGATTGGCTGTCCGAGAGTATTTTAATCTGTACTCTCTTGTGGTTTCTACGTTGCATGATGTTTGCTGCTTCCATTATTGCGTATAGTTCCGCTTGGAAGATAGTGGTGTCCCTGGTGAGAGTAAATGATTTGTGGATTCTGGGCCTTACTACTCCTGCTCCTACACCATAAGGTGTTTTTGATCCATCAGTGTACCATTTTTGTGAATCATCATTCATCCATTTTGGGTTTGCTTTCCATTCGATCCTCTCTGGAAAGGTAACTGTGTATCCTTTTGTGAAACAGAGGGTTGGGTCAATGTGGTCTGAGACTTGAGCCATGCTTATGGTGTTTTTGTTCTTATTTAGGCTACTTAGGTGACCGGTGAGGATACCTAATTTGAAATTTTCTTTCATGTGTAGCATGAGTGCTTGCGTAGCTGCTTCCTCTTGGATTGCTACATATATGAAGTGGTGGGAGATTAAGGAGTGCTTCCATGCCAGCTGTTGGGGTATTTCTCATAGCCCCTGGGATGCATAGACAAGCAAGCCTTTGTACTTTTCCCAGTTTGGTTATCGCTGTTTGTTGGATAGAATTGCTCCACCATACCAGTGCCCCATACAGTATGATTGGTCTAACCATTTGGGTGTATATCCAGAGGGCCATACTAGGGCTGAGGCCCCAGGATCTCCCTAGTAATTGTTTGGTTGTCTAAAAGGATTTCGTGGCTTTTTTTGTTATATTATTTATATGTGACTCCCAAGTGAGTTTTTTATCTAAGGTTAAAGCTAGATACTTGACCTCTTCCTTTATTTCTATCACTGTTTCATTTATTTTCAATATAGGAAACTCCAACTTTCTTTTTCTTGCGAAGGGGATAATTGTAGGTTTGTTAGGGTTGATCGACAGCCCCTCCTTTTTACACCATTCCCATGTTGCGTTCAAGGCATTTTGCATTAAGTCTGTTACTGTCCTTTCATGAGTGCCTTTTATTATAACAGATATGTCATCTGCATAACCAATGGTTATAAATCCCTTATTGTTTAGGTGCTGCACCAAGTCATCAACTAGTAGGGACCATAGCAGTGGAGAAAGAACTCCTCCTTGCGGGCATCCCTTTACTGTTGTGACATTAAGTTCAGCTTGGCCTAATGAGGCTTTAATAATCCTCTGATTAAGCATTTGGTTTATCCAATGTGTTAATATAGGGTTTGCACCTCTTTTCTCGAGTGCTGTTTCCATGAATTTGTAATTTGCGTTGTCGAAGGCTCCCTCCATAAAGGAACAGAGGGCTATTTCTTTTTGATTTAGAGCCTTTTCTATATTGACAACGAGTGTGTGCAGTGCTGTGACTGTGGTAAGCAAATTGCAGCTTATGGAGGGGTTTTTTGAAGATTACTTCTTCTCCTAGATGGTATTCAAGTAGTTTTTCCATTGTCTTTAACATGAACGACGATAGACTGATTAGTCTGTAAGACCCTCCCTTAGGGATACATATTACCTTCACTTTCCTCCATATCTTTGGAATATATTCCAATATTAGACTAGCTCTGAAGATTTTCACCATGACTCGGATCAGTTCCACAGTGCCTTTGGATAGAAGTGCTGGGAATATTCCATCCGGACCTGGTGATTTAAAGGGTTTAAAGGAGTTAATTGTCCACTTTACCCTTTCAAAATTTATGATTTTATTGACAAATGAGACCGTCGATCTCCGTTGATGGTGAGTTACCATCTGGGAAGTGAGTCTTTAGAAGAAGCTCTAGTGTTTCTAGGAATGTGTTGGTAACAGTTCCGTTTGGACCTTTTAGTGTGCCTATGGGACTTGAGTCACCTTTAGAGAGTTTTGTTTGGATTCTAGCTGTTGCTGGAGTATCTTTTAGATCCTCGCAGAAGTTTTTCCAAGAGTTTCGTTTGGATCTCCTTAGATCTTCGGTATAGTTATTTAGGGATTTCCTATATTCGTCCCATTTATTTGTTTTCTTTGCAGTGTTGAATAGTTTCCTCGTTGCTTCAGGAGTTAATTTTTAGTGGACAACAGTCTTGGTATGAGGCTATAATTGAGTCAGTCATGTCTGTTACTGGCTTTTCTAGCTCCTCTGTTGATGTTATTTTGCTTACGCTGTTATTAAGCTTAGCTGAAAGACATTCATTGTCTCTTTTCCGGTTTGCTGTTTCTGGGCTTCTGTAAATGTAGAAAACTCGAGACTCTCCAGTTACTGATCATATTCAAAGATTTGTTAGTAATTAGAGTTAAATCGAGTGCCTCTTGTCGTATTGCGTTTAGAAAAGTCGGTTTATTACCCCTGTTTGCTACTGTTATGTTAATAAGTAATAAAAATTTTAGGAGTGATTCACCTCTGCTATTTGTATTTGTGCTACCCCATGCCACATTGTGGGAGTTTGCGTCGCATCCAATTATGAGGGCTTGATTGTGGGTTGGCAATACTAGACTAGACCTCTGATTTTCTCTAATGGTACTGTGTCTGCGTCTCCGAAGAAATAAACTCAGGCGATTACGACCTCTCTCTTGCTTCCGCCAAATTCCGCTTCGACCAGTATTGTTGATGTGTCGCCATCCAAGAATTCTGTGAATGGCAAAAATTTAATGTTGGTATATATGATTATCGCAGCCCTAGGTTTGACAGCGCTTTTGTCATAAATTACCTGTGTTTTTTGGACATTGAAGCCTTGAGGACGGACTCTGTAGATCCAAGGCTCTTGGATCAGCCCTATGTTGATACCTCCAGCAAGTCTACTGCTAAGCTCAATGGTAGCTGCCTTAGCATGGTGAAAATTTGCTTGGAGGCACCTCATTTTGGTGGTTGGTTTTCGGAGTCGTTGGGAGGACTTTCATCCTCTTCTTCTAACTCCACTGCCTCCATTTGGTCAACTAACTCCTCCGTCATTATGTCTTCAGCTTTCAGCCTGACGGTCACTTGGGTGAATCGGTAGCTTACTCTACTATTGTACTCCTTCAGGCTGGCGGCTGATTTTTGATCTACCGCTATGACTAGCGTTACGTTGGAGCCTCTTTCGGTTCTTTTTAGCAGGCGCCAGGAATCACCATTGAGGCCTTTATTCTGCACCTGCACAAAATCCAGTATCCTGGCTGTCTCAACCTTAAGGGAGTTGGGAAAGTACCCCACTGCGATCCGAGAGTGAGGAATTTTGGATTCCTCTGTGGCCCACAGTGTTGCACCCTCCCACGGCGACGCATTTGAAAGGGCCGCCTTGACCCATTCTGCCTATGTGCTCTCCTTACAGTGCAGGACAATTTATCCTGCCTTGTAAGTAGTGCCCAAGAACGCTGGTTTTATGGCCATGTTTTTCTCCGCCAGTATTTTGACCAACAGAAGTTGTTGGATGGAGTCCATCTGCTCGGTCGGCAGTACCGTATTAGGGTAGTCCCTAGCAAGTACTGCCAACCTGACTCCTGTTGTTACATCTTTATTTGTGGCAGTGGGCTGCCACTTTTTGCTTCTTAGAGCTGCGTCTATCGATGTGGACGGACCATCATCTTTGGGCCGCTGTTTGGCTGTTGCCTTGTGTGGTGTGTCCTCAACCGACCTTAGTCGTGGAATTGGTTGCAACTTCAATTGTGAGACAGGAAATGCAAAAATGTATTTAGCAAAACTTATGAAGAATTCACCTGTGGGAAATTCTGATTGCGAAAGTTAATATTAAATTGAATTATCAGCGTTAATTTGTTTATGAGAAATCAAATAGGTAACTATGTAAATATGTTGATCGCTGTGTTATAACGGAATGAAAGCTAAACTTTTGTTAATATTAATTTGGACTATGAGCATTAATTTGTTTGTAAATCTGTATAATTTGTTTATGAGGAATCAAAATTGTAAGTATGTAAATATGTAAATTGCTTTATAGTGCAAAACAAAAGGAAATGATTTATTATGTGTTAAGTCCTCCGCCCTTGAAATCGGGCGTCCTCGGTCGATGAGTTAACGTAAAATTTTGGTTCGTCTTCGATTTCTGTTTCTATTGTACTTCGATCTGGTTGGGTTTCTTTATTTATTCTTTGTGGTTTTAATTTTAACAATATAATTATAAATAAAATGATTATTGTAGATATTATATAAGCTGTTAAAAATATGGAGTTTTTCTTCCTTAGAAGCGATATTTCTTCCATTTTCTTCTTGAAGACCTTTAATTAAGTCTAGAGATAACATTTCTTCTATTTGGTTGTTTGTTGCTTTCGGCTGTAATATTGCCGGTAAAGGTTTTCTTATCGTTGTTTCCTTTGAAAAATATATTTTGTTATTAATTTCAATACTTGCGTTAACATTAAATATTATTATTAAATATGAACCTTGGAGTTTTATACTCTCGTTGTCAAATTTTGAACTACCATTAAAATTTTTTAATAAAATTATATCATCTGAAATCATTTCGATTGATTTTACATGTTGATTATTTATTTTGGTACAATTGTTTATTTTGCCTTTAGCAGATAATGTCTTTTACAATATTTCTTGCACAAATCGATAAATTCATATATGATTTACAATTTTCTTTTTTCCCGTAAATTTTATTTTCGTATATTAAAATCGACTTATATTCTATTTTGTTAATAACATTTCCTTTTTTTATATGTCTTATTTCTATCGCTCTACAATCACTTTTTTCCGTTGTAGGCAAACTTATTACATAAATTAAGCTTTCTTTATTTGAAGCAATTTTTATTTCGGCAAACTCTAGTGCCTCGTCTAAGTTAATGAAGGGAATGTTTTCATTTTTTAAAAAGTGTTTTGTTATATCCATTTCGTTATCGCATAAAATGTATGAATTAACTATATTCGACTTTGCCCAATGAATGGCATAAGCTATATTGATAAGTTCTTCTTTTAATATTTCTAATTTGTATTTTATTTGTAATACAAGATCATTATCAATTTATTTTTCTTTCTTTACGAATTTAGATATTTTATTAATATTTTCAATAACTTCATTTATTTTTTCATTACTTAATTTGTTTATAACAACTTGAATGTTGTTTTTTTTCTAAAACATTGTTAATTTTTTCCATGAGAATATTATAGCCGCTATGGTCTGGATTTCCCGCAATCCATTTCCATGCGGATCCTATAAAGTCCAAAGATCTCTTACTAATGTGATTATTTATCCTAACTCAATTTAAATAATTTTTAATGAGGATTGGTTTTAGGAGGTAGTTTGGTAGTTGCTCGTTTATTGCTGGCTCTAAATGGTATTTTCATAGTCTTGTAGTTCTATAACATGTATGATTTTAAAATCTCCTATTTGTAGTTTTGCTGGTCCTGAGTCTATTGTCACGAGTTGAGATGATATATCTGCATATTTGTGATTCATGATATCTACATATTTGCGATTATTCGTACTTTCAAGGTAATCATTATAAAAACTTAATAATAAAAATAATACAATAAAAAAAAATTTATTTTCATTATTTTCTTCATTTTTATTACTTGCTACTTATTTTTATGTTTTTTCCCCCTTTTTTTCTTTTTTTGTTTTATAAGGCCTTTATGGACCACTTTGCCTGACTCTGTTATGACCGTTGACGATTTGTTTTCTGTCAATATTTATTTTTTATAACGGGGTGTAAGTTTCGTGCGGTATCTTTTATTAATTTTAATGTAGATGGTTTGTCCTGGAGAGTAATCCTTACAGGGTGTTCTGTTTTTGTTGTGGTTTTGCAAGTATTTTTCCTGTTTGTTTTTTAGTCTCTGTATGTTATTTCATCTGGTTGCTTCGTATTGTTCAGGTTTAATGTAAATTCTACGTCCGACAAAATTTTCTATAGGTTTCTGTCCAGTTGTAGAGTGGATTGAGAAATTATATTCGTAAATAGCTCTGCCGAGTAATTCTTCAAAGGTCCTGTCTATGGCTTCTGTTTTTAAACATCTTAAGATTTCGGCGAGGGTCGAATGGAAGCGTTCGATCTGTCCATTTGACTTGTTATTATGGGGTGGTGTCTTGTAGACATTTATTCTTAATTGGTCCTTTAACATGAACATTATTGAATGGGAATTTAAGTATTTTTCATTGTCAATGATTGTGGTTTGTGGCATTCCAAATGTGAAAAGCAGTTGTCTAAGAGTTTGATAACTCCGACTTGGACATATTTTGAATATTTATCTATAGCTGTAAGAACTAGTTTTTTTCAGCAATGAAAATGTCTATATGAAGGATTTGTCCTGGATATTCAGGAATTGGTGTCGATTTTATTTCCGGTTTGTTTGGGTGTCTGTCATACTTATTTTCAGCACATATTCTGCACTGTTTTATTAATTTGTTTATTTTAGCCCGCATTTTTGGGAAGCAAAATTTTTCGATAATTTGTTTTTATTTTCTCTTGCATTTCTATTAGCTCGTTTGTGGTCGATCAGAATTTGTTGTTCTTGTTGTTCGTCTGTTACTTTTACCTGGTTTGTATTTAAGTTCGTGATCGTATTCTTCTAAAATTGCCTTCCATCTTTTAAGTTTTGAGTTGTCGTTTTTATTGCTCAGGGCCTATGATAGGGGTTGGTGGTCTGTAAGTATTTTTTTTCTTTGCAGTTCCATATAGATAGTTTCTTAGAGATTTTAAAGCCCAGATGATGGCTAGCATCTCTTTTTCATTGGTGGCGTAATGTCCTTCTGTTTTTGTTAGCGTCCTTGAAATGAAGGTTATGGGTTTTCCGTCTTGTTCCAAAATGGAATTCTTTCTGGTAATTGGGGTAGGTTAATATTACTTCCTTTGATATAAGTGAATTTTTGATCTGGTTCAGAGCTTCGATTGCATCTTTATTTAGTGGGGTGGCTCTATTTTTTGATTGATTTTTTGAAATTCTTCCCGCTTCTCTTCTTAAGAGACTAGTAAGTGGTTGGCTATTTTGGTGTAATCTTTTATAAATCGCCTGTAATAGCCATATAGTCCAAGAATGGAAAGTTAACAATGGCTTGAACTTTAGTAGGATTTGTGGTGATACCTTTTGATGAAACTAGGCATCCTAAAAATTCTATTTCTATTTTAAAAAATTCGCATTTGTCTATCTGTACATTCATGTTTGCTTCCTATAGGGTTTTGAAAACCTCTTAAATATTTTGGGCATTAGTTTTTTCGTCTTTACTGAAAATGATTATATCATCGTTATAAACATAACAGATTTTTCCAATGTGATTTCTCAATATATCGTCCAAAGCTCGTTGAAAAATTCCGGGAGCGTTTTTGAGTCCAAGAGGTAAATGAGTAAATTCGTTTTTACCGTTTTTTACTGCAAACAAGTTTTTTCAATGTCAGATTCCTTTAGAGGAATCTGGTGAGAACCGCTTTTCAGATCTATTACTGAAAAGAAGCTATTTTTACCTAGTTGTGCTAAAACCTCATTGATGTCGGGTATTGGGTAGCGGTCAGCTATTGTTATGGAGTTGAGTTTCTTATAGTCAATTACCAATCTGTATTTTTTCTCGAGTGAAGCGTCTTGTTTTTTTGGAAGAATCCATATGGGTGAATTATATGGTGATCGGGAAGGTCTTATAATTCCATCGTCTAACAATTTTTGAATCTGTTTTTCAACTTCCTCTTTTAAGGACATAGGGTATGGGTAATATTTTGTATAAACTGGTGCATTAGAATATGTTCGAATAGAAACTGCCGATAATTCTTTCAGGCTGTCATTACCGAGGATTGCGTGAAAAGAGACAAGGGATGGAAGGAGGTAGAACTTAAAATTAATGTTCGGCAAGTTGAAAAGGTTGATATACGTGTGATGGGTTATTTCTATCTTTCCTCACACTGAGTTTGCCAGCAATTTATTGTCATTTGGAATTTTCTTTTTTTGCTAACTGAGGCTGTATGTAGTTTTTTATTGATCCTGTATCTACTAATATTTTTCCGCTCTTCGTCCTGCAGTTGAAATAAGGCAACGAAGAGTTTTTTATTCTAAAAAATGGATATCTGTGGAATCTGCGCATTCGTTGTCGCAAGGGTAATATTGAGGATCGTTCTGATATTTTAAGCTCTCGACACCATAATGGGCATAGTTGTTGGAAAGGTTATTTTCGTTAATATCTGGTGAAGGGTTTTCTTCGCCAGCGGTTACGTGGAAATTTCTTTGTGTTTTAATAGATGGGGTTGTTAAATTTGAGTTATTTCGTCTTTTTCCGGCGTATCTTATGTTAGCTCTATTTGCATAATAAACAGTGGTTCTGATGCTTGGATCGATATCCATCGGTTCCGGTTTTGGTTGTCGTCTCGGTGCTGTAGGCCTTGTGGGTGGCTTATATTGTGGATTGTGATATGCTTCGTTGTATCCCTGTGGGTATTGGTGTGGTCTTGCGGGTAGGTCTGCTCTCTGGAGATATTGTTGTCTTGCAAAATTGTAAGGTCCTTGATATTATTGTGAGTTTCCATATTCATGTTGTGGCCTTAAAAATGTTTGATTGGGTCTAAATTGCTGTAGGGGTTGTGGAAGGTGCGCCAGCTCTGGATAGAATTGGGTTGGTTTTAGATAGTTTCTTTGTGGTAAGGATGGCTTATAATCGTTGAATTTATTCTGTTGGTTGGCATGCGTGCTCCTAAATTTGATTTTCTAGCTTTAAGCACATTTGAAGCGCTTCAAGAAGGTCTTTAGGTTCTTTCATTCCTAACAGCCGTGGGAGATCGCCGTTAAGGCCTCTAATGAAATTATCAATGCATTTTGTTCTATATGTTCCTGTAAGTAGTCTAATTGACTCCTGGCTGACTTCCATACAACCAATTTTGTTCAAAATTAAGGAAAGATGGGAGTATACTGTTTGGTAAAATTCTTTGATCGAGTTTTTACGTTGGATTAGGCCAGTCATTTGATATTCCAACGTGCCTAGATCTCTTTTATCGGCATAATGTGTCGAGAGGCATGTTGATATCGTTCTCCAATCCAGGGGTGTATTGTAGGATTCTAGCGCTATGTCAGCGCTGCCAACGATTTTGTTCCTAATAACGCTTAGGATTCCGAAGTGCTTGGGAGTTCCTTTGGTGTGCTCATAAAATTGGAGGACTCTTTCAACACTCTTCTTGCATGAGTTGAATTCTGCTGGTTTCCCAGAGAACTCCCGCAGTGATCCCACTGCGTCGGGGATTTTATCCATTTCTGTGAGGTTGTTTATGTGAATGCCGTCTATTGTTTGGTCGCTAATCGGTGTCGGGTGTGTTTCGGTCCCTGCAATATTCTGTATTATGATCCGTCCGTCAGCTTTCCGTTTCTTTTAATTATTTTAAAAAATTTCATAACACTTTTACAATTTCTTTCAACTCAAATATTATCAAGTTAGCCAGTTTTTAGTTTCACAATTTAATTTACATTTTCCAATTTAAATTTTGGATTTAATTTCAGAGTTTTTGTATGTATATTCTTAAATTTTAACTTACTCCACTAGGTGAATCCACATCCTTTCCGATTCCGTGGGTTGCTCCTTTTTCCTTCTTCGCGGTACTGGTGACCCTTCCTAGAATAACTGTTGCTTCTTGATCGGGTGAATTTGCCTTAGTTTTTTAGTGGCACTTAATGGAAATTTTTAGGACTGGCACTTTTGTTTGTTTCGTGGCACTTTACACAAATGATCATTTAAAAAAGAAATTTTTTAAGAGTGGCATTTTTTTTTTTGGCACTTTATACAAATGTTCATTTAAAAAAGAGATTTTTTAAGAGTGGCACTTTTTTTGTGGCACTTTTTTACTTTAGCTTGACTTTTTTATTGGAGGTTGAATTAGTTTTAAAGGTTTTTTTCGAAGATTTGGGGCTTTATTGTGAAAAAACGGTACAAAATATTTTATTCGAAGTATTGGCCATCGCTAGCTACAACTTTCGCCCATCTTTCGGGCAATTTCCGGATGCCGTTTCTCCAAAATTCTGGCCGCTGCTTGGCTATCCATGACTCAACCCATATTTTGGTAGCCTCGTACGAGGAGAACCGCTGGTCCGCCAAATCGAGACTCATATGCCGGAACAAATGATAATCGGAGGGAGCTATGTCTGGACTATACGGCGGGTGGGGTAACACTTCCCAGCCAAGCGTTCCAAGGCATTTTTTGACAGGTTGAGCAACATGCGGCCGAGCGTTGTCATGTTGCAAAATAACCTTGTCGTGCCTTTTTACCGTTTCCGGCCGTTTTTCTTTCAATGCCCGGCTTAAACGCATCAATTGCAGTCGGTAACGATCCCCCGTGATTGTTTCGCCCGGTTGGAGCAGCTCAAAATATACGACGCCGACCTGATCCCACCAAATGCAGAGCATGATTTTCTTGCCGTGAATATTCGACGTGGCCGTTGATGCGTGGCCGGGCAAACCCCATGATTTTTTGCGTTTTGGGTTATCGTAGTGGATCCATTTTTCGTCGCCAGTCACCACCCGATGCAAAAAACCCTTCCGATTTTGTCGCTCGATCAGCTATTCGCACGTAAAAAATCGCCGTTCGACGTCGCGCAGCTTCAAGTCGTACGGGACCCAATGTCCTTGCTTTTGGATCATTCCCATCGCTTTTAGACGCTTGCAAACGGTTGATTTATCAACGCCCAATGATTCAGCAAGCTCTTCTTGGGTTTGGCACGAGTCCTCGTTTACCAATTCCCCCAATTCCGCGTCCTCGAACTTTTTGGGCTGGCCAAGACGCTCCTTGTCTTCGGTGTGAAAATCACCACTTTTGAATCGTCGAAACCAGTACTCACATGTTGAAATCGACGGAGTATGGTCTGGGTAGGCCTCCTGCAGCAATTCACGGGCTTGGGCTGTATTTTTTTCAAATTGAAGTAGAAAAGCAAAGCTTCCCGCAAATTGCGTTTCGACGGCACGAAAGTTGACATACTCGGAGCACGAAAACACTTCGTTGTTTATACTTCAGCGAAATGACAGATACTGATAAACAAAGCCTAGGGATGAGGCTTTGTCATGAATATATATTCAGTATTGCCAACGCGATAAAGTGATAAATAGCGCCATCTGTGTGTCACCTTTAAAACTAATTCAACCTCCCAATACTTTAGCTCGACTTTTTTTACTTTAGATCGGCTTTTTTGCTTTAGCTCGGCTTTTTTAATTTAGCTCGGACTTTTTTACTTTAGCTCGGGCGCCAAATAATATAAGGCAAATTTATTCTTCAAATTATCCTGATCGAAGCACTACAGAATGTGGACTGAGGACTGACTTCTAATTCTTCCTCTTTTAAACAGATTTTAATTATTAAAAGCAACAACAATTGCTTAGACTAAATACGCCAGACGCAGGCGTCCGCATTTAGCAGAAGCAATAGCGTTTTACCGGATGCGTGTGCAGTAACTTGATAGCCAATATTTGGCTTGTTGCGCCAATTCGTGGAATTGGTTGCAACTTCAATTGCGAGACAGGAAATGCAAAAATGTAATTTAGCAAAACTTATGAAGAATTCACCTGTGGGAAATTCTGATTGCGAAAGTTAATATTAAATAGAATTATCAGCGTTAATTTGTTTATGAGAAATCAAATAGGTAATTATGTAATTATGTTAATCGCTTTGTTATAGCGGAATGAAAGCTAAATTTTAGTTAATATTAATTTGGATTATCAGCATTAATTTGTTTATGAGGAATCAAAATTGTAAGTATGTAAATATGTAAATTGCTTTATAGTGCAAACAAAAAGAAATGATTTATTATGTGTTAACTTACACTAGACGACGTATACATACATATGTACGTTCATATGTATGGAATAGAGATAGGGAAATATTGTCGCAGGGAATAGTGTATACTGTTTTTTTATGTGCGTTTGTTTCTTTTACGTTCCCATAAGAATGATGATATTTCATATGCTCGTACATACATACATACATACCTATTTTTAAGGACAAAAATGCGAAATGGTGAAAATTATGAAATTTACTTAAATATGAACCAGAAGTACTTGGAATTAAGAGACTGATAATTTATAAATGGGTTTTATCTATACCTAGCTGGCTTACTGGTGAGTGTAGAAAATATGGGAATCAATTATTAGACTGTTTCGTTCTAGTGCTTCTGCGAAAGCACTGCTCCATGCTTTCGTATTAGATCGTATTTAATTCAAATTTCAAAGCGTGTTGGTTCAACTCCGTGGTAATATCATAATATTACTTACTAAGTGTATAAAGATACGCAAGTAATAAAGGCGACCAATAATGGCTCTGCTCGTAACCACAAAGAGTAAACGCTCAATATTAGCAGTGGGGCAAAATGAATGAACTTTGATAAAAAATGTTCGAAAGAAAAAATTCGAAATTATTCGCGCAATTCAATATTTCAAAAAGTGTATTGTTTTTTTTTAACTTTTTCCAAATCAAGAGGACACCTCAAACTTCAATTGAGCTGAATGCCCAGTAGCTAAAAAGGGTTTGTTTTTGAGTAATGAATTTTTGAGTAAAAAACCTGTTTCGCACTTTTTGTTTTTTGCAAAATAAAAAATTTTAAACTACTTTTTTGCAATTGTTTCTACATGAAGTCGCTCGTGCAAGTAATGAAGATCATTTTGAACCCAGAATCATTAAAATCGGTTCATTTTTGACTAAGTTATGAGCATTAAAAAAAAAGTTTCTTATATAATTAAAAAAAATCGATTTTGAGCCGAAAAGCAAAATTGCCGATAAATCTTGAAAAAAAGTTTTTTAGGGCGAACAAAAAAATACGTACCTCATTACTTTGACCAGAGAGCAATATATTTGAGTTACATCGAAATCGAAGAACATGTCCCGAATAGCCCGGTTGAATTGAAATGGAAAGCATCATTTGTAAAAATAGATACACTACAGCAACAAAAATTCAGCAATTTATATACGAAGATACCGGCACTTCCCAAGACAAAAATGGACGGTTCACCAAATATTTTTATTGTATCTTCCTCAAGAAAATAGGTTTATGGAAAGCTCAGGCCCGAGTTATGATTCTAACTTTGGAAAGATAGACAAAAAACAAGATACTTGGTTCTTCCACCTTTGAATTACAACTGATTTTTTATTATTAAAAATGTTTAAATGAAACTTATAAATTAATTACAAAATTTCTTATTCTATATATTAATAATAAACCAATTCCTTAATAATGTTAGTATTTCTTAATAGGCATTTTACAAGTTTTTTGTTAATTCGGCAATCGGTAATATGAAACTCATAAATTAATTACAAAATTGCTTATTCTGTATTTTAATAATAAACCAATTTCTTAATAATTTTAGTTTCTTTATTTAAATGTAAGAAATACTTAATTAGCATTGTGGAATGCAGGTTTTTATAATACATAATTCTTATGAGCTCTACATTTAGCTCATTGACTTAGCTACTTACATATGTTTAACCTTGGAGGTTTGGTTGGTGGTTGTGTTGTTGTTGTGTTGTGTTATGGGGGTTTCCATAACTGCTCCCTTAGAGTAAATTGAAGGCAACAAGGAAAGCGTAGGGGCTGGAACGTTTAGTGGAAGATCAGGCATGAATTGGAATTTAGTTATTTTCCTTGCGATGTAAACAAGGGCGGCGGTATATATGATGCTCAATGAACAGGGTGTTAGAATACTCGTAATAATATTGTTTTCCTTTGATGTTGTTTCGTGACTTTCTTTTTGATAGCTTCTAAGTTTGTCAGTGTATTTGTTATGGTTTTTGCGCTTACTTCAGAATAGCTTATGAGTGGTAGAAAAATTTTGTTTCTGTAAGACATGGGGTTGTCTTTGTAGATTTCGCCGTTGACATTTATTGAACAGTTGTTGTAGTAGAGGAAAGCTGTACCCTTAACTTCGTAAGTGTCGTTCTTGCAGCTAGTTGTTATTGTAGTCTTGTTTGTATTGACGAAGAGAATATAGTTTGGTTCATTTTTGGTTTATTATTTGTACAATGCAGGTGGAGTTAGTTGTATATTCAGTAAATCGTGATTTTTTGCAATAATAGAAGTTCTTGACTCTTAGACAAGGTTCGTTAAAAAATTTGATTTGGTTTTTATTGTATGTTAAGTACGGTTTTATTTTTATCTTTTTAGTGTTATTTAAAGAGAGTGGAAGTATATGATAAAGTTCATAGTTTTCTTTTGATACATTTGGTATCAGTATATTAAATATAATATTTGAATTATTATAATATGCTTGTAGTCAAAGCAGTTCGTATATTTGCTCTTTTTATAGACTGATTTTCCATATAATTATATATTTCGTCTAGCTCTGTAGTGCTTAGTGCGAACTGCGATACCACATTTAATTTTGCTAGTACAATTGATTCCGCAATGCTTTCTATGTGATTGTTTAAAAGGTCTACATTATAAATAATTTGGCTGATATACTGAAGTTTGAAAAGTTGAGCATCTTCTTTCAAGAAATTGTTTGCTATTTTGTTAATGTAAGTTTCTATTTTATCTTGTTCCTTGTTTATGTGGATAGTGACGTTTTGCAATATTTCCTGCTTTATTTTGGTTCTGGTTATTCAGCATGGAGAATGGTTCCATATGTAGAAGTCCACGCTAGTGGGGAAAGTTACTGATCGCCACTCACTTAGAAGTGGCCAGGACGATTCTTCTGCAAGTGCTTCAAGCAGCTCACAACGCCCGAGAATAGCCCACGCATCCTCTGGGTAGCTTCCGAACACCCGTTCGGGAGTGAGCTAACGTGAGAAGGCGAAACATTCCAGGATAGCTGGTTGTGCGCTGGGTTTGGGACCCGCCACTTACAAATCCCCCCAATGAAAAGATTAAAAAAGCCTCGGATGAGACCTCCCTATACTGGTGTCGACCACTGCAAACGAAATAAATATTACGATTTGAGGGCATGCACCAGGAATGTCCGGCCCGTTAATGGGGAAGGTACCACTGCCCGGCTGGTTGATGTCCTCGTGAGAGGAAAATCTGATATCACTGCCATTCAAGAGATGCGATGGACGGGACAAGGCAAAAAAAGCGTAGGACCTTCTGACGTCTACTACAGCTGCCATGTAAAGGAGCGCAACTTCGGTGTTGGATTTGTTGTAGGAAAGAGACTTCGTCGCCAAGTACCGTCGTTCACTCCGGTGGACGAGCGTTTCGCAACAATCTGCATCAAAGCCGGTTTTTTTAACATATCGCTATGAGTGCTTGGAACGTACGAATCTTTGGTCGCATCGTCCTTTTCTTCCGTCGAGACGTGGGCGCAAATTAAACATAAAAGTCGTGATTGGCGACTTCAACGCCAGGGTGGAGAAGGAGGGTATTTTTGGTCCCACAGTCGGAAAGTTCAGCCTGCACAACGAAATATCCGGTAGCGGACAGAGGCTGATCGACTTCGCCGGGGGCCGAAACATGGTACTCTGCAGCACCTTATTCCAGCATAAGAAGATTCACCAAGCCACCTGGCTGTCTCCTGATCAAAAACCACGAAACCAGATAGATCATGTTGTGATAGAAGGAAGACACGCTTCTAGTGTATTAGATGTACGAACGATCCGAGGACCCAACATCGACTCGGATCACTACCTTGTTGCAGCCAAACTGCGCACACGCCTCTGTGCAGCAAAAAACGTACATGTACCTACGCAAGGAATGTTCAACATCGAAAAGCTGCAATCACAACGTACAGCCAGAAGATTCGCCACTCGACTCTCACTCTTGCTTTCAGAGAGTACTGCCCAACAGTCTGGCATGCACGAGCAATGGATCTACATTTATCGTTCTCTACGAAACGGCGCCAAAAAAGAAATCGGATTCCGGCGAACCCGAAAAATCAATTGGTACGACGAGGAATATCATGCGGCCGCAGAAAGAACAGATTCTGCCTATAGAGCCACGCTGCCGCTAAAGAGCAACAAAGCCGTGGGCGCCGACGGACTGCCGGCTGAGCTATTTAACCATGGCGGCGAGGAGCTGGTAAAATGCATGCATCAGTTCCTATGCAAAATATGGTCGGATGAAAGCATGCACGCCGATTGGAATTTAAGTGTGCTCTGCCCAATCCATAAGAAGGGCGATCCTGCAATTTGAGCCAATTATGGCGGGTATCCCCGCAAAACTAATACGGCTATGCCAGATGACGTTGCTCAACACCAGCAGCGCCGTCAGAGTTGGGAAGGACCTCTCCGAGCCGTTTGATACCAAACGAGGTTTCAGATAGGGTGACTCGCTGTCGCGTGACTTCTTTAACCTGATGTTGGAGAGCATCGTAAGAGCCGCAGAACTTAATCGCTCAGGCACAATATTTTATAAAAGCGTAATTGTTGGCGTATGCCGATGATATTGACATCACCGGCCTTAACAACCGCGCTGTTAGTTCTGCCTTTTCCAAACTGGATAAAGAATCAAAGCGAATGCGTCTGGTGGTGAACGAGGACAAAACGAAGTACCTCCTGTCATCAAACAAAAAGTCGACGCACTCGCGTATCGGCACCCACGCCAATATTGACAGTTATAGTGTTGAGGTTGTAAAAGACTTCGTGTACTTAGGAACCAGCATTAATACCAATAACAATGTCAGCCTTGAAATCCAACGCTGAATCTCTCTTTCCCACAAGTGCTACTTTGGACTAAGTAGGCAACTGAGTAGTAAAGTCCTCTCTCGACGAACAAAACTAACACTCTACAAGGCTCTCATCATGCCCGTCCTAACGTATGGCGCAGAAGCGTGGACGATGACAACATCCGATGAAGCGACGCTTGGAGTGTTTGAGAGAAAGATTCTGCGTAAAATTTTCGGACCTTTGCACGTTGGCAACGGCGAATATCGCAGGCGATGGAACGATGAGCTGTATGAGCTTTACGACGTCATAGACATAGCGCAGCGAATAAAGATCCAGCGGCTACGCTGGCTGGGTCATGTTGCCTGAATGGATACAAACGCTCCGGTTCTAAAAGTATTAGATCCGGTACCAGCTGGTGGTAGCAGAGGAAGAGGAAGGCCCCCTGTTTTTCGTTATTTAAAGTGACAGTATTATTAAATTTGAAGGTTCTACCGAAAAATAATTTGAATGGGGTCAGTTTCGAAGTATTGAGTTATTGTAAGTGATCAGCGTTTCCGTGAGTATGTTGTCATGGTCTTCGCTGAGGTGGTCTTCGCTCTTTTCTGGCAGTTTATACAATTATGTATATTTCCGTTAGGGTGGAATGTAGTCTTTCTACAGGAGCGTTGCTCGTGCTCTGTTGAAATGCGGTAATATGCAAGTGAATTTGGAATTGCCTACAAAATTCTTTGAAAATATTGGCTGTGAACTCCGAGCCGTGGTCAGCAACTATTTTTCTTGGAATACCGTGAAGATTGATGAAATGTTTGGGAGATTTTAGTATACATACAGAATGTCTCGATGGGAGTGTGTATGCTGCTGCAAATTTTAGAATTTGTACCTGTAAATAACTATTAGCATTTATTTGGGGATTATACTGCAGATGTCTATATGTAAGATATCTAAAGGTTTTAAGAGGGTTTCCGGTTTTTCAAACAAACGTTTTGGGGGATTTCTCTCGTATTTAAGGGTTTGGCATTTGTCGCAGTTCTTGATTATCTGTGTTATTTTGTTTTTCATAAAAGGGAAATAAAATTGTCTTTTAAGATGGAGAAGCATTTCGTTAATTCCGCGGTGGTTATTATTTTCATGGTAATTCTTTATTATTTCCTCTTGTTTGTCAGTGCATGTACAATATTTCTTTATATTGTATTAAACGAAACATTTTATTATTTGAAAAAATATTTTAAATAAACGGACTGAATAATGCGAAAAGTGTGATCGTCAGTAAATATAGCGGACAACTTATTTGGATTGAGAAAATTTTTAAAAATATCTATTATTATTTCTTCTGTATATAAAGGTTTCCTGAATATCCTACTTTGTTTGTTTTTGAATGGCATGATGACTGACATTTCTGGAGTTTCTGATGATTTTTCGAATATGAGGTGTAGATTAAAGAGATTTCTCTGAGATATTTATGCTTGCATTTAAATTTTCTTTCTGCTGAATGCACTGTGGTACCAGACGTACCTTTATTTGAAGCAACATTATGTACGTTTATTTCTGATAATTTAGGTGTATCTATTTTTATTCGACTTAGGGCATCAGCATTTGTATTTAATTTTTCTTGCTTGTATACTATCTCATAGTCGAATTTTTCTAGTTTGAGGCGCCACCTGACCAGTTTTGAATTAGGCTATTTTAAACTTATTATCCACGTGAGTAGTCTATGATCAGTCACAATAAAGCACCTACGTCCAAACAGGTAAGGGCGGAAATATTTTGTCATCCATACTATCGCCAATAGCTCTTTTTCTATTGTTGAATAATTGCATTCGGATTCCGAAAGGGTTCAACTAGCGTAGCATATAGGTTTTTCGTTTCCTATGCGACCTTGAGATGGTACAGGTCCTAACGCAAAGTTGCTTGCGTCCGGGGTTAGTACGAGTAAGGGATTTTGCAAAATCAGGATACTGTATAATGGGGTCGTTAGTTAAGATAGTTTTACATGTTTCAAAAGCGTTCATGTATCTCTCATTAAAGTCTATGTTTTTACCCTACTTGAGGCATTCTGTTAGGAGTTTGGTTAATTCGGAAAAATCCTTAATGCATTTTCGGTGATACCCAACGAGGCCAATGAAGCTTTTAATTTGCTTCTGAATTCGAGGGACTGGAAAGTTTTTTATAACATCGACTTTTGTCGGATTGGGTTTTATTCCCTCTGTTGATATAATATGCCCGAGAAACTTTGTTTTTTTTTTAGAAATTCGGATTTATCTGTTTGAATCTTCAGGCTGGATGATCGAAGCTTATCGAAAACTATCTGGAGGTTTTATGTTCTTTTAGGGATGTGAAATAGATAATAATATCACCTAGATATACTAGTCAAATTTTTCATATATTCATCTAAAACGTTATCCATGACCCTTTGGAAAGTTTGACCCCAAAAGACATTCTAAGATACTCAAAATATCCGCCTTCTACTGTGAATCCAGTTTTTAGTATGTCTTTATAATGCATCTCAATTTGGTGAAACCCACTGCCGAAATCAAGTGTGGTTAAATACATACATTTACCTAATTTGTCTAGAATTTCGCTTATATTGGGGAGGGAATTCCTATCGGATATGGTTTTTCATTAAGTTTCCTGTAATCTATTACCATCCGCCATTTTTGTTTACCGCTGGCATAGAGTATTTTTGGAACTATCCATACAGGAGAACTCCAGGGAGAATAACTGGGGCGTATTATTTCCTGTTCTAACATATCTGCTATTTGTTTTTTTACTTCAGATTTGTGTACTTGAGGGTATCTATAGGATTTTGTATGTATAGGGATATCATCTGTTGTTGTTATTTTATGCTTGACTTGATTGGTGAAAGTCAATTTTGTGTTTTCTTTAATAGATGTAATTTTTCTTCACTGTTTAAATGCTCTGTTCTAAGTGTTTCTGAAATATCGTATTCTCAGTTTCCTGCTTCAGTTGATTCGAAGTTATGAACTCATGACAGTTGTATTTAGTAACTTTTAATGGCTGCTCTATGTATAATATCTGTTGCTCGTCCGAAATATTAATAATTTCAAGTAGGCTTTGCCAGTATTTTGCTTGGTATATAAGTACCTTCATGTATATAAAGTGAAGCAGTAATAAAAGTTGTTTCTATGTAGATATCTCCGTCTCTTACGTCTACAGGAATTTTTTTAGAAGTTAGAAATTATCAGGAATAATGTGCTTCCCTGATGAGAAATTGAGCTTAAATTCTAAAGGAATTATTGAGTTTTTTGTTACAACCAAATCTGTTTTGGATTCTAATTGTGAAAGTATGTCAATGCCTATCATAATTATGAAAATTAAATAAAAGAAATCTTAATTCACCTGGTTCGTTTAACTCAACAAAGTTTCGAGTCTAACCTCTTTGTTCACTTCATATCTGTTGAGGATCGTTGTTATTGTAATTGGCTTACATGTTATTTGTCTGAAGGATTTATACATTTTTGGTTTGTAAATGATGAGGAGGCTTCCGTGTCAATTAGGAATTTAAGAGGTCGTCCGAATGGAAAGGAGATATTAATGTAGCGTAACTCGCTACCATGCTTATTTATATCTAGATATCCTATCTGTTGTTTGAGGCAAAGTCGCGAAAATTTGTGTATCCTCAATGCTTGAATGATCTTCTTTTGTTCCTTGGTACTGATCTAAGTTTTGTTGGTAACCTGCAATTTGTGGTAATGAATCTAGAAGGTTATAAAGCTCCCTTCTCTTGATTTCCGGAAGCAAGAGTACACATCGTGTGGTCAGTTTTAAAGGATCTTTGAGTTGTTGTTGGTGCTTGAGCTTTCACATAGCTGGAGCTCACATCCATAGGCTCTGGATTACTGTATCCTTGAAACGTGTTACCTCTAAATGGGTTCTGGTTGTAGTTTTCGTATAGTAAGTTGGAGTTTATCCTACGTTAAGAGATTTGGGCGTTATAATTTACTATTTCTTCTGACTGTTGGGGACGTGCATTTTGATTGTTGTATGTAAACTGGTTTTGTTGCGGAAAAGGTTTAAATCTATTATTATACCTATTTCCACCATAAAACGAATTGTGTGGCCTGGGCTGCCATTTATTTTGGGTTGTAATGGGATCTGTTTTCATACAAAAAATGTTTTGTTCTTTAATACATAATGAAAATGCTTCTGCTAGTGAGTCTAGCTTGGATGCCCTTATGGTCGAGCCTAGTGGTTCCCTTAATCCCATCAGAAAGCTATTTAGACACATTTCAGAATAAAGTCATTTCTTTGATCTTACTACCTTTTCGTCTGTTTCGTGTATTTGGATATTGTGGATCTCTATTATTTTACTCTAAAATTTTTCTACATTATTCCTTACAGAGTTTGGCTGTTCGCTTGGAGGAGTAGCCATATTATTTGTTTCTAATCGAAAAGATGTAACTGTCAAAGGAGAGTCTTCGGATATTGAACTTAAACTTCTACTTTTAAAAAATGTTCCTGGTGTATTTGTGTATTGTCTAAATGAAAGAGTTTTACCTGTTTTCCACTTGTTCATTTAATAGCAGTATAGTTATTTTGTTTCCTATGGGAAATCAATCAATAAGTGAATATTTTATATTTGTTTTTCTGTTTATTTATAACAATAAATTATAAGCTCTTCAAAAATATGTTTATGTACTCGTATGTATGAATATATATGTATTTTTTATATATTACTGTATTTTTCCCTTAACTCCTATTTTTCCTTTAAAGTTTTCAAAAAATTCTTTTTATTTTACGAGTTTATATATCTTTCTTTTTTTTATTTTAAATAGATACAATATTTCTTTTTTTCAAGATTTTGTTTTTATTAAAAATGTCCACTCTTTCAGTTTTCCCTAACAACTTTATTATTGTATTTTTTTTTTTATAAGCTCTTCTAACCTGGACGGTCCAGCCTTAAATTTTTACTCACCAAATCAATAGTATGGCTCTAAACATTGTTGTTCTTGGCAGTAAAAAGTTGAAACTCTCCGATTTCTTACCCAGATTCCTCCGATATTCCCCTGAAGTTTGTTTTTTTTGCACTTTTTTCCTGTGATATTCCCTCACCGTTCTTCAGGAGGCACTTTACATTTTTCTTCGATATTCCCTTCAAGTTTTTTTTTGTACTATTCCTGTGATATTCCTTCACAGTCCTTATGGAAGCGCTTTTAATGGAATTTGAAATCGTCCACCAGTCCTAAGCCGACTGCGCCAGTTGTGATTCTAACTCCTGAAAGATAGAAAAAAAAAACAAGATACTTGGTTCTTCCACCACTGAATTACAACTGATTTTTATTATTAAAAATGTTTAAATGAAACATATAAATTAATTACAAAATTGCTTATTCTGTATATTAATAATAAACCAATTCCTTAATAATGTTAGTATTTCTTAATTAGCATTTTACAAGTTTTTTGTTAATTCGGCAATCGGTAATATGAAACTCATAAATTAATAACAAAATTGCTTATTCTGTATTTTAATAATAAACCGATTTCTTAATAATTTTAGTTTCTTTATTTAAATGTTACAAATGCTTAATTAGCATTTGGGAATGCAGTTTTTTATAATACATAATTCTTATGAACTCTACCTTTAGCTCATTGACTTAGCTACTTAGATTGAACCTTGGAGGTTTGGTTGGTGGTTGTGTTGTTGTTAGTGTTATGGGGGTTTCCATAACTCGCGCGAGGGAAGATGTGGTGGACTCGTTTTATGAATGAGCGAACCTTGCTTTGAGAAATATGCGCTTTCGTTTATGAATAAAATAGTTTATGTTGTATTAAAGAACATTTTAGAATAGTGCTTCTGCGCCTATGAAGGAATTTTGTTTTTTTAAGCACAATATTTGGAATATCGACTGCTGACAGCAAATTTCATTAAATAAATAATAAATAAAGGACACATATTTTAATAACCTTTTAAATTCAAATATGTATGTACATGTATGTATGTATGTATATAAGTCAATATCTAATCAAATCTTTGATCTCTTAATACATATATATATAAGATCCTTTAACTCCTAGTTGGAGCATAGAACGTTATTATAAATAATTGCTACACTTAAATCTAAAGTACTGGTACACTTAAGTAATAATATTTAGTACAGAAAGATGTATTAATGCGTGTATTTATAACTGATGTAAGGATATTTGATTATATGCTTATTTTACATAGAGATATAAAGTGTTATAAAATATCAATGTTGGTGGCTTAAATAAAATATTTTATACAAAAAATCCTAAAAAATCAAAATAGGCAAATCAAAATTTTCCCATAGCCTCAAATATAATACATTAGTACAGACATACAAATGTATGAATGAATATACATATGTATGTACATACTATTATAATACCGTAATTACCGTACGCGTGCTCAGTGCTTAGGCTTAGGCAAAGACAAATCGACGCATTCGCTTGTACTTACTTCGTTTGTATCGATTTATTTTTGTGTATACGAACAAAGACATCGTTTCTCGCGCCTCGAACCTGTTACAATGGTTCGCCCTTCCTCTTCTTTTCACCCAACCAATTAAATGACATTTATTTTATTAACCTTCATAGATAATTTCAAATATTGTATGTTTGTACATGTATGTATGTATATAAGTCAATAGTAAGTCAAATTTTTGATCTCTTGATATACACACATACAAGACCCTTTACTCCTAGTTGGAGCATTGAACGTTTAATGGTAATGCATGGTAGATATAAAATTATTTAGTTTATTACGACATAAATATTCGAATTTTTTTTAAATTGTATTTATTTATTTATAAAGAGGGAAACAATTATAAATAATTGCCACACTGGATCCCAGTGCTGTCGGCTAGATAAAAAAAATAGTATCCTTAGATCAGTGGTCGCCAACCTTTTCAATGTGTTGAGCTACTTTGAAGATTTTGAAATAAACAGCGAGCTACTTGCACAAGCCAACATAAATTAAATAATACACAGTTATATTCGACACACAATACATGTATTTATTTTACTAATATACGTTCTATATATAATAAACTTATGACTTATAGTGCTTATACTTATGCATAACTACATCCATGTTCATACCTATCAATCGTAACAAAATTTTTTGCAGTCATAATGGCAAATCACAAGCGACTTAAAAAACAACAAAACAGTAATAGTACATTATTATATACAATAAATAAAATATGGGCAGATAAAAAGAGCATATTTAATGAGAAGGTTGACATTCTGACTCATCAATAATTTTTTTAATATTTGCAGTATAATTTGATTCAGTCATTCGAATACAGTTATCCAAATGTATATCTGTAAGCCGATTGCGGTATTTATTTCTAATAAATTTCATATTGGAAAAAGAAGATTCACACAAATAAGTTGAACTGAATAACGCTTTCACTTTCAACGCAACACGACATAAAACTGAATACTTATCTTTACTTACTAAAGTCCATATACAATTAGTATTTGAACCTAAAGATTTTAAAGTCAAGTCACTTTGAAAAGCAATCAGTTCCATTTCTGTTGCAAACTGTTGTATATCAATGTCCATGAAGGGTGAAACAACAAATTGCGTCACTAAAGTAATTTTGCTGAAATCCTTGAAACGATTTTTGAAGTTTTCCTTCAAGTTAGAAACTATTTCCATATGATATTTACTGTCATAGGGCTCTAACAGATTTTTGGATATCTTTTCGGAAAGAATAGGAAAATGCTTAGTATCGCGGTTTTTTAGATTTTGTTCCCAAAATTCAAGTTTTGTAATAAATGCATTTATATCAGAAATCATTTCCACTATTTCTTTATCCCTGCCTTGAAGCTGCAAGTTAAGCTCATTTAATTTCTCTGTAATGTCCACAAGAAAACCAAAATCTCTGAGCCAAGTCGAGTTTTCCAGTTCAGGAAACGGTTCATCGCGTTCTTTGAAAAATTGGAGTATAGCAGGCAGGACATCATTGAAACGTTTGAGCACTCGTCCTCTGCTTAACCATCGCACTTCAGAGTGAAGAAGTAGCTCTCCGTATTGACAGTCAATTTCATCAGCCAAGGTTTTAAATAATCTTCTTTGTAACGCTTGAGCTCTAATCTTGTTCACAATTTTCACCACCAGTTTCAGAACGTTGTTCAAGTTTAGAAAATTTCCACATAATGCTTGCTGATGTATAATACAGTGGTAACTAAGAAATTGTGGAAAACTTTCATCCTTATGACATAGCGCCACGAGCCTCTTATCACAACCCACCATAGTTGGAGCACCGTCAGTTGTCAGGCCTACCTTTTTTTTTTTCTCAGAAGAGATGAGATTTTTTAAATGAGAAAACAGCTCTAGCCCAGTAGTATGTCCCTTGAGTGGAATAAACTTCAAAAGATCTTCTTTAATTGTAAAATCACTAAAAGCCATCCTGACAACTATGGCCATCTGTGAGGTGTCAACTACATCTGTTGATTCATCCAGTTGCAGTGAAAAATAAATACAGTTATCTAAGTCCCTTCTTAACTGTAAAAAAATATCATTGCTCATTACTTCTAATCGCCTCATCACTGTATTAGCAGAAAGTTGCATAGATTTTATAGCAGACACTATTTCGTGTTTATTTCTAAAGTTGGCGAATAAAGAATCTGCAGCTTCCAAAAATGCTTGTTTTATGATTTCCCCGCCTTCATAAGGTTTTTTCTTTTGTGCAATTATTTGGGAAACACGATAAGATGCTTCAGTTGCAGCCTTATTTTTGTCGATTGTTTTCAAAAATATTGACTGTTGTCCAATTAACTGGGTTTTTAAATGTTTCAGTTTTTCTTTTCTGGTGGCAGAATTTAACGGGAATGCCTTCTCAAAATTCGAATGTACAGTTGTATGATGCCTCTCAATATTTCCTTTTTTAGGAACTGACACAGATGTATTACATAACAAACAAACACTTTTGCCTTTAACTTCTGTGAAGAAGTATTGTTCTTCCCATTCCGAATGGAAATGGTATGTCTTCGCCTTCTTACTACTGCTTGCCATAATGTTTCGCACTCTAACCCAACCGCTGCACGCAGAACGTTGATAATGCCGTTCAGTATTAAACTGAGCGCAATGTCGACGTGCATTGCGTATATATAATATAAAGCCAAAAAATTCTCGAACACGCTAATCGGTTCCAGCCGATCCTAGAACGGAGTGTTGCCGCTGTTTATCTATTTATTATGAAAATTTCAGAAATTTGCTAATACTGGTATGATTTTCAGACTTTTGGATTTTTTGCAACGTGAGCAGCGCGAACTACCAGAATTGCCTTTGCGAGCTACCGGTAGCTCGCGATCGACGGGTTGGCGACCACTGCCTTAGATAATAATATATAATCTAGTACAAAGATGTATTAATGCGTGTATATATAACTGATGTAAGAATATTCTATTATGTGCATATCTTACATAGAGATACAAATGTATGAATGAATATATGTATGTACATACGTTTACTGTACGCTTGCCAGTGCTTAGGTAAAGACAAATCAACGCATTCGCTTGTTCTTCGTGTCTATTTCTTTTTATATATATGTATGTATGAGCAAAGACATCGTTTCTCGCGTCTCGAACTTGTTACAATAGTTCGCCCTTCCTCTTCTATTCACCCGACCGGCCGCATATATATGTATGCCCGTTTGCCAAAAATTGAATGATTGTGACTGTATCGTGTTACTTACTCAATGCTTGCAGTTTGCCTTTCATCATCCCATTATCCCATAAAAAGTATTAAGTTATGTTATATTCTTGAACTTAGGAAAGAAATGTTTATTTATTTACAGGGTTTGATTGAAAAGTAATAAGCCTTATTTTTTAAGCAGTTTTATTAAATCTTTTGGCTTATACAACTAATATTCTCCAAAATAGGACCCTTGAGTGTCAATACACCACTGGTAGCGGTCCTTCCACTGCAGGAAACATTTTTTAAACTCATCCGTCGGAATCGCGTTCAATTCTGCTGTCACAGTTTTTTGGATCGCCTCGATGGAGTCGAAACGCCTCCCCTTCAGCTTTCTTTTCAGGCGCGGAAACAAGAAGAAGTCCGGAGGGGAAAGGTCTAGGCTGTAGGGAGGGTGGGGATACTTCACGACTCTTTTCCAAACGCAATTGCTTTTGTTCATCAGTCAAAACCTTTGGAACCAATTTGGCACACACTTTGCGCATTTTAAGTTTTCCGGTCACGATTTCCCGCACATTGTAATATTATATGTTAAATTTAACTCTTCACTGTTCTCACGTAGACTAGCACCGTGGTGGTAGACTAGCACCGTGGTGGTCAATGTTCAAAAATTCTCGAACCCGGTTCACATCTTCGTCTGTTTGCGTCGTCGAAGGCCTTTCAGATCGCTGTTCGTCTTCGACGTCCTCCCGGCCTTCCTTGAACGACTTGTGCCACCGTTTTACCTGGGTACTGGACAGAGATTGGTCCACGTAATCCTCCTTGAGTAGCCCAATGGTTTCGGTACTCGTTTTGTTTAGCTTTACGCAAAATTTGATCGATTAACGTTGCTCCAACGATAGCTGCATTTTCGCCACTGCAAAATCCTAAAACACTTTTAAAACAGCTTTCACGCGCGGAGCGATGTTGACTGCACCGCTGTTGTCAGCGAACTGGGACCGGTTTCTAGTGGAAGGGGAAGGTCCAACGATCATTTTCCCCCCTCAGCCTATTCGGTTGATCGCTTGGCAGACGCTCCGCGCGGGAAGTCTCATTACTTTTCAATCAAACCCTGTATTTTATTTTTTAACATTTGTACAATAATAAATTATTTAAAAAATAACTGCTTAGCAGCGCTAGCAACAAGGGCCTTAGCTAAATTAATATAATATGTATGTATATTTATATAATTGGCGCGTACACTCTTTTTGGGTGTTTGGTCGAGCTCCTCCTCCTATTTGTGGTGTGCGTCTTGATGTTGTTCCACAAAATGAGGGGCCTACAGTTTCAAGCCGACTCCGAACGGCAGATATTTTTATGAGGAGTTTTTTCATGGCAGAAATACACTCGGAGGTTCGCCATTGCCTGCCGAGGGGCGACCGCTATTCGAAAAAACGTTTTCTTTATTTTGGTGTTTCACCGAGGTTCGAACCTACGTTCTCTCTGTGAATTCCTAATGGTACTCACGCACCAACTCATTCGGCTATATCGCCCGCCGAATTTTTAAACATTTGTACAATAATAAATTATTTAAAAAATATCTGCTTAGCAGCGCTAGCAACAAAGGCCTTCGGTCTCTAAATTAATAGTTGGTTTATAATAGGTTGGTGCGTGACTACCATTCGGAATTCGCAGAGAGAACGTAGGTTCGAATCTCGGTAAGACACCAAAATTAAGAAAAACATTTTTCTAATAGCGGTCGCGCCTTGGCAGGCAATGAGAAACCTCCGAGTGTATTTCTGCCATGAAAATACTCTTCATTAAAACTATCTGCCGTTCGGAGTCGGCTTAAAACTGTAGGTCCGTCCATTTGTGGAACAACATCAAGACGCACACCACGAGCTCGGCCAAATACCAAAAAAGGGTGTACGCGCCAATTATATATATATATGGGGCATTCTTTCTCAACGGGAGACCCCTGTCCATCCAAAAATGTTTTTGACCTAGAGAATTCTAATAGGGCTTAAAATTTAGCTCTTTGTATCTACTTTTCAATACAGAGTGGCCAAAAACGAAATTCAAGATGGCTAATTTAATATGGCTAAAAATTTAATCAAAATTCATTAAATTCATTCTAATAACCTATGCCAAAAAAATTAATTTCAACGGAAAGAGTTGTACGAGGTCTCAAAATTTAGCTAATAAAGTTTACTTTAAATGCAAAATGAAAAATTGTAAAATCCAAAATGGCGGCCACAACATGGCGGCTAATTTTTTAAAACTACTCAAATCCACTTAAAATTTATTACTCGGGGGTTTTTTGGGTCGCTGATTACAAATCTGGTGTTAGATTTCCAAATTTCAAAATGGCGGATCCAATATGGCGGACGGATTTTTGAAAAAACTCATGAATTCGCATGAAACTCGTTACTCAGGGGTTTTTGGAGTCACTGATTACAAATCTGGTGTTAGATTTTCAAATTTCAAAATGGCGGATCCAATATGGCGCATGATTTGTCAAAAATATTTTTAATTTACATTGAATTTGTGTCTTGAAGGATTTTGTGGGTCGCTTAATACAAATGTGACATTAAAAATCCACAATTAAAATTATAGCTGTTTAGATACAATTGACAATTGACAAATTTAAATTTTTTTACAAATTAATTGAAGTTGTATTGTTTTCTTGATACCTAATAGATTTGGAATCAGTTCTAATCATAACATTTTTCGTGTCTCGTGACATATCCCTTGTTTTACTTTTTGATCGCTACCATATGGTTGTAAGGGTGATTTTTCATAAACAGAACACTTTTGAATCTTTGCTTAATAACTTCATAAATATCTTCTTGATTAAGTTGTTTTTTTTTTTTAGCTGAAGGTAAGAATTTGATGAGTTTTTTGAGGTTTAGTTCGTTATTTTCATTGAAACCCAAGCAATTCTTTGATAAATTCGTGTAAAAATGACAAATGATGGAAAATCAGTGGAACCAATTAACAATGTTACTGTTAAATTTATATTGTAAAACAATATAATTTGCGAATTTTTATAATGTCTTACCTCCGGTTTTACTTGAAATAAACATTTTTAAAAATATATGTCAAGAAGATATTATCACTCAGCAGTTGAATAATAAGATAACGATCGCTAATTTTATCTTATCTTTAAAAATAGTTTTTTCTTTCTACCTACATAATTAATTTTCACGGATATATAAAGAATTATTTATATACCATTATGTCCTAACCCCCACATACCATACTAATATACCATTCATCATGTCTATGTCTTATGTCGAACAAGTCTATTGACTTGTTTGCTTTCGAGAAATTGAACATTAAAAATTAAATGATACGTTTGCGCGTATCCTCACTGTCTCGAGGCGCCGGCCAGCCTTGTTACGCTACTGCACTGAAAGAACCACAGAGCCAATCAGCGCGTCGCTTTGCCCCACCAAGCAGCGTTTCCTCACTACTGCACGAACAAGCCTGGATCTAACGCCAGTTCGTTCATTATATCCCTGATAGCGGACCAGAGCAGTCGAACTCTTTCAGTGACAGCGATCCAGAACAACCCTTCCTTGCACGTATTTCTGTTAATTATAACAGTTTTATTAAAGTAAAATTTTACATCCTTCTTTTTAGTGTATCCTCCTTACTTTTTCTTTTTTTTTCCATTTTCATAAAGAATTTTAGGAAAAGTCTTGCAGGTTCCAAAGTTTTTCCTAGCCTTTCTCACCTTTTCTATCTAAATCTCCTTTTTTTAATATTGATAAAAAGGATGTCAGGTAAGGACATCTTTCATTGAGACCGATGTTGCAATCCTTTTGGTGTTTCTAACCACAAAGGTAAAAATTTGCGAAAAATTTCAACTAGCTTGAAACGGAAATTTCCTGAGCTTCCTGATTCAGTCAAGGTTTGTTCTGAATGCAGGAAAAGAAAACAGGAGTCTAAAATTCATAAAAAAGATTCGGAAGCGTCAGTGCATCAAATGAATAAAGTTGTCCTCAGCACGGATATGGACGATAATGCAGTAAATCCAGTGACTGTTCGTTCTAAAATTTTCAAGTTTGGCTGTTAATGATCCATTAAGGTTACGCATTCTTATTGTACTCCCGAAGACATGGAGTGCTAACAAAATTTCAGAAGAATTTGCCTGCAGTTGGCAGTTTGCTAAGAAGGCTATAGATCTTCGAAATTCTAATGGTATTTTGGTAGAGACTACAGCGAAGTCTGGAAAAGCATTACCGTCATCAACTGTTGAAAATGTGGTGAAATTTTACACTAGTGACGAAAACAGTAGAAAGAAAGATGTGGTCTCTGTAAAAGATGAAAACGGTAAGTCTTTGAAGCAAAAACGTCTTCTACTTTTGGACTTGAAGGGACTTTTTTCTTATACAAAGAATCCAACGAAACCTTTCCGGTAAGTTTCAGTAAATTTGCCCTTCTCCGCCCAAAACAGTGTATTCTTGCTGGAGGCAGTGGAACTCATTCTGTCTGCGTGTGTATCATTCATCAATTGTAAGTTCTGTTGAATGCGATTGAAATTGAAAAATTAACAGAAAACTTGGAAACTTGGAAATAAAAAGTTATAAGGACTGTTTAAAGCAAATCAGCTGCAAAAATTCCACTGAGAATTGCTTCCTTGGTACATGTGATGAATGTCCAAGTATTGCAAACTTCTCGCAATCCTTAAAGCAATTATTAGATGAAAAAAATATTTACCATGTACAATATAGTGCATGGACTAGTACAGACAGATCCACACTGCAGACACGCATTGTCCCCACAGCAGAATATATAGAAGAATTATGCAATAAGCTTCTACTTCTAAAACCTCACTCATTTTTGGCAAAACAGCAGTCGCAGTTCCATCGTGATAAGAAGGACAATTTAGATGATGGTGAAGTTTTTGTTATTTTGGACTTTTCTGAGAACTATAAATACGTTGTTCAAGATGCCTCTCAAGCGTTTCATTTTAACAACACGCAATATACAGTCTTTCCTGTCATGTTTTATTACAAAGTAGGTACCGAAATTAAACATAAGAGTCTTGTATTTTTATCTGAAAGTACTCGACATGATACTGCGGCTGTTTATTCAATGCAAAGAATATTAATTCCTTATTTAAAGGAAACCGTAATGTGAAAAAATTAATTTATTTCAGCGATGGGGCCAAGCAACACTTCAAAAATAAATATCAAATGACAAACTTGGTCCATCATGAAGAAGACTTTGGAGTAAAAGCTGAATGGCATGTACATGTGACTGCGCATGGGAAAGGACCCTCAGATGGTATTGGCGCGACGTTTAAAAGAGAAGCTGCACGAAACAGTCTTCTGTCTAAGCCGTCCGAAGCCATCTTATCCCATGACAAACTTGTAAAATGGGGAGAGAAACATTTTACAAGTATTAAAGTATTTTATTACAGTCGAAAAACGCATGAGAGCGTAGACAGATTTCTCAAAAGAAGATTCAGCGAAGCTCCAGCAGTCCCACAAATAATAAAAAATCACTGTTTCTTGGTCTGTGAGAATAAACAATTATTAATAAAAAGATACTCAAACGCTCCAAATGGCATTGTACTAAACTACAAGGTTAAGTGAATTGGACTAAAACTATTCTTGCCTTAACTGTCAGGAAAATGATTTTATCTTGCCTTGGCTGGTTGGTCGAAAAGTAGTCTTGCCTTAACTGTCTAGACTATGATCTTGCCTTACCTTTACCGGTTGGAACAAAAATATTCTTGTCTTAACTGTCTGGACAATAATCTTGTCTTACCTTTGCAGGTTGGACCAAAACTAGTGTTGCCCTAAGTGTCTGGAATATAATTTTCTCTTACCCTTGCTGGTTGGACCAAAACTAGTCTTGCCTTAACTGTCTGGACCTTAGCTATCCATATTGGATCCGCCTTCTTAAATTTTTTGAAACTAACAAAAGATTCGTAATCATCGACTAAAAAACCCCTGAGTAACGAGTTTCATGCGAATTCATGAGTTTTTTAAAAAATCCGTCCGCCATATTGGATCCGCCATTTTGAATTTTAAAAAACCAACACCAGATTTGTAATCAGTGACTCCAAAAACCTCTGAGTAACGAGTTTCATGCGAATTCATGAGTTTTTTCAAAAATCCGTCCGCCATATTGGATCCGCCATTTTGAAATTTGGAAATCTAACACCAGATTTGTAATCAGCGACCCAAAAAACCCCCGAGTAATAAATTTTAAGTGGATTTGAGTAGTTTTAAAAAATTAGCCGCCATGTTGTGGCCGCCATCTTGGATTTTTAAATTTTTCATTTTGTATTTTAAAGTAAACTTTATTAGCTAAATTTTGAGACCTCGTACAACTCTTTCCGTTGAAATGAATTTTTTCGGCATAGGTTATTAGAATGAATTTAATGAATTTTGATTACATTTTTAGCCATATTAAATGAGCCATCTTGAATTTCGTTTTTGGCCACTCTGCATTGAAAAGTAGATAAAAAGAGCTAAATTTTAAGCCCTATTAGAACTCCTTAGGCCAAAAACATTTTTGGATGGATAGGGGTCTCCCGTTGAGAAAAAATTCCCCATATATATATATATATATGTATGTGGGAGTGAACGTGAGTAAGGTGGCAACCCATATTTGTGTCGCCCTGTGGCGCCACACCATCGAGAAAGATAAGAAAAGAAGTCGGCAGTCTTGCAACGAGAACGTACGAGGAGAGACACAATATTCGAGTGCGCAGCTACTGATCGGTTTCTGTCCAACATATATGTACTTTAATTTCAATATCTACACATTTACTTTGTAAATTAATTTTAAAAATATTAATATCTTTTCCATTTTCCCACATTTTGGGGGCTCAACCTAAAAGTTTTAAAGTGTAAAGTGCTGTTTCATTAAACAACGAAACTGATAATTTCTAAAGAATAAGTATGTCTTGCCTTAATGATTTTATGTGTAGTAGCTTGCGCAGTGGCACCAAAGCCAAAATTGCTATTTTCCATAAATATATATTTGAAGAAGAAGGTGACAGAAATAACCGACGCAGACTTCGTGAGTTTTGTGGCTTTGGATACGACGAAAACAGCGACGAGTATCAGCAAAAGAAGATATACGTTAGTTCAAATTTAAGTGAACGCGACTTAGTTTCAATTTGCAACATGATGGGCATTAGCTACGATGAAGACGATGTGCTGTTGCACATATTTCGTAATTTACGACGCAACCACTTGTTCACCGAAAGAAATAACGACGTAAACGACGGAGAAAACGACGACGAAGAAGATGATAACGGCGAAAATTCTAGAGAGAATACAGCGAGTTGCGGCAAAAGGAGAAACGAAGTAGCGAACAGTAAAGTAGAGAGAAGTAACGAATGCAAAGAAGATCATGAAACGACAGACTATTACGACTTTGCGACAAATATAAGCGGAAAAAACAATGAAGAAAATGAAAACAGTAGAGCGTCGGCAAAACACATAAACATGCAAGTAAATAAATGTGTGGAAAATTCCATGACAAAATTTGCAATGACATTTCGCGATATTGAGGATTCTATTAGACCATTTGACGGTTCTAATAAGGTTCGTGTTGATTTGTGGTGCGAAGAATTTGAAGAGCAGTCTATATTCATGCAATGGGACAATCTTCAAAAATTTGTGTTTGCAAAAAAATCTTTGCGTGGTGTTGCTAAACTTTTTGTAATGAACGAAAGAGGGTTGAATTCATGGCAAGCATTGAAAAATGCGTTGATTAACGAATTTAAAGACACAACAAACAGTGCACTTTTACATAAACAACTAAGTGAGCGTAAATTAAAAGAAAATGAAAATTTGCAAGAGTATTTTTATAATATGAAAGATATTGCAAATCGTGGTAATATTGAAGACGAAGCATTAATACAATATATTATTGATGGAATTAACGATTTGACAGTAAACAAAACGATATTGTATGGTGCAAAAAAGTTGTATGATTTCAAAGACAAACTTAAATGTTATGAAATGATGTGTATGCAAAGCAAATCAAAAGCAAAGCAAATGGTGAAAACAAATATAAACCAATATGAACGAAAAGAAGTGCAATGCTACAACTGTGGTGGAAAAGGCCATGTATCAAGCAGTTGCAAAGATAAAGAAAAAGGGAGAAAATGTTTTAAATGCAATCGGTTCGGGCATATTTCGGCAAATTGTGATAAAAATAAAAAAGACGAAACAAATTCAAAAGCAAACACGCGTCAAATTGTACTTAAGCGCGATTTTGCTCACAAGAATGTTAAAGTTGGGGACAAATATTACGATGCATTAGTTGACACGGGTAGTAAATTTAATATTGTTACTCAAGATGTGTATGAAAACCTTAACAAACCAAAATTAAATGCGTGTAACGTTTCACTTGTTGGGTTTGGTGCAAATAGTCATGAAAATAAAATCAAACCCGGTGGGTTTTTTAAAAGAGAAATTGAGGTAGACGGTGAAACATTTTTATTAAACTTTTACGTGGTTTCGAAAAATTGCATGGGCATTAAAGTTGTACTTGGTGAAGAACTGTGTATGCAATCAGTAATTATTATTAACAAAGACGGTTTAATAATTAGAAAAGCGCAAACGGATACAACAATAAACGATGATGTACTTTTAATGAAAATTGATACAGTAATTCAAAATAATGAACTTGACATAGACACCGATGCAAGCAAAGAAGCAAAAAAAACCGTGAGTGAAATAATTTCGAACTACAAGCCAAACAAAATTTTAACAACAAACGTAGAAATGCGAATTATCCTTCACGATGAATCCCCAATATTTTCAAGACCACGACGATTGCCATTTTCTCAAGTCGACATAGTCGAAAGCCAAGTTGATGAATGGCTCAAAGACGGTATAATTGAAATTTCAAACTCAGAATTCACCAGCCCCGTGGTATTAATAAAAAAACGCGACGGTTCACCAAGATTATGTATAGATTTTAGGCAAATAAATAAAAAAATTATTAAAGACCATTTTCCACTTCCATTGATTGATGATCAACTGGATCGGTTGCAAGATGCTAGGTTGTTCAGCACTTTAGATATGAGAAACGGGTTTTTTCACGTGCCGGTGGAACAGTCAAGTAGGAAGTACACATCCTTCGTCACGCAGAGCGGGCAATATCAATTTTGCAAGGTGCCTTTCGGGTTATGCAATTCTCCGGGGGTATTCCAGAGACATATCAACGCGATTTTTCGAGAGCTGAGACGAGAGGGTATTGCACTACCATATATAGACGATGTTATTATTCCAGCTAAGAACGAGCAGCAAGCAATGCACAATCTAGAAAAAGTAATAAACACCTGCCGTGACTATGGGTTAGAACTTAATATAAAGAAGTGTCAATTCCTTAAAAAAAAAGTTAATTTTCTTGGATATGTGATTGAAGATCAAAAAATCCGTGCATCGCCGGAAAAGACGCAAGCGGTACATAATTATAAAATACCCAAAACACAAAAACAACTTTTGAGTTTTTTGGGCCTAGTGGGTTACTTTAGGAAATTTATACCCAATTATTCAATCATCGCAAAGCCTTTGACTGACCTAACCAAACAAAACGTAAATTTTACCATGAGCTTACCAGCTGAACAAGCATTTAACGCACTTAAAAATGCACTATGCGAGAACAACGTGCTAAATATATATAATTGCACCTACGAGACTGAGTTACACACAGACGCTTCGATTGATGGGTTCGGTGCAGTGCTACTGCAGAAATCTCCACACGATGGTCAGCTGCACCCTATCTACTATATGAGTAGAAAAACGACAGAAGCTCAAAGAAAGTTTACCAGCTATGAGCTGGAAGTACTGGCAGTAGTTGAGGCCATGGCGAAATTCAGAGTTTATCTACTTGGTATAAAGTTTAAGCTTATAACGGATTGTAAGGCATTTACGAAAACTCTAGAGAAGAAAAGTTTATGTACACGTGTAGCTCGCTGGATACTGTTATTACAAGAATTTGATTACGTTGTCGAGCACAGAGTAGGCACACGTATGAAGCACGTAGATGCCCTAAGCCGCTATGCAGTTATGTTGATACAAGATGACCAATTAATTATCAGAATAAGTCAAGCCCAATTAGACGATGAAAAGTTAAAAGCTATTAGAGAGGTACTTAAAAGCAAAAACTCATACAACGATTATTTTGTGAAGTCAAACATATTATATAAGATGTTCAGAGATACCGAACTAATCGTAATACCAGAAAATATGGAAAAACAAATTATTAGCCAGGCCCATGAGAGAGGTCACTTCGCAGTGAAAAAGACAAAAGAACTAATTTTAAAAGATTATTATATTTCAAATATCGACGAAAAAATTAGAAGACATATTGCGTGTTGTATACCATGTATCTTAAGTAACCGAAAGCGAGGCAAACAAGAAGGTTTACTCCATCCTATACAGAAAGAGGAGTTGCCACTATATACGTTTCATATAATATAGATTTTTTGGGTCCTTTACAATCAACAAGCAAACAGTATCAGCATATTTTAGCAGTTATCGACTCATTCACAAAGTTTTGTTGGTTGTATCCGTCGAAGTCCACAACAAGTTTAAAAGTAATATCAAAGCTTCGCACCCAAAGCGCAATTTTCGGTAATCCGGCAAACATTGTTTCTGATAGAGGCGCTGCATTTTCCTCAAAAGAATTTCAAGAGTACTGCGAGAGTGAGAACATTAAACATACGATGATCACAACAGGCTTACCCAGAGTAAATGGCCAGGTTGAGAGGTTGAATGAAATTATAATATCAGTTTTGACAAAGTTAAGCACCACAGACCCTACAAAATGGTTCAAACATGTATCCAAAGTTCAGCAAGCAATTAATTCAACGTTTACAAGAAGCATAAATACAACGCCGTTTGAGCTTTTGGTGGGAACAAAAATACGTACAAAAGACGACAAACATATACAAGAACTCATTGAACAAGAAGCTATAAATGCATTCAACGGCGATCGAAATGATCTTAGAAAACAAGCAAAGCGTCAAATTCTTGAGGTTCAGCAAGAAAACAGAAGAACATACAATCTCAGACGTAAGCCGGCACAGCAGTATAAGGTCAACGATTTGGCGGTAATAAAACGCACACAATTTGGTAGTGGTCTTAAACTAAAATCGAAATTTTTGGGTCCGTACCGTATAATAAAAATCAGAGGTAATAACGCATATGAGGTAGAAAAAATCGGCAATGGCGAAGGTCCAATAAATTCGACAACTTGCGCTGAATATATGAAGCCGTGGGTAAAAGGTTCAGACAAGAATGACTTACCATTCGAGACGAATGTTTAACAGGATGGCCGAATGTGGGAGTGAACGTGAGTCAGGTGGCAACCCATATTTGTGTCGCCCTGTGGCGCCACACCATCGAGAAAAGTGTTGGTGGAGTTTTGAGTTCTGTATTTAATCGTTGCTTCACGCATGCTGCATTTTTCAATTGTTTTTATTCTTAGAATATCTTTAGTTTGCATATATTATATTTGGGGCAGGTGGTAGCGGAAAAAGTGTGTTCGTCTGAGGAATTCGCGCCAATGGTTCTTGAGCGTTCGCTGTTGACGTGAGGGGGAAGACTGGAGTTAACGCATGTAGGAAGACCTTTGCAATTTCTTATTGTATGCCCAAGCTTTTGACATGTTTTGCAACGCATCGGATTGAGGTATTGGGGACGGACTGAAATTTTTCGCCATGCTACATAAATTTTCTCAGGTAACTTATATGTATGCTTCAAAGGTGAGGCATTGCGCCTGTTGGGATTAAGCCTCCTTCAACTCTTTTCTTTCTTACACTGCGCATACTCCATAATTTTCTAGGCCTTCAATAATTTATTTTTCAGGCAAATGTATAAGAAATGGCGCGAAGATCGTGCTTTTCACGGAGTTTAGGTGTTGATGGTAATTGGCTGAGATGTGGCAGATATTATTAAGCATTTTTGTGTTTATGAACTTTTCATAGAAAGCGTCACAGAGTAGTAGCGAAAGATGTAAACCGAAAACAGACAATAACCGAAAGCCGAAATCACACTAAGAAATAAACGAGCGTTCGCACATGTCAGCGGTTAGTCGGTGACTTAGGAGAGACATGGTTTTTCGCATCTAAGGCCAGATTTTGAATGTCAATCAAAAAATCTGAGAATGAAGGTTTTTTCTACTTAACTGCACCTACAGTTTAATATACAAGGTGGCGCAAATTAATCACCCTATCGGAAGATTTATAATTTGTGCAAATATCATCCTATGCTAATAATATTTGACACTTGTGAATTAAGTATCTGCAGTAAACAAACACCCAAGCAATGGAACGCGTAAATGTCAATATAAAAACTTTCAACATTCAAAATATTTTTTTTTTTTTTTTGATAAATTATTTCGAATCCCAGACAAAGGAGCTGTGATTGGAAAATGCTTTGCTGCAGAAACCAAAGCAAACTGCGACAGGCCTAATCAGGAAATCAGAATTTCAGCAGGAAAACAACTTATAAGGACTTGGTTGCAGGAAGTGGGAACGCTAGAAAAGAAGGGCAAAAGCTAAAAAACTGCTACATGTGCGACCGTAATTGAGGGAAATTTGAAAGAACTGCCATCGTGAAACATCGAATAGACACAGAAGATGAAAAGCCAATTCGTCAACTTCCATGCCGAGTTACTCTGGCAAAGAGCGAGGAAATAAATCAGATAATCCAAGATATGCAGCAAAGTGAAGTTATTGAGCCATCAATATGCTCGTGGAGCACACCGGTTGCGCTAATTGAAAAGAAAGATGGATTGTGTAGATTACAGAAAGCTGAATGAAATCAAGAAAAAAGACAGCTACCCATTACCACGAATATATGACACTCTAGATACTTTATCCGATACGAAATTCTTACTGGCAGGTGTAAATTGAGGGTTTCGATGGGAAAACAGCCTTTAGCATAGGAGACGAGTTGTGGCAAATTTCTGTGATGTCTTGCGAATTATGCAATACTCTAGCAAACTTTGAGTGCCTGCTCCATGCACCTTGCATATGTTGAGGGGACTCCACGGAAAAACGTGTTTATTCCATCTGGATGACAATATACAATAATTATGCTTAAAATGTTTGGCGAACACTTGAAAATTTTGGAAGACGACTTTCAGCGCATTGCTTGAGTGGGATTACGAATCTGAAGAAGTAAGCGTTGTTTAAGGGTAAGGGGGAGCCTGTTATCCCTAGAGGGCGCGTCCCCGGGTGGTGGATAGGGGAACATATCCCAGATATGGAAGGTAAGAGAGTAGGTCTCCCGCGAACCACACAGGCCGAAGACGTAAACTTCGTTAAAAAAACTCCCTCAACCCAAGGAGTGATCCGACACGTGCCTATTGGGTGGGTTTGGCAGCCGGGGGACTAAACAAGGCTGTCTTCGAACGGAGCCCTCCTGATATCAGGCCGCCTCAGGTTGTAACGGTGGCCTTGCCATGGTATGGGGCGCTGCCATGGTCGACCGGTTATTTCGCCTAATTCCTCTTTGGTCACCGCGCATGGCGACATGCGCAGCTCCCTGGGCGGGGCAGGTGACCGTACGAACCAGAAAAATGAAACCAAACAAAAACCAAAAATCGGATAGTGGCGAGAAACAGACGGACAAAGTGACGGAGAGACAAACGGACGCATTCACAGCACAAGACAGACAAACGGACACACATACTAAGTGACAGGCCAAACAATCGGTCACCCATGATAAACTGGGGATCGGATCTTCCTCGGAGGATGAGCTCCTGGCCTCTAGCCAGGAAACAGTTGAGGGTAAAGCTGTGGGCCACAGCACGCCAACAACCATAAATAAACCGACAACATCCGCTAAAGCCATGGGGCAAAAGCACGCTAATAAAGGCCCATCAAGGTATAAGCTCTACCAGAGGTCTCTCGCTATCCTTGGCAGGATTCGTAAGAACGAGACCGAAGGTAAAGCTCATCCCAAAGATGAGGCTGACAAGGCAAGGTGTCAAAAGGTGGTGGACGAATACCTGGCGTTCCAAACCGCCCGAAAGACAGAAGCCAAAAAACGTAACCGTTCGCAAGATGAAAACAAGAGGGCAACAAAGAAGCACAAGATCTCCGCAGAAGCACAGCGTGTCGTTCCTTCTTCAAATCACAGAAGAGAACCTTGAACCCCTGCAAAAAGGAGAAAATAAACTTCGGTTTGGCATACGGAAGGCCCAGCTGAAGATACTTCCTTCTGCGAATCCGGAGGAGGAGCAGGATGAGGTCGACGGCACCAGCGAACTGCTGACTGGCATGCAGTTAAATGACGCCGAACGTGCGGAAGCAAACCAATAAAAAAATGGTTTTAAAGGTTGTCCAAATTAACCTGCAGCATTCACAAACTGCAACGGACAGCCTAACCGAAAATAGCTCAGTAAGGGTAAATAATTGGAGGGTATCCAATAAAAGGTGCTTTTCTGATCATAGTTGGATCTTAAGGTAGATCCACCCCTACCGTATCGAAATCCTTTAAGAACCAACTGGAAGAGGTTCAAAAATGCAGTAAACAAGAGGATAGGAGAGATTCCTAACCCTCAAATCACTCTCACGGAAAACCTTGAGAGTAGGGTCATAACACTGGAAAAGGCATTTAGTAGGGCCTAAAAAACGTCCTGCCCCATAAAATTTAGCAAATAAACTCACCTTCCTTGGTGAAGCAATCAGCTTTTAAAACAAAGGGCAAAATCTAGATCAACCTTTAACTTCAGCTACTCGAAGGGAAATTGGGAATTGTACAGAGAAAGTCGGAGACAGTACAAGAAGGCAATGAGGGCCGCCAAAAAAGAGAGCTGGAGCGAATTTTGTTCGTCAATCGAATCCACCAGGGATTCTGCTAGGCTCAGCCGTGTTCTTTCCAAAGACCACTCAATGGCTTCTTGGGTTAAGAAACCTGATGGAAATTGGACTGCTACAGCAGAAGAATCGCTAGAGCTTCTGCTAAACATGCATTTTCCGGGATGCAGCGCTTACGAAAGAGAGAGGGGAAACATTAGGCGGAGCCAATATAATCCACAGGATCTTGCAAATGAAATTATTACCAAGGAAAAAGTTGAATGGGCAATCAAATCTTTCTCACCCTTTAAATCTCCGGGGCCAGATGGGATCATCCCAAAGATGTTACAGGAAACCTTGGAACTTATACCATGGCGGCATTCTTGGATATCGAAGAGGCCTTTAACAATGTTAGCACAGATGCCATCCAACGGACGTTGATAGACCTGGAGGTGGAAAGTTACATTAGTAACTGGGTCATCTCCATGCCAGGATCATCAAAGCTAATATGGGAAATATCAACATAACAAAGAAGGTCTCCGGGGCCACTCCACAAGGGGGAGTATTATCTCCACTTCTTTGGCTATGTATGATCAGCAAAATCTTAGCAAAACTTATTGGAAGTGGGGTAAAAGTGGTGGTGTACGCTCATGCTGTGGTGCTAATGGTGTCAGAACTGTGTCCAAATACGATCAGTGGGATCATCCAAAGGGCGTTAGGCGAACTTAACTATGGAGCCACAGGATGTGGCCTAAGTTTAAACCCGCTTAAAACAGAACTTATTCTTTTCACCACCAAATACAAGATACCAACTTTTACCCTACCAAATATCAACGGACAAGCTCTGTTACTAGCAACCAGTGCAAAGTACTTAGTTGTAATTCTGGAATCCAAACTTAGCTGGAAGTTAAACATCGAAGAACGCGTAAGGAAAGCAGAAGTTGCTTTATATGTCTGCAAACGTATGCTTGGAAGAAGATGGGGTCTTCAACCTAAGCATGCATTATGGCTGTATAAGGCGGTTATACGACCTATTTTATCGTATGGTTCGGTAGTTTGGTGGAAAGCTCTAGGGAGAGAGTACAATACCAAATTACTCAGCAGGAGACAAAGATCAGCCTTGCAATAACGGCGGGTTCAATCAGATCATGTCCTAGAGAGGCTCTCAATGCACTGACACTCGTTCTTCCAATAGACCTACATATAAGGAAGACGCCAACCATGAGTGCATTTAGGTTAAATGAAGCGGGTCGCTGGGAAGAAGAAACTTATGGTCACGCTAGTCTATTATTGCGACATACTCAGTTAACCTCGGTGAGGACTGACTACATCGTCCCGATGGTAACTTTCAATAGCAATTTTGCCACACTCTTTCCATCTTAGAAAGAATGGAATAAGGGATTCTCTCTAAGCAACTTGAATACCACAGTCTATACAGATGGCAGTAAAATGGACTGTGGTGTTGGAGCTGGTATATATTCTCATAGACTTAGAATTGAAAAATCTGTGCGCCTCCCTAATACCAGCAGCGTCTTCCAAGCGGAAGTACTAGCAATTGGGGAAGCCTGTAGGCTACTAATCGCAGATCCCTCTTTTAAGGGCAATATCGCTATTCTGTCGGATAGCCAAGCTGCAATCCAGACGCTGGACGCGACTATAACAACCTCTAAAGTGGTGGAGCAAAGTAGGAATAGCCTCACCAACTTGAGTGAAAACCATAAAGTAACCTTAATTTGGGTCCCGGGACACCGGAACATACAAGGTAACGAAAAAGCAGATGAACTGGCAAGAGGGGGATCTGCCATGAATAGCGTTCTTGCAGTACCAGTATTCACTCCATTAGGTGTGGTCAAGAATGCAGTTTCCCTAAAATACCTTGCAGATTGCAGATTGTAGATGGAGAGACCAGACGAAATGCAAAATCAGCAGAACGTTAGACCACAATTATAGACCACCGCATATTATAGACCACAAAAAAAGTAAAAAACACTTAGTTTTGTGGAAAATATTTTCAAAAAACATGAAAAAAAAATAATTTTTCCAACATTTTGCTTCATAAGTACCACAAAAATTTGCGAAATCAATTTTTTCAAAAATTGTAATTGTTGCACAGGTCTCTAGCAATAATTTGGCTTTTACAGATTGAAAAAATATCAATTAGTCGACGAGTTATAGCCGAAAACCCATATAAACAATATACTGAAAATCGGCATTTGGCTGCAAACTTCGAAGGCCGATTAAAAAAAAATTCGAACTAACATAAAAAAACGGCGCGATACGGTTTTCACCCGCCACTCTCAGAATGGACCTAATTTTTGCTAACCTGAATTTGTTCCACAGTGTTATATAGTGTTATATATAAAAATAGTTCAAAAAAATGTGTAATAGATGTATGTTTAAACAGTTTTATTTCCAAAACAATAATATTAATACATACATACATATAAGACAAAGAAAGGATCTTCATCAAAATTTTGTCAAGGTAAAAAACAAAATTTATTAAACAAGATATTCAAAATGGAATTTTAGGATGGCGGGGTTTTCCTTTAATTTCAATATCTTGAAGATGTATTTGAAGGTCAGTAAGAAGTTTAACACCTTTAAGGTCGTTGTGGGTTAGAGAAAAAGCTTTTAGTTTTCTTATAGCTAAATAAGCCTCTTTATAGGAAGTTAACTTGTCGTCAGTCTCGTTTTCTATTGTATTTCATCTTCAGACGAGAAGGTCAACGATTCTTGGGAAACAGTATTGATATTTTCCAAATTTTCATCAATAATGAATATTTCATTATCTTAATTAAGATAGTCTTGCATGTCAACTAGGATTTCACTCTGAACTCGATTAATAACGTTGGAGAACTGACCAAGTGCTGATAGCGGAAGCTCGTCTTTTGCGGTCCAACCGTTATCGTTATTGTGTATATCTGCTTTCCGAAACCTAGCTTTAATGGAACAATTTTGAATTGTTTGTGGACTCACTTGCTCCCAAGCTTTGTCTATGAAATAAACAAAATCTAATAAGTTGATGGATTTTGATAACTCAATAGCAGAATTTGTCTTTTCCATCCGAAACAAAATGGGTTTTAAAAATAACGATTTATATGTGAACTTAAAATCTTTTATAACGCCGTGGTCAAGGGGCTGACGAAATGCTGTTGTGTTTGCTGGGAGAAAAATAACGTTAACATTTTAGAATTTTATATCGCGAGGATGGGAAGTCGCACTATCTAAAAATAGAATGACTCTTGAAGTTTCATTTTCTTTCAATCCGTACGAGAAAATCTTTCATCACATCATCACGCCATCCGAGCCTTTCTGTTTGATCACCACGTATCGGGTCAATTGTTCGAATTTATGTTGCGCAATTCCCGAGGTCTAGCAGATTTCTCAATATCAAAAAGGCGTTCTCTTTTCTCTCTTATTGACGCAGTGTAAAATCGTAAGCCAATAGCTATTTTTCCACCTGCGCATTTTCACCTTTTAATGCAAATGTTTTATCAGGTAATGCTCGGAAAAACAAGCCAATCTCATTTGCTTTAGAAATGTTTCGCGAATCATATCCTTCAATCAAATATGGTACCTTTTTGGTTAAACTTTTTACAGCATCTCGATGGAACTGCAATTTCTGTCACTTTGCTCTTTATAAGTGTGCCTGACAAAGAAATGCCTTTATTTCGTGTCTTTTCCAGATTGACATCAGTTTTCCACAGACGTAAAATTTTTGATTATCGAAGCAGCTTGAGTTGCGCTGATCTTACATTTCTTTGCCAACTCGTAAAAACAATGTTGTAGGTTGTCCGGTTATGAGGAATTAAAATACCCTTTGGGGTGGAAAGCAAGTGTCCGCTCAAGAGGAAACAATTTTCAAAAACCCTTAAGAATTTTTTAGTATTGAAAAAACTCTCCCTTTAAGAGAGGTGTCTGTTAGGAAAGAAAACACTGTATTTTGTATCGGGTTCGATTGCATTGTGATAGTCAGAAAAACAGTTTTTCGGATGAAGCAATGCGTTATACTTTTTAGATCCAACAGTGGCGACAATCCAATGTTTCTACAATGTGATTCAAATCATCCATACGTTGGTCTCCATCTCAGTTGGTTATTCGTCGTTTACAAATACGCACATCAGTTACCGAAGCGTCTGTAGCTTCCACACAATTCGAATTGATGCATTGGCGTAAAGTTTTCCTATTTCACACGAGACACTTTCAGTGTACAGGCTGTAACCATAGCTGCAAAAAAAGTATTCGTTAGCAACGGTCAATTCCATTTCTTGCTACGAATATATAGGTATAGTATAGTATGCGATAGTTGTTTATAGCATTGTCGAACAAGTATACGGCATCCATGCGATGATTGTAATCGCGAATAAGCAACGACTGCTTAACAGTAATAATTTTGTTGCCTTCTTAACATGGCACACCGGCTGAGCAACTTAAGAGTATATTTGGTAAAAAAGTTATCAAATGACACATTGTGGTTCTCGGAACGCTCAAAGTGGGACAATAATTGGAGAACAACGTTTTCTCCAAGGATATACCTTCTGCTCAAATATGAACGGGACTGATTTAATAAAACACAAACCGTTAATTATTGTTCAATTTTTATTTTATCTCCTTCAAAGTAATAGCCATTGGAGGCGATACACATATGCCAACGATTTTTCCAATCATCATTGCATTTCTGGAAGGCCGATTTCGGTATGAATTTCAGTTCCTTCTTCGAATTCTCTTTTATGACTTCAATTGTCTCAAAATGTTTTCCACGGAGCGGCAACTTGAGCTTGGGAAACAGGAAAAAGTCACATGGAGCCATATCAGGCGAATACGGTGCTTGTGGAACGATATTAACATTATTTTTGTTCAAATAATCGCGAACAAGACGTGATGTGTGAGCTGGTGCATTATCGTGATGCAAGAACCATGACTTGTTGTCCCACAATTCCTTCCTTTTAAGACGAATGTTCTCGCGCAAACGCTTTAAAACGTCTAAATATTATTCAGCGTTAACCGATCGGTCTTGCGGAAGGAACTCCGAGTGCACCACACCTTCGTAATCGAAAAAAACTGTCAGCATAACCTTAATTTTTGAGGACTTTGGCGTGGTTTTTTGGGTGGATGTACGGCCCTCTTTGAACGATTTGTACCACTGAAAAACACGTGCACGCAATAGAGCAGAGTCCCCATAGGTTGTCTACAACATGTTTAAGGCATCTGAAGCCGAAGTTTTGTTGGAATAACATAATTTCAAACAAATTCTTTGTTCAACTTGAATTACCATCGTTAAATTCGAAAAACACACTCGAGCTTGACTTGTTTACAGTAGCACAGAAAACAAACTATGTGACATATCACGCTGAAATTTGCCATGTAAGCTTATAGCAGTCCTACCATCCAACAAAAAAATTATTTTTGCCATATGTCATCCGCGGATCGTTTTATTGATAAAGTCTCGTTCATATTTGAATATTACTGAATCCGTTGATAGCCTTCATGAAACGTAAAACACCAGTATGTGTACCCAAATCGGATTGGCTTGATTTTGATAAACATTTTACACGATTCCATTCCTGAAATTGTAGGAGAATACGCCGAAATGCATGAACTTTTTATTCAAACTATCATTCAGCGACAATACTTTAGCAAATTTGTTACTCTGTCGAAGGTTTTGGTTATCACAAATAATCTTGAACTGCTTGAATCAGTCTCTTTATCTACAGTAAGAATTAGTACCTTATCATCTATGAAGAGTTCCCATAACTGAAGTGGAGACAGTGATCCTGAAGCCATTCGAATTAGTGGATCACTTATAAGAGAAAGCGTGAGGCTACTTACCGATTTTTTATATAGATCCTTACATTCGCTTGCAGTGTTATCAAATGTTCCTTGAAAAACGTATAGTTGTACCGGTGGCTCCACTTTGCATTTTTGATGTGGATGGCTGCAAATTCATACCATCTGAGATTTTTGACAATTTGTCATTGTAATCATTATATAATATCTATATTACACTTCAAATTTTCATGAGGAAACTTTTTGACGTCTGTGGTAATTTGAATATTGTCAACTAGTTCTTCCTTATCACTTACAGAATCCAATTTTTCAGGTGAGACATTAATAATATTTATTTCATCTGCATGTCCACCAAATTTATCTATCTATTTCTGCCTGTAGCTCCAAAGCAGTTAACCACTTTTTTCTGATCATTTTCACTGGTCTGCACAAAATATTGGTCTTCATTTATTTCCACAAAAGTTATTTTCAAGTTTTGTTTTGATCATAGTTTCTTGCACAACTCATATAAGCTGATTACATTGGCAAAAGTATCCTGCCATACTAAGCATTTTATTTATGCTCAGTACTCAGATCTGACCGATGGGTATTTAAATACCCCTGAAAATCTTGGTTATGGTAAAAGTTATGTAAACACTGACACAATTTTAAAAAAATCATATGATGAGATCTATGAGCAGACTTTAATGGGTTAAAAACAGACGCCACACAATGATGTGTGGGAACCAATTGCGATAAGAAGTACATGGAATGATGCTGACCTGAAAAAAATCATAGAAGTGAAAGAAGTTGTGAATAGACTATCTAAAACTGAAAAGGCTTTTCGCCTGTCCTGTGGCTAAGGTATATTGGGTGCAATGGATTAAAATTACTGATGGAGTCTTTCATCGCGTATGAAAAATCGAAGACGTAAACCATTCCTTAAAAATCAAGGGTCTCCCAAAATTAAGACCAAAACATGCAACATTAAATGCCGATGGGCTTCCGAAGCCTTCACTTAAGGAAAAAAGCCAAATTTTCACTTGCAAACGGCAACACCAAATATGACATTTGCACAGATAGTAGCCACAAAAACGAAAACGAAATTAAAGAAATTATGAAGCAATTTATATCCCAAATGTCCAACTTGATGACTATAATTGGCTTGGCAGTGTAGATATCCTACTAGTTTCAGAAACATACATTACGGAAAAAAGCTACATACATACATACGATTTTGAACCACAATATATTATGCACAAATCATCTGGACAAAAAGGCTCATAGGGGTTCAGCTATAATATTACGAAAAGCAGTCAAATGTGCCGAAATGGGCCAGAATAGAAAAGATGTTATCCAAGCCTCAACTGTTCAAATTAAAGACCAAATAAGGCCTCTGATAATATCAGCAGCATATTGACCACCGAAACACAACAACTCGACGATCGACTATGTTACTACTCTCGGCAGCAGGTTTATCTGCGCAAAAAGTACAGCGTGGGGATCAAGAAGACACCAAAAGGAAAAATGCAATGGCTGCAATAAGAAAAAGTAAAAGGGACTACATAAGTAAAGGTGACCCTACCTACTGGCCTACCGATATGCACAAAAACCAGACCTTATTGACTTTTTTTATGTACAAAGGTGTACTATATATAGAAATCACCTCACAATTAAGCCTAACTTCGACTTGTCATCAGATCATTCAGTAATATTTTTAAAGTATCAAACAAATCTTGAGTCCCAAGTATATTTCTGAAAATTATACAACAAAAACACAGACTGGGCAATTTTCCGAGAAACTATTGAAAGCGCAACTGACTGCATTGTACCCCTAAAAACTGAGGAAAAAATCAACAGCGCTATTGCGTTTTTCACCAATGCAACCATTCACAAAATAATCTTATCAACACCAGCAGTCAAACACACAAGCAAACGACAATATATTCCGGACTACATTAGCCAGAAGATAAAACTAAAAAAAAAACTCAGGAAACAATGTCAAACAACAAGACATCCTGACGACAAAACAATTTTAAACAAGATGACTAAAGATATCAAATATATGGCACTAAAGAAAATTGAAAATGAGAAGCTGCAATCTTATCTGGAAAGTTTAGTTTCTACAAAAAATTACAAATTCTCATTATGGAAATCGACAAAGGTCATTAACAAAACAACACTTCACCAACATGCAATTCTTACTGAAATTAAAACATGGGAGAAAACGCATTTGGTTAAGGCTTGCACACTTGCGAAACGCTTTAAAAATACCTTCTACAATCCAAAAAATAGGCTACAAAATATTTCATCTGATACATTTGAAATGAAAGACGGAATAATCGACAAAGTGACCATACATGACCTACTGATAAAAATTAAGAATATAAACAACAAAAATTCTCCAGGCTACGACAAAAATAGAGGACAAATTATAAAGGAATATTTATTTAATTCGTCGATAAGACTCATTTATTTCCCTTTGCCTTGAAAAGTTTCTGACATAATTGATCTGCCAAAACCAAATAAAGATGCCAACGAGTCTTTATCATGCAGACCGCAAGGTCACTTGCCTATTTTGTCGAAGCTATGTGAACAATTGATTTATGACCGTCTTAATCCCCTTAACACAAGCAAAAAATAAATTTTATAACATCTACAGAAACAGTAACAACAGAACTGACATAAATATTGACAAATAAACCATCTTTTATACATGGACGACATCAAAGTATACGCATCCACACAAACACACTTAAAACACTTTTAAGGATCACAGAATAAATAACAAACGATATAAAAATGCATTTTGGCATGGGTAAATGTAAGTCACAATACTTGGAGAAAGGAAAATGGGCTGATGCACTGACTGAAACATTAGACGATCAAATTCTTGAAAACATGGAATAACATGAACCGTAAACATATCTCGGATTCCAACAGTGTACAAAAATAAACGACACCTCTACTAAAAATCAAATTTCCCTACATTATAAAAACTGCCTTAACCAGATACTTAATAGACAACTAAATTACAAGAATCTCTCTCTCACGTACGCCATACCAATACTCACTTACTTCTTCTTCTTCTTAATTGGCGCTATAACCGCTTACGCGACTTTGGCCCAGTTTAACAAAGCGCGCCACTCGTTTCTTTCTCGTTCTAACCGGCGCCAATCGGACACACCAAGTGAAGCCAAGTCCTTCTCCACCAGATCTTTCCAACGCAGAGGAGGCCTTCCTTTTCCTCTGCTACCACCAGCTGGTACCGCATCGAATACTTTCAGAACCGGAGCGTTTGTATCCATTCGGACAACATGACCCAAGCAGCGTAGCCGCTGGATCTTTATTCGCTGCGCTATGTCTATGTCGTCGTAAAGCTCATACAGCTCATCGTTCCATCGCCTGCGATATTCGCCGTTGCCAACGTGCAAAGGTCCAAAAATCTTACGCAGAATCTTTCTCTCAAACACTCCAAGCGTCGCTTCATCAGATGTTGTCATCGTCCACGCTTCTGCGTCATACGTTAGGACGGGCATGATGAGAGCCTTGTAGAGTGTTAGTTTTGTTCGTCGAGAGAGGACTTTATTACTCAGTTGCCTACTTAGTCCAAAGTAGCACTTGTTGGCAAGAGAGATTCTGCGTTGGATTTCAAGGCTGACATTGTTATCGGTGTAAATGCTGGTTCCTAAATACACGAAGTCTCTTACAACCTCGAAAATATAACTGTCAATAGTGACGTGGGTGCCGATACGCGACTGCGCCGACTGTTTGTTTGATGACAGGAGGTACTTCGTTTTGTCCTCGTTCACCACCAGACGCATTCGCTTTGCTTCTTTATCCATTTTGTAGAAGGCAGAACTAACAGCGCGGTTGTTAAGGCCGGTGTCAATATCATCGGCATACGCCAACAATTGTACGCTCTTATAAAATATTATGCCTGAGCGATTAAGTTCTGCATCTCATACGATCATCTCCAACATCAGGTTAAAGAAGTCACACGACAGCGAGTCACCCTGTCTGAAAACTCGTTTGGTATCAAACGGCTCGGAGAGGTCCTTCCCAATTCTGACGACGCTGCTGGTGTTGAGCAACGTCATCTTGCAAAGCCGCATTAGTTTTGCGGGGATACCAAATTCAGATATCGCGGCATACAGGTAACTCCTTTCCGTACTGTCGAATGCAGCTTTGAAGTCGACGAAAAGATGGTGTGTGTCGATTCTCCTTTCATGGGTCTTTTCCAAGATTTGGCGTATTGTGAGTATTTAGTCGATGGTATACTTTCCAGGTCTGAAGCCACACATCAGTTGGTTGACGGTGGGCTTCAGCTTTTCACACAATACGCTCGCTAGAACCTTATAGGCGATATTTAGAAGACTAATCCCGCGGTAATTGGCACAAATTGCAGGATCGCCCTTCTTATGGATTGGTCAGAGCACACTTAAATTCCAATCGGCGTGCATGCTTTCATCCGACCATATTTTGCATAGGAGCTGATGCATGCACCTTACCAGCTCCTCGCCGCAATGTTTGAATAGCTCAGCCGGCAGTCCGTCGGCGCCCGCTGCTTTGTTGTTCTTTAGCCGCGTTATCGCTATTCTCACCTCGACATGATCGGGTAGTGGAACGACAATGCCGTCGGCAACGATTGGGGTATGGGGATCTTCACATTCTCGGTGACATGCGCAGCTGTCACTGTTTAATAGGTTCGCGAAGTGTTCCCTCCATAATTTAAGATTGTTCTGTACATCAGTCACCAGATCGCCGTCTTTTTTCTTACAGGAAAACACCCCGGTTTTAAAACCTTCTGTAAGCCACCGAACTTTCTGATAGAATTTTCGGGCGTTCAATAGGAAGTCAGCATCTCAAGCTCCTCTCAGTCACGTATTGCGGCCTCTCGTTTCTTCTTTCGGATAATACGTCTCTCTTCTTTTTTTAGCTTCGGTAGCGATTCCACATGGGTCACGTTACTCCCCATCGCAGCGTGGCTGTATAGTGGGGATCCTTTCTTTCCGCGTCAGCATGCCATTCCTCGTCGGTACGTAGAGAAAGAGAAATGTTGCTCCATTGTTCGTGCATGCCTGTTTGTTGGGCAGAACTCTCTGAGAGCAGGAGTGAGAGTCGAGTGGCGAATCTTCTGGTTGTCTGTTGTGATTGCAGCTTTTCGATGTCGAACATTCTTTCCGTAGGTAGATGCACGTTTTTTGCTGCTTAGAGGCGTGTGCGCAGTTTGGCTGCAACAAGGTAGTGATCCGAGTCGATGTTGGGTCCTCGGATAGAACGTACGTCCAATACATTAGAAGCGTGTCTTCCATCTATCACAACATGATCGATCTGGTTTCGTGTCGTTCAGGAGACAGCCAGGTGGCTTTGTGAATCTTCTTATGCTGGAATCTGGTGCTGCAGACTACCATGTTTCGGGCCCCGGCGAAGTCGATCAGCCTCTGTCCGTTATCGGATGTTTCGTTGTGTAGGCTGAATTTTCCGACTGTGGGACCAAAAATTCCCTCCTTGCCTACCCTGGCGTTGAAGTCGCCAAGCACGATTTTTATGTCTTGGCGGGGGCAGCGCTCATAGGAACGTTCCAAGCGCTCATAGTAGGAATCTTTGGTCGCATCGTCCTTCTCTTTCGTCGGGGCGTGGGCGCAAATTACCGATATGTTAAAAAAAGCGGGCTTTGATGCGGATTGTTGCGAGGCGCTCGTCCACCGGAGTGAACGACAGTACCTGGCGACGAAGTCTCTCTCCCACAATAAATCCAACCCCGAATTTGCGCTCCTTTACATGGCAGCTGTAGTAGACGTCAGAAGGTCCTACGCTTTTCTTGCCTTGTCCCGTCCATCGCATCTCTTGAATGGCAGTGATGTCAGCCTTTACTCTCACGAGGACATCAACCAGCCGGGCAGTAGCACCTTCTTCATTGAGGGACCGGGCATTCCAGGTGCATGCCCTCAAATCGTAGTCCTTAATTCGTTTGCAGTGGTCGTCATCAGTATAGGGAGGTCTCATCCGAGGCTTTTTTAAACTTTTCATTGAGGGGGATTTTTAAGTGACGGGTCCCAAATCCAACGCACAACCAGCTATCCTGGAATGTTTCGCCTTCTCACGTTAGCTCACTCCCGAACGGGTGTTCGGAAGCTACCCAGAGGATACGTGGGCTAATCCCGGCCGTTGTGAGCTGTTTGAACCATATGTAGAAGAATCGTCCTGGCCATTCCCAAGTGAATGGCGATCAGTAACTTTCCCCACTTGCGTGGACTTCTACACATGGAACCATCCTCCATACTCACATACTCCTTCGATATGATAAACTGGACCCAAACTGATGTTGACAACCTGGAAAGAACAACATGAAGACAACTTACAAAATATACATATATATACTCATGTACACAGAGGCTTACAATACCAAGACTAGAAGGAGGGAGAGGATTCATTGATATCCAAACCTTCACAATGACAAAATTTCAAAATTAGGAGAAGTTTTCCACACCCACACAGCGGATCTACACAAAGCAATAGTCCTTGCAGATAAGCACTACACCCCACTAAACGGTCGTTTCCACAAAGTAGTTGTGTTTTTCTCTTCAGTGCGATTATTCTTTTCTTTACTTTCCTCATATTTATTGACTAATTCGTGTCACTTTGCCTCTGCTGATTTATTGTTTTTTTTTTTTAGTGTAAGCCGAAGTGTCCCTAGAGGGACCTCCATTATGGAATTACAGGTTTTCCATGTTATCGCCTAGTCCCCAACCAAACACGAAAAAAGGAAAACTACAGAGTTTTTCCCGTCTTTACCAAATATAACCAGAAATATCTCGTGGTAAGTGCAGTTGATACATATAAGCCCCTGAAAAAATATTCGTGTTTTGCCGTGCATAAAGCTAAGAACCTATGAAAATCACGGACTTAAAAGATGAAAATCTTTTATTAATGGTAAATGAAATACCAAAGAGCGAAATAGTGGAAAACCTTAAGGATCATGTAGTAGTAAGTGTTTATAAATTCCAGAAATACAATGAATGCAAGCCTTTCACAGCGGAGTTGTACTCCTTACATTTAATTCTTACTATCTTCCAGAGAAAATCGATGTCTCTTGGTATACAAATAAGGTAAGAGCATATTATTCAACCCTAATGATATGCAAGAGCTGCTTGGACTCACAGCTAAAAGCTGTCAGAAAACATCTGCATGCGATACGTGCGCTCTTCCTCCCTATCTTCCAGTACCATGCACTCGAGCCTTCTGCATAAACTGCGCTGGTAACCACTCCGCTTCCAGCAAACTCTGCCCAATGTTTAAGCAAATGAAAGAGATTATTATCATAAAAACAGGCAACAAATGCTCAATGAGAGAAGCAAGTTCCACCTCAACTCGACGAGTACCCTACCTCTTTTCTCTGATTTCTTCTCCTCTCCCTACTGCAGCTACAAACAACATCTTAGATATTCAGCAGCAAAATAACAGCAAAACTTCACAACTTCTTACTTCAGTCTCTAACAATATTCCAAATAACCAAAAACAAAGTGACAAAAAACCTCTTCACCACCTCTCCCCATAACCGAAAACTGCATTTTCTGTAACCAACAACAAACTAATATGATACAAACCTGTTTGCCAAACATAAAACCGAAGTCATCCTTATGACACGAGGTCACATGCCACTCGAGGTAAGCAAGCCAATAGAAGACACGTCCTTAGTGTCCCAAAACGTTGTGAAATACTTAGGTATTCAACTTGACTGAATGCTTACTTTTTGGACCCAGATACGGCATGCGGCTACCAAAGTAGCAAGGGTCATGGGTATGCTAAGTAGATTAATGGCAAACATCGGTGGGCCAACACAGACCAAAAGAAAGCTATAAATGGCGGCCGCATACACAATTCTTTTGTACGACAGCGAAGTATGAGGAATTGTGCTAAACTGTCAAGCCAAGCGCAAAGCACTGGAGGTTGTGCAACGAACAGCGGCACTCAGAGTTGCCTCAGCCTACCGCACTCTCTCAGGCGCAGCAATTTTCGTGATCAGCGACCAGATACCCGTCGACCTCATGGTCCGGGAATGAATGGGCACGTGGTACTCCAAGAAGAAACACGTCATCACTAGCTTTTCAGAACGGAGATGCCTAACCATGCTGCGGTGGCAAAACCGATGGGACACTGAACCGAGTGGCCGATGGACGGCGACACTTATTCCATCAATTGGCAAATGGGTCCAAAGGAACTTTGGGGAAGTGAACTACTTCCTAACTCAGTCCTTCTCGGACCACGGATACTTCCGGAGATGCCTATGCCACATCGGTAAGGTAACCGATTCCAAGTTCATATACTGCGAAGCGCTGAGCTATGACGCTAAGCACACGTATTTTATTTGTCACAGATGGCTGGCGGAAAGAAATGCTCTGAGGGAGCAGGTTGGCGACATCGCGCCGAGCAACTTACTCAGCGAAATGCCCGAACGCGAAGACAGCTGGAACGCGGTAAAGAAATACATCGAGAACGTACTACGAAAAAAAATTGACTCGATATAGTGCAACAAAGTGAAGCCGCACAGATAGAGACGCAAGAAGACGAGCTTATAGTATGAAAGCTGGAAAGTAATATGGTGGACCCAGACGTAGGAGAATAGAATTGGTACTTTTGGCCGTTGTGGGCTATCCCGAAGTAATATAGAAAGCAGTTCCGGGAAGGGTGTCTCCCTAGAGGGAGAAGGGGGATCGTTTTACCTCCTTAATTTCCCCACTCTCATCTATTAGCCATTTTGTTTATGATGATCTGGTAATTTTTTCTGGCTTAAACGACCTTTCCCATATGACAACTGATTTTTTAAATATATCAAGACAGATCTCTGAATGGTCTAAATCACCAGAAGCTACCATTGCTTTGAACAAGTGTGCAACATTCCACATCTGCCAAAAACAGAAGTGTATCTTCCCTTCCCTTTCCATTTCTAACACTGTAATCACCCACATTAACACTCTTGAGATACTAGGCATTGTTTTAGACAAAAAACTTACATTTGAAGACCATTGTAAATATATTAGAATAAGCTTATTATCTCGATTAAATATTATAAAATATCTTTCGTCTTATCACTGTTTAGTTCATACTTTAACCCTAATAAAGCGAAACCAAAAATCCGTTTCGCCCTGCCTGTATACGGTCACTGCGTCAAAAATCCGCTAGCGCTACTGAAAGCTTCATATTACACAGCCGCTAGAAGATGTATCCGGGCCTTCCCCACATCCCCAACCAAAGCTGTCTTAACAGAAGCAGGACTACCAGATATTGCATCCAGAGTACTAAGCAATACGCTGATGTTAATACCAAAAATTAAGCACTGCAATAGCAAACTTCTATTCAACATAGTCGAAAGATCGTCACAGCTTAGAATGCAAAGCAAAACAACCTTCGGTCCTGTCACGGTGCATCACACTCGCCAAGAATTGAAATCATATCGATTCCGATTCTTATGAGAACACAAACGCACCCTCAGTGTGTTTCCCTTAAATCCTGCTTTATAATAAACTAGCGGACCCTCACCCGCTTCGCTGGGTGAAAGAAAAATATAATATAAATGAAAAGTGTTCTTTGTTTTTTTCTTGTTTCATCATTTAATTCATGCTCGGCCATTATTTTGTGACTTATTCTAATAACAATGTTTTATTTATTTTAGTGACTTACTCTAATGATTGTAAACTAACAACTTATTCTAAAGCCTTCTGATACACAAAATTTTTGGTTTTATTTTCATGCGGTGTATAAATATAAAGCAACGATGGTTTCCCTACTCGAGAACATCCTACATACAGTTGCCCATGTCCAAAGCATGGATAAGATAGGTCAATTCCACGTAATTGAAGTGTTTGACCTTGAGACTTATGATTGTAATAGCAAAAGCAAGGCGAATGGGAAATTGAAGTCGCTTAAAATCAAAAGGCAAAACTGTTGAAATCATTGGAATGCGCGGAATCAAAACATCTTCACCTTTAAATTTGCCTTTCAAAATTGTTGCTTCAATTACATTGTTCATTGTCATTCACTGCTAATCTTCATCTTTCAGCAATAGTGAATAACATAGAGGTATTTCCGCAGCTGTTATTAATGGCATAATTGACTTCCACTGGTTCCATTTGCGGAAAGGTTGTCTTGGAGCGGGTCGTCCCAGGCGATACCAGATCACCATACATCTTGCAGCAAGATCTTTAGCCCTACGGTGTAGCAACAAAAAAATCCAAGAGGGTCGACGATCGACATTAAGACTTGGAGTGCTTCTCTTTTTGTTGGTATGATCGATTCGTTAATGACATCGCGACGGAGTCTTGCAAATCTACAAATATATTCAAAATTATCACTTAAAGGGTCCCAAAACATTGCGAGCTTTCGTGGTTGAACCCCATTCTTTGACGGATTGAACTGACATAGGATCTTCTTCGAGCTGCTCCACGACGAATTTGGAATTTGAAGACCAGCCACGTATATTGAAGCCAGCGGCGCCATGCATTTTTTTACTTATTGAGCCGATTCTAACGCAGAATGTTCATCATCTCCACAGTCAATAAAGTCATCCACGTTATGGTTCTTCTTTACAGCTTCTACGGCACGAGGAAGTTCATTTTTAAAATGGTCAGCGTTTTTGTCACGTATGTAGTGGGCAATAAACGGAGCGCAATTCAATCCGAAGGTCAACGCTTGCATGACATAAATACTTTGTTGCTGAGGTTCATCACCGTTATCGCACCATAAAAATCGCTGAGCATACATGTCGCTGTCCCGTATATTGATACGGTGAAACATCTCCGCATATAGCCACTTTGTCTACGCTAAAGGCTAATAAAATACTAACGAGTGGGTTAAGCAAGTCTGGGCCACTCAGTAGGAAGTCGTTGAGTGACACACCTTTGCAGCAGCATGCCACACCATCCGAAGCTTTCCAGGCTTATTTGGATTGCTTACAATGAAAATAGCAAATACCATGTTTTATCGTTAGAAATAGCAGCCTCAATCGGGTTTTTGTGCGTACCCCTTGGAAAGTAGATTATCGATTTGAATTTGAATATTAGATTTTAGCATAGGATCCTTAACAAACTTCCCCTGCAAACACATCAGCCGTTGTAAGGCATATACATAGTTATTGGGTAGCAATACACTTGAGGTACGCCACGGTAGCCCAATTTCGTAATGGTTATCACCCTTTTTACAAGTGCTATTCGCAATACTCACAGCTTTGGCATCTTCTTCCGACAGTAATTGAGTAGGATGACTCTAACGTGAAGAATTCTTTTACAGTCTCGTGCAGCTCGTCGTATCTTTTTTCACATGTATGCACATTTAGTCGATATTCGGCAGTCTGTCTTGAATTGCACCCCTGCAACGCCCATCCTAAACGGGTTTTTGACGCTATGGGCTGGAACCAAGTTCCCTCTCTGATTTTGAGTGGAATTGCCAACCTCTAGTTGTCCGCACCTATAAGCAATGATGGTTTTACGTTGTTATATGATGCAATTGGCAATCCCGCTAAATATGGATATAACCGCTCCATCGCAGATGCATTGATTGACTGTGCCAAAAGATTGAGATTGTCAACAGTATGAATATTTTTGAGAGTATATTTCTGCCAATTTGTCACACTTGAAATTTTGATGGTCGCCCTCACGGAATTTTCTTCAACACGCGTTATGTTACCTGTCCACCGCAAACACAGAGGGTCTCGTTCACCTTCCAAGCTTAATTTATGAAATATTCTTTATTCCATCAGCGTCACAGAAGAGCCTTCATCTAAAAATGCAAATATATGCAGTACTTTATTTATTGAATAAATGCGGATCGGAACGATTCTGAAGACTGGTTGCATTTCTACGTAGCTGCTACTGTGCGTATTTATCTGCACATACTTTATTCATAAAGCATTTGCGTCAATGCGGATTCAAACATTGGCGACAGAGATTGTTCGCCTTAACTTCCTCCCATTTTCTCTGAAGTGTAAATTTTTTAAAAGTGTCGCATTGCATTACCTTATGATTGTTGCTCTGGCAAATTATACACTGCTTGCTCCTTGGCATGTTGCGAGCTGGTGATGGATGCTGGGTGTTCGCGTCGATAGTATGCGTGTTAACCGTAACACTACTTTTAGAGGGTGCTAAAGAGACGACAGTACTGACTGCTTCGGCTAGATTGTACAACCAGTCGCAGAATTGTTTCACCACCGGAGTATTTTCATCTTTCGGATGCACCGCCCAGTTCAGGTTTTGGTTGTTGGGGAGCTTGTCAAGCAACTCCTTGACAAGCAGTGGGTTATGCAGGTGCATGTACATTTGGCATCCCTCCATGGTGGCACAAATATTGCTGACGCAGAGTGCAAATTCAATAAGGCCCTCCAATTTATCCTTGAGTGCAGGCATAGCTCGAGCTTTATTCATCGCGCGCTCAAGGATGTGTTCAGGTCTGCCAAAGCACATTCTAAGAGTTTTTATGATCTCAGGGATCATGTACGGCAAAAACAATTTACTTTTTACCATCTCCCGTGCTTTGCATTTAAGGCTCGCTTGTAATCGTAATCTAATTAAATTCTCCGCATCGGTGTACCCCGCGACCGTGGTGCTGTTATCGAAACTGCTAATAAACAGCGGCCATTCTTCAGGGTCGCCATTAAAAATTGGGAGCTGCTTAGGTATGGCCTGCCTTTCTGCTAATTGCCCAGGTGTATGCCCATTGCTAAGAGAGGTTATCGAAGTGCTCGATGAGGGCAGCTCGTTATACTTCGAAAGAATTTTATATTTGCTGTCCAATATTGTTGTTTCAATTTCATCTCCTCTTCCAACTTTTCAAGCTGAAGGTTTCGATACATTTCGGAACTGAATGGCATCTGGCCAAGGTTTTCGTATACCTACTTGCTGCACCGACGACAATACTTTGGGTTGACTGTACGGGATGTCATTTGCAGAGGTGGCGATGCTGCCCGTTGTGGATTGTTATAGCCCTGGGTTATACTCACTTGATTTATTCGGCAGTTGTGATCCCTGAACTGATGTACTGAGCTCGAAATTCCAGTTTGCAGAAGCCCAGGTCGAAAAGTTCGTGGATACTGGAGTAACTTTAGTAACTGTAGAATTTGCCATATTAGTCGCAGGGTTCAGAAGCGGATTGACTCTTGAGTTAGATATCTTCGCAGTTGTCGGAAACGTTGGGAGAAAATTCACGTGCCGGTTACCTTGCTTGGTAGTTGGCGATGACTACGCGGTTGGATGTGCGTTCGTGGTTGATGCATGATTCTGGCAGCTTTCACTGCTCCAGCTTTCGTCAACCACATTGCTATGTACTCCAACGCAGTTGAAGTGGTACCAGGCGTCGCAGGTGTAACACTGGGCCATACTCTCGTTGTCCGCGGCGTCACATTTTCGACAACTTTGCCCCGCTGTTTCTTTGTCCATATTGACCATTATAGCGAATACTAAATTAAGTTAAGTCACGAATTTTATTTCACGCCAAAAACGTATTAAAGAATTGCGGCAAAAGGTATCAAAGAATTCTCCAAAAAAGTTTTAAAGAATTACGCCAAAAAAGTTTTAAAGAATTATTGCGCGTATTTTTCTAGCGCGGCAGTCGTATTATTTCAAATTAAAAGACAAATTTCTAACAGCGTCAGTACGCTTTAAAACTTTTTGTATTTCACTTCTTATTTTTTACAACTACGTTGATTTACACCAAGTCACACATATTTATAGCTAGTCAGAGTGGTCTGATGTTACACTTAGATTTAGTAAATATGTAATAAATAGCAATAGGTAACACCGGTGTTCAAGGAAACGAAATTGCCGATGAATTGGCCCACCGTGGATCACCGGTTCCCCACAAAGGTATTATCGGCTCTGGCTCAGTTCTGCAGGAATCATGAATTTGATCAGAGGTTATATATGCAGTCTACATAAAGAGCGATGGTCCGGTCAAGAACGCTGCAGAACTGCTTTGTGAAAAGTCCGAACAGAAAACTGTCAAACTTTCTACTAAAACTTGGAAGGAAAGACGTTAGGTTGATGGTCGGTATTATTACAGGACACAACCCTGGGGGTCAGCATATGTTTTGGGGGGAATGCGCGAATACAACAATTGCCTGAAATATAAACTGCGAGCGCGTTCGTTGTAACTTCACAAGTGACTTCTTTATTTTCTACTTCATGTTTATATAGAATTTCTTAGCCTAAACCTAACTAACGGACTATATATAATTAAGAGAAAATGTATTATGTATTTTATGTTACGTTATGTTATCTATGTACTTATACATATATAAATAGTGTTATTCTGGCATACAACCGTAATTTGAACAGCAGACATAATATTTAAATGTACAGTTAAATTGAGAAATTTATAAAAATTGATTTCGGATAATTAATGATAACACTTAAATTAATAATTAAAACTATAAGCCATTTGGCGTAACACCGGCCACCTTGAAAGGCTCATGGTCCTTCAACGTCTGATGGCAGTACGGCGAGCTTGTGAACGGGGCGTTTAATTACGCCCGTTTTGGTTGCCACGTCTGCTACGCGGACCTTGCCGTCTTGCCCTGTTACGATTGCGGCGACGCGGCCGAGCACCCATTGCTGCGGATTAAATCAAACATCCTTACGTAAACTAATAGCATTTTCGTCAATTAATCTGTCGCAGCAACGCATTGGGTCCACCGATACTTGGGCTGGTGGCAGCGCTCGAAGGGGACACCCAACTAGTAGGTGCGCTGGTGTTAGGGCCTCTCCATCGTTCGCGTCCTGACTCAGTGGTACCAGGGGTCGCGAGTTGAGTACGGCCTCGACCTCGACGAGCAGCGTCTGCAGTTCTTCGGCGGTGAGCAGCGCGTTGCCGATTGCGCGCACGAGAAGGTGTTTGGCGGACTTCACTGCCGCCTCCCATAACCCGCCGAAGTGCGGTGCCCTGGGTGGTATAAAGACGAAGGTGAATCCTTCGCCCGTTGCGTATTTCTGCACTTCCGTTTGTTGGGCCTCGAAAGCGTCCCTCAGCTCGCGAAGCTTGCGATCGGCGCCGACGAATTTGGTGGCGTTGTCGCTGTATATTTTCCGCGGCATTCCCCGGCGTTCAATGAACATTTTTAGGGCGAAAATAAAACAATTAGAAGACAAGTCTGTTACTAGTTCTAAATGTACTGCCTTTGAAGTGAAACAAACGAACACTGCGATATATGTTTTTACTGGGGGTCTACCTCGTATTTTTAATGTAGTATATACGGGACCACAAAAATCTACTCCACATATTAGAAAGGGTCGTAGTGCACGAAGCCTATCGGCAGGCAAATTTCCCATTATTTGGGTTTGCAGCTTCGGCTTATAATGAAAGCAGTGTGTGCAGTCTCGAACGGTACGACTACAACACCGACACCGCATTTGGCTGGTCAATGCTCAAGAAGCGCTAGCAATGCCTTTGCTCCAGCATGGTGATTTCGAAAATGTAGATACCGTAAGTATGTGGTAACGAAGTGCGAGTTCTTGCTTAAGAGCAGTGGGAACTTGGCATCGTATGGGAGAGGCGCATTTAATAGGCGGCCTCCTACTCGGAGTAAATTAAACGACAACGACAATTCCGAGTAGTTGTGCAAAAACAGATTAAGTTTTTGCAAACTTGAGGGTAGGGTGGTACCTTTGGTGAGTTTCATAATTTCTTCACCATATTCAACATGTTGAACCATCTGAACGACTTTGAGGAAACTTAATTTAATATCCTCAGCCGTCAGTATTTGTGTGAATGTCGCAGATGGGTTTCTAATGCGTTTTATCCATCTTAATATGTAAGCGACAATACGAAGCAGTTTTTGATGAGAAGATACTCTTTTGGTGAGTTCCATAATTGGATGCGATTCATTTGCTTGAGCAACTAAAACTGTTGCGTTCCGTTTCTTCTCTAATGCTTCGTCTCCTGGAGAGAGCTGGAAGTGGGTGTTTGTTGGCCATAACGCAGGGTCTTCTAGGAGGAACTGTGGACCGCTAAACCAGATGGAATTATTCAAGTTTATATTTTCAATTGGCCGACTCAACATTGGCGCTCGTGACCATAATTTGGCCCGCAAGTGGGCTGCCGAGTGCTCTAGACGCGGAAGAGATTTAGTCTTCAGCGGAGCCACTCTAGACTTTGCAGTAAGCAGCGTGCATTTCGTTCCACCAGCCGATTGGCTACGTATGTATATACAGCAGCCATACGCTCGTATTGAGGCGTCGGCAAAGCCATGAATTTGGCAGCTTGCACTCGACTCGGTATGTACAAACCGAGGAATGCTTATTGATGGTAGCTGCAGTAGATTGGCTTTGAAATTTTCCCAGCTGGTGTCGAGGCGCAATGGAATCGACTCATCCCAATCTAGTTTTTGCAGCCAAAGCTCTTGCAATAAGATTTTTGCTTTGGTAACTAGTGGGGCAAGTAAACCAAGAGGATCGAAAAGACGAGCCGAAACTGATAATATGTTTCGCTTAGTGGCCCGTAAACTGGTAAAGTTGTCATTTAGGACAAACCGAAACAAATCTTCCTTCGGCAACCAATGGATTCCAAGTGTTTTTGTGGAGTCTGTGTGATTGAAGTTTAAGGCCTTCTCAGAACTCTCACAATCGAAAAATGATGGGAGATTTGAAAACCACTTAGATAAATTGAATCCTGCCGAGTTTAATATTTTAACTACCTCACTTCTAATAAGATCTAGAGATTCGAAATTATCGGATCCTGTAAGCAGGTCGTCTACATAAAAATCTCTTTTTATGGCCTTTGAGCCGAGTGGATACATATTTGTATTGGCATCGCTGAGCATTTGTAAACACCGTGTAGCGAGAAATGGAGCAGGCGTAGTGCCGTATGTTACGGTGTTAAGTCGAAAGAAAGGCTGAGAGGGATGCCGTCTCCACACTACAAGCTGAAAGTTGTTGTCTTCTTCGTGCATGAGAATTTGGCGGTACATTTTAGTAATGTCCGCCGTAAATGCATATTGATGCAAGCGAAAACGAAGAAGTGTTGAATACAGCTCTTCTTGAATGGTCGGCCCAACCATCAAGATTTCATTCAACGCAATTTGAGAAGAGGTACGACTTGATGCGTCGAAAACAACACGTAATTTAGTCGTCGTACTTTCAGGCCGAAGAACGCATTGATGCAGAATGAAGTAGTGTGGCTCACTCGGGATCTTATTATTTGTTGGGCTCATGTGACCCAATTCGATGTATTCATTCATGAAGTCCAGATACATTTGACGAAGCTCTGGATCTTTCAAAGTCTTTCTCTCCAGGGCCTGAAACCGCCGAGCCCTGGTTTCATAGGAATTACCGAGTAACTTACGGTCATCTTTGAAAGGCAGTCTTACTTGAAGCCTTCCTGACGGCAAAACTTTAGTAGTTTTTACGAAAAATGTTTCACACTCTATTTGTTAAGGTGTGAATTTTGTCGGACTAGTCCTAAAGGTATTTCTTCCATCGCCCAGAACCTTTGGACAATGGAATCTATATTTGCTAGATCTTCTTCAGTATGGCATAATGTGCTAATGACTGTGGGAGGAGGACGTTGGTTGGAGGCGTATTTGCCAGACACAACCCAGCCTAAAAGTGCCTTTTGCAATGTTGGGTGATTGGGGCTGGCCTTGCTTTGGCCTACAGCTAAAAGCTCGAAAAATGTTTCAGCACCCAACAAAAGATCTACTTTTTGAGCCTTATGAAATTCCGCTAAGCTAATGTTTTTAAGAATTTTCCAGCCATATTTACGTTACGATCTGGATGGCTTGCTGAAATGGATCGCATTATCCAAAACTGTGCCGAAAACTCATAATTATTGACCCGCGATTTTACAAACTTATTTAATTTCGTCCTTACTTTTTTGGTTGCATTTCCGATGCCGTTAATATTTAGGGTCGTACTTTCGCGACGAATTCGTAATTTCTGCGCCAAATCCTCTGTAATGAAATTCACCTGGGATCCAGAATCCAGCAAGGCTCGTGCAGGAAGGTACTCTCCGGAGCTACCTTTTACGTTGACTACGGCTGTAGCCAACATAACCCGATCTGGCGTACTCGTCGTGTGCATGGCATGCGAGGTCGAAAGTTGTGGTGCAGTTGCAAAGGATACAGGGTACTGGTGCAGCAACGTGTGATGCGAACGGTTGTAAACATGGCACCGATCCGCTTTACACTTTGCAACAGAGTGCCCCTTTCGCAAACAATTTATGCATAAGGGGACTGATTTAGCAAACTCAAATCGCTGCTGAGCAGAGAGAGTTTTACAAGTAGGACACGCGGGTATACTATGATCATTTGAACAGTAGGGACACACCGGCTGTTTTATATTTGAAGTCACTAAGGCAGCTTTTGTCCTTCCCGCATGAAGGTGGGGTTTCTGAATGCTGTGACTGCTTGACGGCTTTAGCCTCCACGTTGAGGCTTCATCGGCAGATAAATGTTGGTAGCGTTTATTTAATGCTGCCTCACACTCACGCCATAATGGCAGCTTATCATAATCCAACTGTTACTCCCAATTTGACCGAGTAACGGTGTCAACTTTTGACATTACCAGATGAATTATGGTAGCGTTTGTGATGTTTTTCACCTAACGACAGCAACGAATCGTAAGCCGACGTTGTATCAATCATTGTGCGCAATGAAAGCGCAGATGGCTTTGGGATAGTTGGCAGTTCAAAAAGTTTGTAAATTGTGTCGAAAAATATTAAGCATTTTTTGTCATAAACTTTTTTGAGACTAGCCAACGCCTTCGAATAATTTTCGTCCGACATTTGGAAGGCCTTTACCGTTCCCAAAGCTTCACCAGACAGACAGTTAACCAAGTGATTAAATTTCTCAATGTCTGGGATTGTAGGATCGTTGTGCACTAAACTCTCGAACAGACTCATAAAATTTTTAAATCCTGAATATTCCCCTTTAAATTTAGGTAGCGACATTTTCGGTAGTCGCGAGCTGTGAGGTGCAACAAAAGATGTTTCGGCTATTGACGATTTATTTCTCGCCAGAACAGATTTTATAACGGACTTAGTTTCCACTATTAGGTCCTCTAACTCCCCACGGGCTATGTCTTCCTCGTCGATTTCTTCAATTTTCGACTGACACTTCATAAGCTTATCGCTATGAGAGTTCAAAATGTCCAGTCGACACTCCAATTCAATTGGATCTAACGACATTGTTTTATCGAGGAGACCCGTTTTTATGCGCACTATACTATTTTTCGCAACAGTTCGCTGGCGCTTTAGTGATTTCAATTCCATAATCTCCTTACTTGGAGAGAGACTTGGAACTGCTGTCTTTGGCTTGCTCATTTTGAGTTAAATTATTTAAACTCCCGAAAAATTTGCTCAATGTCCGCAGAAACGAAAAAATATCTATGAGAGTTTGTGGCTGAAAAAACGGAAACGAAAAGATGGCTGAATAGCCTGCACAAATCTCAATCAGAAAAACGAAAAATAGCTGTTGGACAAGGCTGTGGTCAGACCACGAAAGGATGAGCAAGCACAGTAGCACAACAGTACGAAAATTGTTCAACAAATTTGCGAAAAATCGATTTTTGTTTGAATTGTTTCCTTGTAAATAATCCGTATTTACGATAAATTTATTTAACTTTATATAAATTTTAATTTAATTGAACTTATTGTTCGAAAAAAAATATTCAATTTATTTAATTTTGTTTTTTAAATTTATTGACGATTTCGTGTTTAAGGTCACACCTCTTATTATCAAATCCCAACTTACCCTTGTTTTACTTTTGCGGAGTTTTATATACGTATATTTGTATAAATGATTGTATATATGGTACATGTATATGTATATGTATATACAAGAAAGTGAAAGGGTGATGCAAAAAATTGAGAGTGTTTATCAACAACAAGCACAACTTTCAATTTATTGCACTTGTTACCTGTATAGGCTTATTGCAAACTTTTACTTTCCTTTTGCAAAGGATGCAGGTGCAGGTCATTCCTGGCGGCGACAGAACCAGCGGTAGGAATTACAGCGATAGCGGGCGATGACGGCAGCAGCAGTGACTAGAGTAGCAGCGACGGTTACAGCGATGAGAGCAGCGGTGAGTATGGCAGTAACTGCGCGAACTGTGACAGCGGACAGTGATAGCGATGAGGGCGACGAACTGCAAATAAGCAGCGGTGAATTTGTTTTTCTCTTTTTTTTCTTTTTTTAACGGTTTGGTTTTTTTTTTTTAGAGGTTTAAAATTGCCTTATTTTTGGCCGAAAACATTTATTTACCACTGTGACCGCTTATATATACATATATATACCGCACTGTTTCAACTATGCACTATGTATTTTGGTCTTTTCTTTGTTTGTTTTGTTTTTTTTACTTAAGCACAAATGATAATTTGGCACGCCTTTTCACCGCCACTATTTATTCATTTATTGTTTTATGTTAATGTATTTGTTGTTTTTAATTTTATGTGTTGTATATTGGTTTAATATTATTATAATTTAAGAATTTTTTTCACTATGTCCCATTCCATAAACAGGACACTGTATTGCCGCTGATACCGCTTCTCTCCTTATATTATATGTTTATGTATGTATGTACACTATGTACTTGTTTTGTTATTTTTGGTTTAGTCACTGAACCTTTTAGTGAGGTTGGTTTTTATGTTAGTTTGTTTGCTTTTGTCACTCGACGCGAAAACGGACTTGCAAAAATATATAACGCGCAGGCAATTGTTGTTGCACTATTAATTAGCACTTTTTGTTTTTATATGTTTATTGTTTTGTATTTGGAAATAATTTCCGTATTGGTTATGTTCCCCAATTTATTTTTTTGCACAAACGTATTATTTATGTTTAATTTTATAATTATGTTTTCACGCACTTAGTCCCTGCTCGGGCGCCATGAAAAATCTTAAGCTTTTTTAAGATTATAAGTTATTTTGGGGGAAATGCGCGAATACAACAATTGCCTGAAATATAAACTGCGAGTGCGTTCGTTGTAACTTTACAAGCGACTTCTTTATTTTCTACTTCATGTATATATAGAATTTCTTAGCCTAAACCTAACTAACGGACTATATATAATTAAGAGAAAATGTATTATGTATTTTATGTTACGTTATGTTATCTATGTACTTATACATATATACATAGTGTTATTCTGGCATACAACCGTAATTTGAACAGCAGACATAATATTTAAATGTACAGTTAAATTGAGAAATTTATAAAAATTTATTTCGGATAACACAGGTCGACACTGAAAATGATTCAAGCATCGGACCCGGCCTATCTTATAGACTTTTCATCGCTGAATACGAGTCTGACCTTAAAAAGTTTCCATCACGTCAAGATTTTGAAAAAAATTAGTTCAAAAAGTCAAAAAAACGTGTTTTTGACCATTTTTGACCAAATGTAGTGGATGAACCTGAGGTGATGGAAGCTTCTACCTAGCCTTAAACTGAAGCCTGAACCTTCAGTTATAAGATCCAAATCGAAAATACCCTGAATCAATTGTAAATTTTGATGTAGCACAATTTTTTTAACTGCTCGCGCACGATTTTCATAGGTGCAGCCATGCAGGCTAGTTAGCCTTATCATAGTGGTGCGCTGACTTGTACCTTTTACCTATCATGTTTTAGTTAGTTAAAATTTCTTTCAATGTTTGGTTTTATGATGCGCTGAAGACAAATATGACATCATAATTTAAAAAGGCAAAACCAATATGGTGATCTAAATTACTTTTTACTTCACGAACAACTATTGAAAGATGAATTTATATAGTTATATTAGACTAATTTTTGACAGTAGTAATAAAGTTTTATAATCTGACATTAGCTGGTGAACCAATATTTTAGTGCATAATAAATTTATTAAATTCACGACCCCAGAATGTGCCACGAGGAGGCTGTCAGTATTTTACACTCCACTTTTGTTTTTTTTGTTCTTTTTTATTTTTAAAAATTTTGTTTGTTTGTTTTATTTTCCTTTTTGTTTTTTTTTTTGTTTATTAATATTCTCGCACTTGTGGTAATTTTTTGTTATTCCTTAGAAAGGAATTTCTTCCTTCTTTGTTTGAATTTTTTGAATCCACAATTTGTTCTTCAAATACAAGTTTCACGGATGCTTCTAATCTTTGTAAGTTTTCTCAAGGTTTTAAGGAATAAGAAGAAACACACAAAGGATAAAGAATTTAGTTTTGAGTACTTTCATTTTCTAAAATTTGATTTTTATTCGGCAGACTTGGGAAGGTTAATCTTTGTGACTTTCTAGAGTAATTGCAATCATCATCTTTTAATAAGCCCCAGCAGTAATCAGCAAGCATGCTAGGATTCCATTTTCCTTGATATCTTTTCTCCATAGTTTTTATATCTTGATGAAATCTCTCACCATGCTCATCGCTAACGTCTCCACAATTTTGTGGGAAAAAATCCAAATGCGAGTCAAGAAAATGTATCTTCAAGGACATGTTGCAGCCCAAGCGTTCATAGTTTTTCAACATATTTGCAACTAACGTTTTGTACTTGTCAGATCGTCTGCTACCCAGAAAATTCGCGCATACTTCCTTGAATGATATCCAGGCAGCTTTTTCCTTAGCAGTGAGCTTTTTTTGAAATTCTTCATCTTTTAACACTTGGCGAATTTCTGGACCAACAAAAATGCCCTCTTTGAACTTAGCATCACTCAGATATTTAAATTTTTCTTTTAAATGTAGAAATCCTTTACCAGTTTTATCCATGGCTTTTACAAAATTTTTCATCAGGCCAAGTTTGATATGAAGTGGTGGTAAAATGATGTCATTTGAATCAACAAGAGGTTTACTTGAGACATTTTTGGCTCCTGGAATAAATTCCTTTCTCTTAGGCCACGCTTTAACTTTGTAATGCTTATCTCTTGCTCTACTGTCCCATTCGCAAAGAAAACAGCAGAACTTCGTATATCCAGTTTGCAAGCCAAGTACAATTGCTACAACTTTTAAGTCTGCACAAATTTGCCATTTGTAGTTTGAATAGTTAATACAATCTGGAAGCACTTTCATATTTTCATATGTCTCTTTCATTTTAGCAGCGTGAGCAACAGGGACAGATGGATATATATTTCCATTAAACAGAAGAACTGCCTTTAAACTGTCTTTGGATGCGTCTATGAATAAACGCCATTCACATGGCTTATGTTCTCTTCCTAATTCCATCATAAGGCCGTCAACATCATTACAGTAGACAAGTTCACCACTCATAGAGAAATACGATTCCAAATTTCTCTGTCGCTTTCTAACGTGAGTTATAAAAGTTCCGGGTTCAAGCATGTTCCATTCTTTTAGCCGAGAACCAAGTAACTCACTCTGAAGTTTTGATAATTTCAGATCTCTAAATAAATCATTTAGTTTTGACTGATTTATAAGAATTGGTTGATCAGAAATGGTATCAAAACACTCAGAATCGGACATTTCTTCTGGTTCTTTACAACCATCCACTGATTGTAAATAAGTACATTTATCTGTCACTAAATCGTCTTCTTGAGCAAGTTTTGGTAGTTTTGGTACAGGTAAGAGTTCACTGTGATTTTGCGGGTAAGTCACTGAAGATACATTTGGATATTCGATTTTACATTTATTCTTCCCAGAATAACCAGAAGTATTTATACTACAAAAGTAACAATTAGTAAAATTATCTATTGGTTCTTTCCATATCATTGGAGTACCAAAAGACATGGAAGGACGCTGTCCTCGTCTCCATAAAAACAAATTTGATGTACAATGATTACAGCAAAAGTTTGGAGTCCATCAAATTGGAGTTTATCAAAATTTATTATTTTTAAACTAAAATAATATTCATATGACTCTTTAGTAGCAGGAGTTAATGTGCGTCTCTGCTTTCTTACCATAAACTGTCCACAAATGTAACAGAATAAATTTGGATCCGTTTTACAAACTCTAGGCATAGTAAAACCTGAGGAATCAGTTAAAGTATAAAAACCAAAAAACTTATATATTTGAAAAATATCTGATGTAGGTAAAGGTCAGATTCTAATATTAAGAAATTGAGATGTAGTCCTGAAAAAAACTGATGATAAAGAAACTTCGAAGATATTGATTGACCAATTTATGTTGAAGTGTCAATTAAAAATGAACTTTTTATCACAAAAGATATGTAAAGTGCAGTTCTGATAACATATATATCTAATATAAAAAAAGCACATATAAAAAAAAAAATTTGAATCCGACACTTTCAATTTTGAAATTACAACTTCCGAATCGTGCTAAGCAAACCCAATAACTAAAAACATGATAGGTAAAAGGTACAAGTCAGCGCACCACTATGATAAGGCTAACTAGCCTGCATGGCTGCACCTATGAAAATCGTGCGCGAGCAGTTAAAAAAATTGTGCTACATCAAAATTTACAATTGATTCAGGGTATTTTCGATTTGGATCTTATAACTGAAGGTTCAGGCTTCAGTTTAAGGCTAGGTAGAAGCTTCCATCACCTCAGGTTCATCCACTACATTTGGTCAAAAATGGTCAAAAACACGTTTTTTTGACTTTTTGAACTAATTTTTTTCAAAATCTTGACGTGATGGAAACTTTTTAAGGTCAGATTCGTATTCAGCGATGAAAAATCTATAAGATAGGCCGGGTCCGATGCTTGAATCAGAAAAATAATCATTTTTTGTCGACCAGTGTTATCTTTCGCCCAAATGCGGAAATTCTGCTTATTGACGAATCCACTGAGGTGAAAATGTGCCTCATTACTGAAGATGATTTTCTTCACGAAGTGCGCGATTTGCATTTTGATTTGAACGCCCGTTTTCATAATAAGCCTGAATAACTTTAACGCGTTGCTCAAGTGTGTAGCGTTCCATGATAAAATGTATACTAATGAAGTTTACAAATGAGAAGCGAAAAATAAAAAATATTGCGTCGTTCACCCTCCCTATCGGAAAAAAGTTGAAGCGCACCTATTGAAAAACGCTATATTTATGTATGTGCATAACGCCATTTTGCTGCAAAAGTGTTATAATCCAAAAAACTGAAATGCTGAGAAAAACGACTTCAAAGTTAACAATTTAATATCCGTATCCGCAATTATAAAACACTTTATAATTTTTTTCATATGAGCTACCATTAATATACATCGCCATAAATTATTTACACGGCATAAAAGAAGAGCTGGTGGTCAAATCTGAATATTTAATGTAGTTAAATTTTTTTATTTTTGGATTATGACACTATTACAGTAAATGTGTTATATATGAATGGATATATCCAGGCATAAAATATACCGTACACAAGCAGGTGGAATGTGCATGAGCATATTTGAGCTTCTTGCTTCGTGCTGTAACTAGTTGAAGACATGCCGAATCCTCAACGCCTCTGAAATGCTATTACATACAGCAGTAGCTTTTCGTTACCTCCGAACCATTCCAACCTATAATGGCTGTGCTCTGGCCAATCGGAATTTGCTTGTAGTAATAGCAGCAGTAACTACAGACATCTCAGATCGAATGGCTATGCAGAGGTGTGCGACAAAGATAACTATTTGATATACGGCTAGCTCATTGCAATGCAATGCTTATAGCAGCAGTAAGCCACGCCCTTCAAACTCGTTACAAGCAAAGACTAGAAATTAAACGCTACAGCGGAAGCGATTATTGAAAAGTGGCGTGTTCGCAATGTAGGAAAAGGCTTACTCAGTGAACTATGCTTATTTAGCTTTCCGATCTATTGAAATGTTACAGAGTACTTAGGCATGCACTTATGTATTTGCTTTTACAGGGAGTTTTATCGTAAATTTCTAGCATTTCACAGTTAAAAGTTATTCCATTTAAATAATTACAAGAGATTTCAAGAGCACATTATAACTATACAGTATTAATTTTTTTATTCTTAACATGCAACAGTGAATTATGCTTATTTAGCTTTCCGATCTATTGAAATGTTGCAGAGTACATAGGCATGCACTTATGTATTTGCTTTTACAGGGAGTTTTATCGTAAATTTCTAGCATTTCACAGTTAAAAGTTATTCCATTTAAATTATTACAAGAGATTTCAAGAGCACATTATAACTATACAGTATTAATTTTTTTATTCTTAACATGCAATACAAATTTCCGCAAAGACACATTCTAATTTTGAAAATTACCTTTTTCTAGATATATAAAAAGGAAATTCACACAAGCAAACATACACCACATGATATAAACATACACTTAACTTACAAATACTTCTAAATATGGTACAACATTAATTTTCCGAAGAGGTTTTCGCAAAATTACATCATATCCTTTTATTACATAGGGCTCATAACTCCAGCCATCGCAAGGTTTACATTAATACCATTCCAATTTTAATATTCGTGATAAAACCTCATTGCCTGAATATAAAGAGCTATCAAGTAGTGATACATCCAGACTAATTTTATTACTATTATAGTCTTCAGTTGCCTTTGAACTTAAAAATTTAATTGCCTTCCTAGTAGTTATCTTCTTAACCGACTTTTTTCTTACTTGCCTTCTTTTTCTTAATTTCACTATTTCCCGGATACTCAGTTACCTACAGCAGCCGATGATATATTCCGGTTATTCTGCTGCTTCACTCCCGATACCGCTTTCGGAAAGGATCTGATTGAAGAAGGAGTTACTTCTTACCCAGAAGCATTGGGTAGAGAGATATAATATGATATATTCAATACAGAAAAATATGAAGTCCTTAAGTTATCACATGCACTATTCCTGCTGTTTGCATACCCAGAATGAACTATATTACGTTCGGTAGAGCTAGATGAATCAGGTCTGTATGTAACGAATGAAGTAAGAAAATATTAATTTTAAAATAAAAAAAAATGCCAAGAAGAGCATCGGTAAGAACATCGTCATGCTTATCACATAAAAGCGCAACAACAGAGAGCGGATTTTCACAGACCAAACTATTTAAAACTTAACAAGAAATAAGTCAAAGACCGCTCCCCAAATTATAGCTGCCGTTCGGAGTCGGCTTAAAACTGTAGGTTCTTCCATTTGAGGAACAACATCAAAACGCACACACATCCCACAAATAGGAGGAGGAGCTCGGCCAAACACTCAAACAGAGTGTACGCGCCAATTATTTGTATATATGTATATGTATATTAGGGTGGCCGTTATTCATATGGAAAAAATAAAACACCTTTATTTATTGCGGGACACCCTCTAGAAATGTGAGGTTACCTAAAAAACTGCAAATTATGAAATCTGAAGCCAATCGAAAAAAATTTAGAGATTCCGACTAGAGCCTAAAGTTGAAAAATAAAAAAAAATTAGTACAATATTTTTTAAAATGAATCTCAAGTTAAGTAAAATAAAAATTGTTTATGTATGTTTACTATTCGAAATATTGCACTTGTAAAATTAAAATATTGTGTTTTTAAAACTATCATATGTTAGTTTCTAAGAAATAATGATATTATAGTTATCTAAATATTAAAAAAAGTAAACAAATATTATGTTTCAATAACAATTTTCGCGCCTTGCAGTAAGTTTTGTAGATCTTCTTCATTCTTCGTAAGTTTTTTATTGTACGTTAGAATAAATTTAACACCACGCTCAGCAGTGTCATTAACAACTTTAATTTTGCTAATAATTTCCAACCCTTTTTGAAATTTTCGTCCAGGTCCCAAAAATCTGCATCATTCTTTAAAAACTCTTTGGAAATATCGAAACGTTCAAAAAAACTCCAAGTATGTGGCGTTATTAAATCTGGCAGTTGTTTTTTTACAAATGTCCCAGCTTCAGCCACTTTCAATTGTATACGTTTGCATGGTTCGACATCTAGCATATTCTCTAATAAAGTAGCAGCTCCTTGCACTCTTCCAATTGTTTTTTCAGCACTCCAATCGACCAACAGTCCGTGAACAATCTCAGCAATTTCTAGGCCAGTTGAAGTAGTAAATTTCGGAACTCCCAATAGTTGTTCACCATTTGCAAGAGAGAAATTTACTTAGAAACGATCTACTTTCTCTAGTCCTGTTAATTCAGGAAGCATTTTCCCATCCCAGTGTACTACTCCAGCTGCAACCTATAAAAAAAAATATTTTTATATATTGAATTATTCAAAATAAAAACAATTTAAAAATTCAGTTCTTCCATACCATGAAATTTTTTTCAACACTTGTAGATATTATCAATCGGTTTTTTTTACGTTCCTCCTGTAATGTTGTGCGATACACTTGTAAGTATCAACGGGATGTTCAAGTGCTGCGACTGCAATAATTAAATGAATAGCCGACCTCTCAGAAATTGTCCACCTGTTCAAAGCTTCAAGAAGTCGCGGCGTAAGGAATTTATTTTTGCCTCTTCTCAATGGCCCCAGTACTTTTGTATCCATCATTTCAAGTTTCGGATCATCTTGTGTTTCGATATCGCTTTCCGACGAAGGAAAAATTTCTTGATCTAATCAAAATTTATTTTGAGCATTAAATTTAGTAATTAAATTAAATATTCACTTTTTATACCCCTGAAAACTGATTCCTATTGACTTATTACTTTCATCAATATGCTTTCGCTTCCGGTTTTCTTCTGCATTCAATTGATCTAATTTTTGCTTATCTTTTAGAATTAACAAACTCCATCTCTCTTGTACGAAAAATCTCCAAATATTTATTTTTATTCTTTTGAAGATTTTGCCGTTCTTGATAAAGCTTTTCCACTTTTTCTATACAATGTTGTTCTTTTCGAACTGGAATTTGTGCCTTTTCCCAAAATATACACACTTCTTTTATAGCTATAACTTGCACGAATAGTTAATTTTACAGTACGTTGATGAAGAAAATTTCCGAAGTAGAACGTAACTTCGCCATTTAATAATTATACTTTCTGTTTTAAGTAGAACACAAGAAACATTAGAACGTAAATTGCACTTTATAAACACATAGTTTGACGGTCACATACGCGCACTAAATTCAATCAGTCAGTAGAAAAGGTCGAGTAGAGGTTTCGAGACGCAAGAACAGTGGAAAAAAGCAATGAACGATTCCGCAAACGTGAAAACACGGAACTTAATGTTTACAAATGTTATGTTTGCAGACGATATCCGAAAACTACAACCACAAAAATCCCGACAGTATAATCAAAATCGAACATTCATTAAGAAATTAACTTAAAATAAAATGAAATGATCAAGTAGCTGACCAATGATCGAATTTCTCAAGCATCCAGCTTAGTGATATTAATGTAACCAGCGTACAGCAGTAGAAAGAAAGTACAACACTAAAGGCTGAGAGAGTTGCAAAAAAAAAACAATTTGTTTTGAATTTCATTTTTTTAAGAACAATCACAACAATAAGATTCTTTTGTGAGTGCACACGTGCACTTTGCAAAAAAAAATATAAATTGGAAACCTATTTATAGCCAAACAACATCAGAAAACTAAATCATTGCAAGAAGTTATATGAGCACTTAGTGAAATATGTAAGTGTAAACAATATTTTTTTAATGTAAGATACTGATTTTTAGAGAATTAAAGTTTAGCTCCTCCTTGCTTAATTTTTTTTTTAATTTAACCTTCACAATACTGTGATCAAGCGATTCTGATCATCAGTAGTGTGTAAACACACTTAAATCTAAACGAATGATTGCATTGTTGGTTAAAAAGAAAAAAAAATATACCTATATAAATAACTTGTTTACATTATGTGATCTTACTTTTTGAAAATCTACGATTTTCTTAAGTTAAGGCTCAAGTCATAAACTTTAAATCAAATCAGATTGGCTTGATATTTAATATTTGGTAGTTTTTTAGTTGTTTTTACATTTGTAGAGGGTGTCCCGAAAGATATCAATAATTTTAATAATAACGGCCACCTTAGTGTACACATATATAAACAATAATAATATTCTTGATACCATTTTTTATTTAAATTTGTTTTTGTTTGTTAAATTTCATACTACCTAATACCTTCTTCATTCTATATTTTTTGTTAAGTTTGTTGTAATTACGTAAAAGTAAACACACTGAACGCATCTGCCAATTAAAAACTTTTTTACTGAGCCCGTTTATGTATATATTTACATATATAGTTTTTAATTGGCAGATGCGTTCAGTGTATTTACTTTTACGTAATTACAACAAACTTAACAAAAAATTTAGAATGAAAGAATAAAAGTATGGGATGCATTTTGCTTCACTTTCATAACCTTCTGTACATAGGTAGTTGCCAATAGAATGATTGTAATATTTACTATATCAAGCATCCCACGCTTTTAACTCTAATTTGAATTACTCTATTTGTATCTTAATTTTTGTTATAATTCTGTTCTGAGGTAGTTGACTATGACTGATCGTTCGATTTGCTATTACTTTATTATAGGTCCCTTTGTCATTAAAATTTATTTTATACTTTTTAGTTCGATTAGCAATAAAAGCGTGTTTTTTAGTTTTTTTAAACTATTTTTTATTTTAATACGGCGGCCGCCGTAGCCGAATGGGTTGGTGCGTGATTACCATTCGGAATTCACAGAGAAAACGTTGGTTCGAATCTCGGTGAAACACCCAAATTAAGAAAAACATTTTTCTAATAGCGGTCGCCCCTCGGCAGGCAATGGCAAACCTCCGAGTGTATTTCTGCCATAAAAAATCTCCTCATAAAAATATCTGCCGCTCGGAGTCCGCTTGAAACTGTATGTTCCTCCATTTGTGGAACAACATCCAGACGCACACCACAAATAGGAGGAGGAGCTCGACCAAACACCCAAAAAGGGTGTACGCGCCAATTATATAAATATATATATATTTTTGTAATTTTGTTTGACCTTCCTTCAAACAGCTTGCAAGTATCTCTATTTTTGTTCGTCGTGGTTTTAGCTCATTTAGATTTAAATCAATTTAAAGTACGCACAGTGAGTCAAAAAAGTATTGGCACACTCGAGAAGTCAAAGTTCTCAGTCCTATAACAATCATATAACAACAAAAAAGTATTGGCTCATTCCTTATGTTAGCATATGCTTTTGGCGTCGTAACGGTAAGCTAACATAAAGAATGTTCCAATACATTTTTTAGGGGAATTTGCGCCTTATTTTACCTTTCAAGGTTGAGCTTGTAAGATTATGTCCATATTAATTTTTTTTTTGTTCAGATACATAATAAATAAATACATTTAGGAAATACCGTTTTCTATTTTCTTATACTTTCACTGAGAACTTTGATTTTTAGAGTGTGCCAACACTTTTTTGACTCACTGTATATACATATATACTTAAATAAATCATATAGGTAAGAAGTAAATAATTTTAACATTTTTAAATGTAAGTGTAACATAAATAATAAATCTTATTTTTCAGAAAGGTTTCTTTGATTTAAATTGCTTAACAAAACTCTGTTTATACTCAATATTTGACGATATTTCTGCACGTAGATACTTTCGACGCAGTGGTAATAAACGCTGTTTTGCAATTTCGCACAGGGCACCGAAATATCCGACAATGCAAAGCATTAACTTATTATTTTGTTGCGATTGCAAATAGTTTCTTACACATTTTTGTACTCTTATAATATACATTTATATATATATATATATAATATATATGCAATTGGCCCATTTTGGGTATTTGGCCGAGCTCCTCCACCTATTTGTAACGTCTTGATGTTGTTCCACAAATGGAGGGATATACAGTTTTAAGCCGACTCCGAACGGCAGATGGTTTCTGAGGAGCTTTTTCATGGCTGAAATACACTCGAAGATTTGCCATTGCCATTGTGACCGCTATTAGAAAAAACTTTTTCTATCATTTGGTGTTTCATATACGGAGACTCAACCCTGCGCTGTTCCGAATTGTAGTCAAGCCTTATGGTGCCCGCACTCACCGACGTTGTCGTATTCCCTGTCTATTGCCCGTAAGATACGCAATATTTAGCAAAACTTGTTACCGTAGAAAATAACTGATTTCATTTGGTTACATATTTACACAATACATCGGTTTATGTTTGCTTGTTTTCATTGTACATGTATAATAAATCAAAGCCAAAAAGCAAAAAATGCAACATTATTCAAAATTGTTTTTAAGTTATTTTAAAGCAAATTAAAATTTGTCTAAGTTTATTTTGTAAATGGTTTCGAAATGTACTTTTTGGCAACATTGTATGGTGAGAGATCAATCAGCTGACACGTTTTTACGGAACAACCAAAATTTGTAATTCACCCACGTACACGATCTACGATACTACGTAACGGAACGGTGGTGAGTGTGAGCGCTATTACACGGAAATATGTTGCTCACAACCTTCGCTGAGAATTATAAAACGTTCACATGTAAGTAGATAATCTACTTTTTCGCTCTTAACTCAAAATCCGTAATTAAAAAGCGCGATTTCCCATACAAAATTTCTCTCCCAAAATCGAAGGTTTTGACATACAGCCCTGTGCTTTCGGTGTTATCGATAATTATTATTGCGAATGTAAGGAGAAACATCAAAATAAAAACTAAATGAAATGGATGCCGGCAAAGACAACATAGTCTGTAAACATAGTTTTAATAATATTTTTGTTAAATATTATTAATTATGGATTCATTTTACAGAAAAAAGCTTGTGTCCATAAATGTTTTGTCCTCTTATTACTTATTATAAAAGGTAATAAGAAAATCCCATGCGCATTGCTGCCATAATTTTTTGCAACCTCAGTAAACGTCGCATACGGATTTCCTCCAACTGTTTATTATTAGCAGCCAATTGCGCAATTAAATTAGCTATTCCTTCTCTTGTATTTTCTTCATATCGTTAATGATAATTAAAGAAACCAAAAACACTGAAATATTCCACCAAAATAATTTCTATGAAGAAAAACCTTTCAAAGCAGTATTGACAGCTGATTGTCAATTTTGAAGGTAATCTACCATATGTGAACGGGTAGATTAATTTGGTGGATTTTTAGGTGATTAATGCATATTTCAACGATTATTACGGGTTCTGTACTCTTCTTTCTTCATATATATGTAACAATGTTTATTGAATGTATAATATAGATTAAAATGAATTGAATGTATAGATTGAATATACTTTAAATACAATGAAACTCGACTTCTTCGCTCGGCTGCTACTTCACGACTCGACTCAACTTCGGCGACTTAACGACTTCAACGTTTTTGATTCTGACAACTTTGCTAACTTGGCTACTTTGTTAGGATATATTGCTTGTATTTAAAGATGTCATCCTTTAATTTTGGTGAAAGAAAACATCTGCAAGGCTACATAACCTCAAATATGGGCAAAAACGGTGTTTTTTGCACTTCTAGGTTAGGATATATCGAAAACCAGAGCTGATAGAGCAATTTTGAGGGCAGATTTCGATTCATCGCATCAAAATCCTTCGAAAATATATAGTCCGGTTTCTGGGTCTGAGAGCATCTCTCGGCCTGTGTAACTGAACGACTGCTGACGCCAACGACGAATAATGATGCCACCTCCTTACATATATGTATATGTATACAAGAATGCTAGAAACAAGATTGCGCCCATCAAGGAGTGCGTGCCGTCACACTAGCTTAGTAGTGTAGTCTTGCCAACCCTTTGCTCCTCGCAATAAATTTAATGCTTTTTTATACTCAAAAAATGCGAACATTTTTGAGTTGGGTGTTTGTTTCTTTGTTTTTGAGTTGAAGTATTATAAAATTGTAAGTAAAAAGAAATTGTATAATTAAAATAAAAAATACTGTTGATAATTTGTTGATTCTTATAAAATTTGATGTTTTGAAAGTGCAAATCTCATTTTTCGCCCTCTTTGATATTATGCAAGAACATTGGATTTACTGCCCTCAACTCTTCTGAACATATAAACTCTTTTTACTAATTTTAAAAGGCCTTTGAATTTACCGGATACGAGGTGTAATTATAGTAAAAAAACACAAATAAAACCGATACCATTGAGAAAACCATAACGAAAAAGGAGTAGCTTGTCTTACCATAACCTCAATCAAGAAGTGTGTTTCGACCCTTTTTTAAAGAGATTCTCTTAACATAAGTTTTAAGTACAAAGATGGAATCTTGAAACTCTGTTCTTGTCTTACAGTCTATTGTACAATACATAACCATTACACATTTATTTTAAAAAACGTATGTAGTAAATTTGTCTTGCATACAAAGTTCTTTAAACCATTCATTTGATTTTAAATTTTTTTTTATTTCCTGCACGTTAAATGACCATTTTAATGCTTTTTTATATCCAAAACTAGGCAAGACTAGAGTTGCGAGAAAGAGATTTCAGAGAACGTTAATGATAGAGAATTCTCACGAGCTACGAATAGTGTGAATTGTTAAAAATGAAGTGAAACCGCTAACACTTTTTCACCTCGCTCAACTCGACAGCGGGGAACTGCTTAACAGAGCTGATTACAGTGAATTATGTACAAGTACATTGGCTCTGCTCAGTTTTTGGTTTCTGTATGAAATCAAATTGACGAATGCCGACGGAATTTGGCAAGGCATTTGCTTGTGTATTTTTATGTTCCCTTGATAAACGAAAATTTATTCAATCTATATTTTCAAACAAATAAAGATTTAAAATCAATCCAACATTTAAAATCAAAGTAACTTTAATGTTTGTTGCTTTAATTTTAAAAGAAGAATTTAAACAAAATACATTAGAAAATGACCTCACATTTTGTTGTGTGCGTTTTAGTAAATTTGATGAAAATTTTTACTAATTTTTCGAGTCGAAATTAATTTAGACAAGAATTCAAAGAGCATATTGGTATATTGATGAATATATATGTAGGAATTCCATAAAATCAGTAAATTTATTCAACTTTTGGTTACAAATTCTTTATTATTTATGTTCTTATTTATTTATTATGTAAATTGTACAACCCGACTTTGTTATATCTTATTATATATATAGGAATTCTCACTGTTCACACTCCGTTCTACCATGTCTATTCTGTTCTAAACTCTGTGGCGTCCGTTCAGTTTTTTATGTCTTCGTCGTGTTCGGGTTGCCGTGTAGGGGTGCATTTTATCCTACATTCGGCGATCCTGACAGTCATTCGTCTCGAATGATAGGTCCCCATGGCTTCATGAACTCTGCCCCCGATAATGTTTTAATAGGCCCTTCGTGTTCTCCTACTTTCTCTAAGCTATATCGGTCATGGTTAAGGATGTCTGTCACTTTATATGGTCCGAGAAAACGTGGTCTGAGTTTCATGCTCACTCCGAATTGTGTCCTTTTTATGGCAACTAAGTCACCGACCTTATATTTCTTTGCTTTTTGACGGTTTCGGTTAAAATATTTGCGGTTTTCTTCTTGAATTTTTTCTATGTTTTTTCTAGCTTCGGACCGTACTTGTTCTCTTTGCTCATCTAACTCGTATAATTCTGCATTCTCTAGTAACTCCCGCAAGTCTGTATTTTCAGCAGTTCGCATGTCTAGTCCAGTCAGAATTTTAAAAGGTGTTAGTTTCGTGCTACGTGGAGGAGTATTATTTATTACGCGTTGAACCTCTTCCACACGACGGTGCCATTGGGTGGGATTACTCTGACATAGTTTACTAATCATTGGAACGATTATCCTGTGCATGCGTTCAACCTGCCCGTTGCCGCGAGGAACGCCAGTTGCTATCAGGAGGTGTTGGATACCTTCATCCGTACAATACTTTTTAAATTGAAGGCTAGTAAATGCTGCTTCTCTATCTGTAACTATACGTTTTGCATTACCAAAACTAGCTGCTTGTTTGCGCAAACGTTCTATTACTTCTTCGATACCGGTCGACTTCGTGGGATACAACCAAACAAATTTAGAAAAGCTATCTACAACAACAAGAATGTGGTTATACTGTTTTCGTGTCTCTGACAAAGAACCCACGTGATCTATATGATACGTTCCTAATGGTTCAGAAGATTTGTCAATTGGAGTTAACAAACCTTCCTTCTTCCCAGCTTTCGCATCAGTCACTAGACATTCTACACAGCTTTTCACAACTTTGTTAACCTTGTCACCTAATTTTGGTATGAAATATCGATTTTGTAATAGCTCCTGCGTTTTTTTAGCCCCTATGTGTCCCTGTCGATGTGCTATTTTAATAATTTCTTCTTCCATGTCCGTTGGAACTACCAGAAGCTCTTTATTCGGGTCCTTATATAACAGTTGATTTTTTTCATAATAATCGTCATAAACATCTTTCTCAAGTACTTTCTTCACCGCCCGAATCCAGTCATCTCTACACTGAGCTTCTTTTAGTCTACATTTTAATGAATCTTCGACTAGTAGAAGACAGTACACGCGACTGAGTGCGTCCACGTGTTTCATTCGAGTTCCGCCTCTATGTTCAATTGTGTAATCAAATTGTTGCAAATACATTGACCATCTCATTACTCGGTCTGGTATGTCTCCTTTCTTCATGGTCATAGCAAAAGCATTGCAATCGGTCACTATTTTGAAACGTACGTCCTTAAGGTATACTCGCCACTTTTTTAATGCCTGAATGATGGCTAAAACTTCAAGCTCGTATGAACAATACTTTTCTTTGCAAGGTGTGGTTTTGCGGCTGAGGTATTCGACTGGATGGAAACTTTCATCTTCAGAGTCTTTTTGTAGTAGTACTGCGCCATAACCATATTTCGATGCATCTATGTGTACTTCCGTCACAGCTTGTGGATTATATAATTTTAGAGCTGGAGCTACTACCATTCTTTGCTTCAGCTCTTTCATGGCTAAAATTTGATCCTCATTTATCACAAATTTAGCGTCTTTCCCAAGCAAGTCTGACAGAGGTTTGGCTATCTCTGCATATTTGTTTATAAATCGGCGGAAGTAAGATGTTAGACCCAAAAATCGTTGCATTTCCTTTTTATTTTTTGGAACTGGAAAATCCCGTATTGCTTTCGTTTTACATTCCGACGGTAAAATCTTACCATCCTTGATAACGTATCCTAAAAACGTGATCTGTTTTTCTAGAAATTGACATTTTTCCCACTTTATTTTCAGCCCATATCTCGTAGCGACTTCTAACACTTTCTTAAGCTTAACCATGCCCTCATCGACATCCTTAGCTGGAATGACGATATCGTCCATGAAAAATACTACTGTTCCTTCTTTGAGTAAATCTCGAAAAACTGCTTGTATGTACCGACCGAAAACTGCGGGAGAGTTGCAAATATCGAACGGTGCATAACAAAATTCAAACTGCCCTCCACGGGTAACAAAAGCTGTATATTTCCGTGAGCTCGTTTCTATGGGCACGTTCGCTAGGTCTAGGGTTGTAAAAATGTTTGCACTTTGCAATTGCTCAAGTACTTCGTCTATAAAAGTCAGAGGAAAGATCGCTCTCAACTGCTGAAGGCTGTAGCTAAATTCTGCAAAGATAAGAGACGGTCACTTTCTCTTAGTGATGTCGGCGTCAGTATTGAAGGGAAGCTATTTATCCACGAATGTCTTACGAGAAAAAATCGTGAACTAATGCGTTTGGCTATGCAGTGTAAAAAGCAAAAGCGTCTAACGTCAGTTTTCTCTGTTCGTGGGCAAGTGTTTGTTAGAGCTCGACCCCAAACTGATGCTGTACTTATAACTGAAAGAACGAAGATAGAGAGCATTGCAACTGCTAATATGTAAAAACAAAACCATTTATGCGTTATATTATTAATGTTATGTCTGCGTTAAGTTTATTCTCTTATTTATCATTTATGTTTTCCAAACTCTTTGCTTTGCATTGTAATCATTTTTATTTTAGTATCATTTCTATTTCGTTCATCTCATTTGTACTTTTCATATTCTTGGCTTTACAATGTAATCTTTTTTATTTTGATCTCATTCCTATCTATCTCATTATCTCCTTGCTTTATTTAAATTCCTCCACCTTGCGTATCCTCCCAACCATAAACTGTCAATGCGTAATGAAATAGCAAAACAAGTAGACAAAGAACATGCAAGAGGATTGCTTAAACTCATTTCTAATCGCTACAATGGGTTTAATGTCTGTCAGTTGAATGCGCGAAGTTTGAATGCTGAAAAAATTGACTATCTAAATTTTGTTTTTGATAATTTGAGCATTGACTTAATATGTATTACAGAGACATGGTTTAAAGACTATATTGATAATAATGTATATTCCCTGTGCGACTACACTATTATTAGATGTGATAGGACTACGAAGACTCGGGGAGGTGGTATTGCTTTATATTTTAAAAATAATTTTAAATGGAAAGAGATCTGTAGATCAGATCATTTTCAAGAAGTCGAATACATTTTTGTTGAATTTTATGATAAGAATACCAAATGTCTTGTTGCATGCATTTACAACCCTAGCAATAGAAATGACCTCTCAGTGATATTTGATAAATTAGCGGAATTCCACATCATAATATGAACATATTATTGTCTGTGGTGATTTAAATGTAGACCTTCTTTGTGATAATTTTTCCTCCAGGAGTTTGATAGATAGTTTCCAATCATTAGGAATTTCCTTAATTAATGAATATGCTACTCGCTTTGCACCCCACTGCAAACCAAGTCTTTTGGATGTATTCTGCGTCAGTGACAGAGATTACGTCAGTCATATTGATCAACTTCCTATGGCTGGAGTTTCCGACCACGAGTTGATATTCTTATCTTACAACATCCAGTTCAACAGACACAATCAAGTAAAGGAGATATCTTTTAGAGACTTTAAGCTTATGATCTCTTAAATAAGGAGGCTGCCGAGCTTAATTGGAATATGTGTCGGTTATTCACAACAGTGGATGAAAAACTGCAACATTTCAATGCTTTAGTCAGCCATCTATTTGATAGGTTTGTTCCGTTGCGTAAAGTTAAAGTCCACGGAAATAGAAAACCATGGTTTACGCGTGAGATATTGTCTTTAATTAGAGAGCGTAGTAAAGCATATAAGAAATGGAAAAATGATAGAAACACTCTCTCGTGGCAAAAATATCGTGTAGCAAGAAATAAAGTAACTGCAATCACTAGAGATGCCAAAAGGGCATATCTACAATGGAAGCTCAACGATAGTTTACCTCCGAAAGTCCTATGGAAAAACCTTAAAACCTTAGGGGTCTCAGGAGAGAATAAGTCCGTGTGCAGTTTGGACCCAGAAATCTTAAATACTCACTTTCTAGCATCTAACAGGGTTCCACTCGACATACCTGTAAAAGTTCCTCTACGAGAGCATGTTGATGACCGTGAGTTTGAATTTGAGTCTGCAACTGAGATGGATTTGATACAATGTGTACATACTGTCAAATCCAATGCCATAGGGACCGACGGCATTTGTCCTAAATTTCTTAAAATTATTCTACCATTTGTAATACTATCACTTACGCACATAATTAACTTTTCAATCACCTCATCTACATTTCCATATCTTTGGAAGATAGCAAATATAATACCTGTGCCTAAAATAAAATGCTCTACCGCTCCTCAGCACTTCAGACCAATAAGCATTTTACCTGCCCTATCGAAAGTATTTGAAAAATTTTTGGCGCGACAAATTACCTGCTACTTGGACAAGAACAATCTGCTGTGTAATTTCCAGTCGGGTTTCAGAAGTCTGCATAGTTGCTCGTGTTTGAAAAAAGGAAATATGACCATATATCTATCTACTCAAAACAGATTCTCGACCATAACTTCGACTCGTATCTCAAAATACGCTCTATTTTGTTCCTGCATAAATTAATATACACACAAAAACCATTGTACCTGTATAAAAACATTAAACAATGCCAGTGCACCCGAACATTGAATCTAATTGTTCCGACTTACACTTACTTGGAATCAGAACGCATGTTCTTTGTCAGTGCCATAAAACTATGGAATTCTATACCAACTACAATAAAACTTATAAAACAAGCAAGGTGTTTTAAAACTGCAGTTTCTAACTACTTCTAACCTTAAATCCCCCTTTCCTTCTCCCATTCCCACCATCTTTCTCTTCTTCTCACTTACTACTCTAAGTTTTAGTCTATAAGTTTAATAGTTAAAATAGTTTTAAATCTAAGTAGCATTTCTATGTATACCATCCTCGTATTCTAGAATTATAAGAAGATGTACTACCACAAGACTCTGTCTTACTATGTACAAAACAAATCAAATAAATTGAAATTGAAATTGAAAGTTGTCCCGTACTATTTTTTCATTTATTTTCCTATAATCGCAACAAAGACGTTTGGTGCCATCTTTTTTAGAAACTAGGACTACGGGTGCCGCGTATTCAGACGTACTTGGAACAAGTATTCCATCTTTTAACCATAAGTCAATTTGTTCATTGATAAATTTCCTGTCACCGTATGACATTCTACGTGGCGTTTGATATGCAGGGATGTCATCTTTGACGATAATTCTCATCTCAATTGGTGATTTTGCAATCTTATTAGGCTTGAAATTACGGATCCAATATTCTACTGTTAAGGCAACCGACTTTGAAAGATGAGTCAAATTTACCGGACAGTTGGGTACTCCACCATCGATATTAATACAACATAATGCTGAAAATTCGTCAAACCAGTCAACATCTGGATTGGGCTTACCCCAGTTTTAGGTAGACTCTACCGCTTTCAATGACCCCAACAATCCTTTCTTTTTGAATGTTGCGCCTGCTTGCCCTATAACCATGTCGACCTTCTCAAAAATACTACTGCCTAGTATTGCCGAGTATACCGTATCCTTCTCACTCACAACTTAAAAGGTGACTTTTATAATGATATCATCAAGCTTAATTTCCGCATCGAAACAACCAAGAGTGGTTAATCTACCTTCCCCAATGCCACTCAAATGAACAATCTCGTTCTTTAACTCAACATCCCCAATCATTTTTACCATATCGTATCGAATAATGTAAAGTTCACTACCAGTATCAACAAGCGCGTTAAATGTTTCATCTTTAATTTTAATATTTGTAAAAATCATGTTACTTTTCGGATTTTCTTTCGATAGAGTTTTTCCAAGTATATTCACATGTTCACTTTTTACTACTTGTTTTGCCGGTTTATCTTTACAATCCTTTGCGAAATTCCCGTTTTGCTTACATTTGAAACAAACTATTCCTTGTCTATTACATTCCCTAGCTAAATGAGTATTAGAACCACATTTGAAACATGCTTTCTTATCTTCTCTTGGTCTATGTTCATTCGCTATATTCGTTGGATTTGTTTTGTTTGATGACGGAAAATTCCCACGAATCTTTTCAAAAATTTTAATTTTTTCTTTCAAGACTTTTAAAGTGGTGGCTTCATATAGCGTAGCTTTATTTAGTCGCGAATCAGGTATTCCATCTATAAAATACTCAATGACGCTAGCCTCATCTAACTTAATTGCGTTTCCTATCTCAATCAAGGCATAAAAGTATTCGTTGAGACTTTCTTTTGGCCGTTTATGCCTCTGTCTCATTATTCGATGTATTTCTGCAGCGCTTAACTGCTTTCCAAACTCATCAATCAATTTCTCTTTTAGCGAAAGCCAGCTCCTTATTCCTACTAAACCTCTTACAAACAACTTGGCTGCACCTCGCAGCAGCTGCTTTGCGTACACAAACTTTTGCAGATCGCTCCAACCCACAGTGTCAGCAATATCCTCAAACTCACGAACCCAATGGCTTACATCGTAATGATCGTCTCCGGAGAAAGACGTTACGCTATCCTCAATGTCACGTAAAGTAAAATTAACCTTTTCATAGTTTTTACTGAGTTGTTTACCAGCAGTCGCTTCAGTGTAATCAAAATTTGTTGATTCATCATCACTGCAACCTACCCCTAAATGGTTCATCAACCGGCCACAAAGAGTCTGCTTCCGTCCTGATGTGTCTAAATTTAGTTCTTTCAACTTTTTAACTCAGTTACGGTCATTGAGCGTATTGTTTGTCCGTCCATTATGTCAAACAATATAATTCAATTAAATATTAAAGGTTATATAATGAAAAAAAATTCTTATTAATAAGTACATAAGCAAAATTATAAATATATATATTCCGGCTGCTAAGTAAACTGCTGCAAGTTGACTGTCACCTTTTGCTCTTTGTTGGAGTTGTTTCACCGTATACAAATATGACAAACATATATGCTTCTTGTTCACTGTTCCACGCAACTAGCTACTAGTCCCACGCTTATTTGCTCTTCTGTCTCATTCAGAATGTCGATGCCTGAACGCAATGCACAGCGACTCTCGCAATGATCCTTTGTTTAAATATTCTGGTCTCTTTTCGCAATTCTTTCAACGCTCTCGTTAGTTCGATTGCCTCTTTCTTTCGCACTGCACCAAAGCAAAATGTTTAAATATTCTGGTCTCTTTTCGCAATTCTTTCAACACTCTCGTTAGTTCAACTGCCTCTTTCTTTCGCACTGCACCAAAGCAAAATCTTAAAATGTTTAAATATTCTGGTCTCTTTTCGCAATTCTTTCAACGCTCTCGTTAGTTCAATTGCCTCTTTCTTTCGCACTGCACCAAAGCAAAATCTTATCGGATTATGCTTACATACCTCGCTGAGTACCTTTAACATTCCAATAACGCAAATTTACGCGACTCCATAGATGCAGCAAACTATGTCACTTACACTTTCACATACTTTGCAAATGACGCCACTAAATCCCGGTTGAGCCCCCAATTTTGTAGGAATTCATTAAAATCAGTAAATTTATTCAACTTGTGGTTACAAATTCTTTATTATTTATTCAACTTTTGGTTACAAATTCTTTATTATCTATGTTCTTATTTATTTATTATGTAAATTGTACAACCCGACTTTGTTATATCTTATTATATATTTATATAGGAATTCTCACTGTTCACACTCCGTTCTACCATGTCTATTCTGTTCTAAACTCTGTGGCGTCCGTTCAGTTTTTTATGTCTTCGTCGTGTTCGGGTTGCCGTGCAGGGGTGCATTTTATCCTACATATATGTATATCAATATATGTATGTACATATATATACATATATTATGATAGTTATATTTGTGCAAAAGTTCAATTGCATCTTCAATTCTTATAGTGTTACAAATGTATGTGCACACGCACTGCAGCAACAATGGCCTATCTCACGACGCATTGCCTTATCATATTTACATATGTACATTTGAATATGCATTTTTTGTTTCTTTGCAATCACTTGATCACTTTGCAATACTTTGCGTTATAGGCAAACATGATAGGCCGAAGTCATCTAACTCGCACGAGGTCAGATACCGCGTTGGAACTTTGGACCCGGAAGTGTTCGAGATAATGATGGCAAATTTTACACCTACTGGAAATGCGGCTGAAAAAACTAACCAAGTCATGAGGCAACTCACTAAAGCATGTGATGCAGCTATGAGTAAAACAAGGCCTAATAAAAACCACAGAGAGCCCGTTTACTGGTGGACGGAAGAAATCTCTGCAGCACGCGAAGAATGCAATAGAGCAAGAAGATGGTACGAGAGGTACGACCAGCTTTGAAAGGAACAAACTCCTATTTAAACAAAAAAGGAAAACGCTAAAAAATGCAATTAAGAGCAGCAGATGCTGACAGCAATCCATGGGGATTTGCATACCAGCTGGTGATGAAAAAAACAAAAGCCTTCAAACCGCTGCCCACGACGTGCCCGGCTATTCTGCGCAACGTGAACAAAACATTGTTCCCCCAACAGCAAGGGATCGCAGCCAACGCTGCCAGCTGTATGGAAGACGATGGAAATCGATGCCTGGCCAAAGCTGACGAAATTTTGCACATTTGCAAACAGATCAAAGGCAATAAGGCACCCGGGCCCGATGCGATCCCGAATTAAGCTCTTAAGTTGGCAATCCAAAAGCTTTCAGAAATCTTTGTGGATGTTTACAACTCCTGCTTAGAAGAACGCACATTCCCGAAAGAGTGGAAACTGCAAAAGCTAGTGCTAATACCAAAAGGGTCTAAGCCGGCGGAAGATCCCTCAGGCTACCGCCCACTATGCTTACTGGACACGGCAGGGAAAATATTAGAGAGGCTAATTGTAAATCGCCTGGAATCTTCCATCGATAGTGCCGGAGGGTTATCGCCGCACCAATATGGCTTCCGTAAAACACGCTCTACCACAGATGCTGTTATAGCGGTTAAGCGCATTGCTCACAAAGCGATTGAAGGTTCTCGCTGGCTCTACGCTGATAAAGAGTATTGCCTAGTCACAACGTTAGATATAAAAAATGCATTTAATACAGCAAACTGGGGCAAAATCCTTAATGAGCTGGAGAATTTTCGAGTCCCAGCCTACATTCGGAAAATCGTTGCAAGCTACTTCACTAACAGAGTGCTGCAATACAAAACCGACGAAGGAATGAAAAGGTACAGAGTAACCGGAGGAGTACCACAGGGGTCAGTGTTGGGCCCACTCCTCTGGAATATAATGTACGATGGAGTTTTGCGTCTCCAACTACCTCCAGGATCCCAAATCATAGGGTTTGCTGATGACATTGCAATCGTAGTCGTTGCTTAATTCCTAAACCAGGCCGAAGCGATTTGCAACCAAGCGGTCGAAATCACAAAAGATTGGCTGCGCAACAGTGGTTTAAGCCTTGCAAACCATAAAACAGAGGCATTTCTCATCAGTAGCAGGAAAATAGTCGAAACAGCAAATCTCAGAGTAGGTGACCACGCCCTAGAGTCTAAGTTGTACATCAAATATCTTGGGGAAATGATTGACCACAGGTTGAGCTTTAAACAGAACCTAACATACGCCAGCGATAAAGCAGCGAAGGCCGTAACCGCATTGACACGTATTATGATGAATACGAGAGGACCTAAGCAGGCTTCTAGGAAGTTGCTTAGCAGTGTGGTATCATCTATCATGCTATATGCGGTACCAGCCTGGGTCGAAGCAACTAACTGCAGCACATACATGAAAGACATTAAATCGGTATACCGGTTATGTGCCCTCAGGGTGTGCTGTGCATTCCGCACAGTATCGGAAGATGCTGTATTAGTCCCCGCGGGTATGCTACCAGTTAAGCTGACTGCACTAGAATTCGCCGAAATGAAAAAACATCGAGCGGATCCAGCACAGCTGACTAACCGAAAGACTGAACGGGAGTGAAGCATCCGTACTTGGCAGGAGGAATGGAGGAACTCCATGAACGGACGATGGACATAGCATGGTCAGATAGATTTCTACCTGACCCAAGTACTTAGTGGGCATGGATGCTTTAAGGCTTATCTGCATAGATTTAAGCACGAAGATAACCCGGACTGCACCTTTTGCGACTGTCTAGTTGAAGATGCAGAACATGTTTTCTTTGTCTGCCCTCGATTCGAGCTGGAAAGAGTAGAATTGAGTGATAGGGTGGGGAAGCCAATAATGGTTAGCAACCTAGTAGATATTATGCTTGACTCAGAAGAACATTGGTCCGCTGTCAGTAACATGGCAAGGATATTAATTACCAAGCTGCGTCGCACTGAACAACAGCGCAGATTTTTACGTAGAGGCAATAGGCCACACCCCTCCCGTGAAGTAGTACCTAGTAATACTTAACGGTATTAGGAATCACCAAATTGCGTCACGCTGAACAGCAGCGCAGATTTTCAAGTAGAGGCAATAGGCCGCTCCCCTCCCAGAACTAATACTTAATGATAAGTAAATACCAAACTGCGACGTGCTGAACATCAGCGCAGATTTTCATGAAGAGGCAATAGGCCGCTCCCCCTTCCGTGAAGTATTACGTAACGGTCGTCCCGCGATAGGGAAACGGAGCTGGGGTGGGGTTCTTAGTGGGTGAGTCGAAAGACAAGTCTCACACTTTTCGGCTTTCAATGCTTTTTGCCACCTCCATAAAACAAAAAAAAAAAACAGGGCACTCACTTTATTCCTCAAAATGCGTATGTCGTTCAAAGCTAAAATTCTATGCCTAGCGACTACAAGAACAAAATGCAGCCATAGACGCAGGCGTAGCGGCCATCATTCTAGTTGCCATAGCACTGAATAGTCGTGGCGGCGCCGAACAGTTTCAACTATTGTACTGTACAACAAAAACTCATCATCAAAAAATTCATTGATAAATTCGAGCTCATACTTCTAAGAGCAAGTACTTTCATTCATAAAACGAGCCGCCCATATGTCAATTTTCTCGACAATTCGAAAGTAGTCAATATTGGAATATTTCGCGTAGAATTATTTGCCAATATTTGATAAATCTTTTTTTTAAGCTACTTGTTTTCTTCTGCAACTTACTGTATGCTCATGCGCGCACTTGACGCACAGCACAGAGAACATTGATGAATAGAGAAGTCTCACGAGCTACGAATAGTGTGAGTTGTCAAACATGAAGTGAAACGGCGAACACTGTTTCACCTCGCTCAACTCGAAGGCGGGAAAATTCTTAACAGAGTTGATTACAGTGAATTATGTACAAGTACATTGGCTCCGCTCGCTCTTTGGTTTCTGTATGAAATCAAGCTGACGAATGCCGGCGGCATTTTGCAAAGAATTTGCTTGTGCATTTCTATGTTCCCTTGAGAAACGTAATTTTATTCACTTTATATTTTCAAACAAATACAATTATGAAATTATGCGCCAACATTCATCACTTTTTGTTTGTTGATTTAATCTAAAAAGAAGAATTTAAACAAAAATTTTAGTAAATTGAAAACTTCATAAAAATTTTATGAAAATTTTTAATAATTTTTCGAGTCGAAATTAATTTTAGACAAGAATTCATAGAGCATACAAGTGTATGGTATATTGATATATGTATATGTATGTAGCGGCCATCATTGATATATGTATATGTATGTATATCAATATATGTTAGTTATGTTTGTGCAAAAGTTCAATTGCATCTTCAATTCTTATAGAGTTTGGTACATACGTGCACACGCACTGGAGCAACAATGGCCTATCTCTTGACGCACCACCTTATCATATTTACATTTGAATATCCATTCATTTGTTCCTTTGCAAACGAAATTTTTTTCAATTTAGATTTATTATATGGAATAATATATGTATGCATTTTATAGATAGTAAAAAACTTTGAAATTTAAAATAAATAAGAGAAAACTTTAAAGAAACGTATTTGCATACATATATGGGACAACTAAGTTCTATTGCATCTTTAATAAATATAATGTTGCACGCATACATATGTATGCACTGAAGCAACATGACCTACCTCACGAGCATCGCCTTATCATATTTCATGCAATAATTACGTTCAATTGATCAAATCAAAAAATTCTTTATAGAAAACGCTTCATTAGGAAGGCACACAGGAAGATGGCATATGCAAATATAAATATGCAGGGCACTCACTTTATTCCTTTAATTCCGAATGTCGTTCAAAGCTAAAATTCTATGCCTAACGACTACAAGAACAAAAAAGTTTTGATATTCAAAATAAATAAAAGAATAATTTTAACAAACCCAAGATATCCTCCATATTTACATATTTTATAGGATAAAAAAGCATATCCGTATGTTACCGTAAGTATATCAGTAACAAAATCTGTTTAAACTGTTTCTTATTACATACATATGTATGTACATATATACATACACATGTAAGAAACAATTCAGCAAAAGGTCAATGTACTGAAGCAACCATGACCTACCTCACGTATTGGCATATTGCGCAAGTGCCCTATTATATGTATGTCCGTACATACATATACATACATTCTCGACTTCCAGCAAAACTATCCTTATTAGTATACACATATGTATGTACATACAACAGCAAACACAAAGCACTGGCTTTATGCCTCTGCACGCGTATGTTTCCGAAGCTAAAATTATAAGCCTAGCGACTGCAAGAACAAAATACATTCATAGGCGCAGATGCAGCCGGTCATGATTTTTTAGTCGCAACGGCGCTGAAAAATCCAAAATATTCTATAACACTAAGTTCGAGCTCATCTGCTCATATGCCCATATGACAATTTTCTCGTCAATTCGAAAATAGTCAATATTGTAAAATTTCGCGTTGAATTATTTGCCAATATTTGGTTAATCTTCAATTTTTGTCAAGTCGAGTGGCCGCGGCTCCGTACATATGTATGCATCAATATATGTATGTAAATATGTGTTCTAAATTCTCGACAGCAATAGCAAATCGAAATATTTTTTCTGTTGCAAGTGCTCGCAGCCTCATATGTATGTATGGCTATGCATGTATTTATGTACTATATATGCGTGACTGCTTTTGCACGTCCATAGGAACAATTTTTCATATGCAGATATTTATTTTATTGAGCTGAACGAATATGTGTATTGATATTCTAATGAAATCCTGTCGAATTATATTATTGGTATATGTTTCTTTAAGATCCTCTTACCAAATAAATATTATTATCCTTAAGAAAATGAAATACTAGTTTTTTTAATTTTAATTTTTTATTTTTATTCACAGAAATTTATGTATATGTACCATATATATATTACAATGCTATAAATAATAGGTAATTACATTTCCTGAAATGAAAAAAAAAAATATAATTATTTTTATTCACAAGTAGTTTAAGTATTCTTATATGTATATGTATATATATTACAATGCTATAAATAATAGGTATTTACATTTCCTGAAATGAAAAAAAAAATATATTGTATAAAATTTTGAAAGCACGAATTTCGAAATTGTTCTCATACTATAACAATTTCTCACACGACTTCGATATTGGCATCGATTAAGTCATTGCGATTTACCTGATTTTTAAAACACTACTCTCAATCCATCATGATTAAGATAAAATTGTAGTGCTTTAAAAATCTAGGCTCGGGTGCTAGCTGAAAGAGAAGAAAAAATAAAAAAGAAACCTGTAAAATAAACTAAAAAATAGAAAAAACCTGAAACGGAAAATACCTGTAAAATATATAAATAAAAAAAACCTGAAATATAGAAAAGAGGAAAACCCTGAAATAAAAGAATAGGTATCATCATATGCAAAAGATAGCTAATAGATTATTAATTACCTGGGTGAACGGTGAATCTCTTTTCGTGGGGCCCTGGCTTACAACCTACTTACAACCTACAGCTTTCTTAATTTATTTTGCAGTTTCCTGTCTTTGGCATTATTGACCTCATTTTGCAAGAGCCACTTTGCATTCTTGAATAAAAGGACAGTTAAGAGAAAATCTAATAGCTTCTCGCGATGATCTCTACACTCGCCAGATCCTACAAACCAGTCGGGAAACACTTTTTGTGTTTTTTCTTTTAGAGCGGACAACATTAAACACCTAAGACCTGCAATGTGGGCATATTTTGCGAAGAGCTGATGGTAACACACCATTTGGAGTCGACACACTTCGAAAACCCTGTCTTCAGGATTGACAAGCCTTAAATCGCTGTAATCCGTGAAGTTTTTTGATCTTATCAGGGCTTCTGAATGCAACTTCAGCTCCCCTTTTGTTTTCGTCATGGCGTGGGTGCACTTTTCACATTTTAACTTACACAGCACTTTCTGGTAAATACCACAGCCAGTGAAGTAACGCTTCACTTGTACCTCAGCTTCATGACTTTCTTCAGCAAAATTTAAGTCTTCCACATCAATCTCTTCTAAAATGAGATCGTCATTTCGCTGGTCTCCTACTTCTGTCTCAAGATGACGATCCTCGGGGCCTATATTCCAATCTAAATTTATATCGTCATCATCTGTACAATTAGAACCTTTCTTCTCAAATCTCTGGTGTAAAATTTTCATTGAGATCAGTCGCGCAACTATGTATTGAATTTCGTGAGCTGTTGGATGGGTATTCATACCCTGACTAACTCGTATGCGATAGAAAAAGTTTTCTAACGCATCTTGATTTATTTTCCCGGTGAAAATAAATTTGAGGGAGCTTTGCTCAATAAAAAGTTCCTCGCATAACTTTTGTATCGCTAAAATCGTTATGCGGAAACCTTCGATGCACTTAACGCGTGTCTAGATGTTTATTTAATCTATCAATTTTTTTGGTGTCACCCCGCCTAATCGGACACTTTAAAGGATTTTTCGACTGGAATCTTTTTGCATCCAATTCATCAAACAGATCATTCATTTTTTTAACGAACATCTGTGTGGGCTTAGCGCATTTAATCACGTAGTCGTCACTGCCTAATAAATTTTGCGCCAAGGCCATGTCGATACCAGAGGCTTCCGAATTGCTCCGGACCTGAGTCGCGCGTGAAACGCTCATTTTTCCCATAAAACCGGGATATATATGGGCCTCCGTTAGTTTCGGACAAATTTTAAAATGAGGATTCATTTGATCTATATCAAACAATTTTTTGATCACCTTGAAGCTTGTTACTCCATCTGATGTTAAGATGTCATATTTCATCAAGGTATTTCGAACGGGCTTTATCAAGTGACAGTAATCGAACATGCAAAAAATTTTTGTGTCTTCGTGCAGGAAAAAGGGGCAATTCTCAGAAATCCCTAAAATGTTAAAAATACCAGTGTTGGTGGGCCCTTGATCGCAAACTATACCTTTCAAATTTAACCCCATTTTTTTCAGTTGTGCTATATTTTTTCCCAAAATGGACAACAATGTCTCCGTACGTATACCACCACTCGAGATATAATACGAAAACACGTATTTCCATTTGGAGCACAATCCCTTAACCATAAAATATAAACATTTATTCCCAATTTTGTTTTCGGGTTGACCTTCCCCATGGTCTACAAACCCATCGATAACATCTCTAGCTTTATTATAGCTTAAGTCCGATTTGATGATGATTTCATCGAATAATAGAACGCTTATGCGTTCGGTGTCGGACATAGTTGAAACAATTTTTTCTAAATTATCACAGACATTGGCATCGAACCCCGGAACAACATATTTGATGGGGCACCAACGCGAAAGGGATGATTTATGGGGCAAAGCAAAACCTAGATCGTCACGCATAAACGTATATGCTTTGGAGGACATATAATTGACGTTTTGGGCCAATGTCTTTTCCTCCTCGCTATAACGGTTTTTTTGGCCACTGACGATCATTCTTGCGAAAGTTACAGCATCACTGCTTGAACTTTCTTCCGCAAGAACTGCACGACTACACAAATATTTATATTTTTGCAGTAGCTTCTCATTCTCTGCTTCTAACTCTTGAACTCTTCTTTTTAATTTTATTTCATTACTTCGATAAAAACGAGCAGCCTGAGCAAATCGTTCGCTACTGCTTGTGATTTCTAAGTCCTCACAGATGTTTTTGTTTTTGGGTACCTGCCTTGTTTCCTCTAGCATGGAATATTTTGCGAATTCTTCTAACGTAAGATCGTTTCCTACACCTACTGTACGATTTACGTACACTTTAGTAACGGGCGGGCAAACCCAATCAGAGCCAGTACTAGGTGAGCGACTTCTAGTAACTGGCTCTAATCTTAAAGATGGCACAGCCCCATCTAAAACTTTATAACGACTTACTTGCTCTGGACTAAAGTGGCGCTTACAAACATATAGCCTGTCAGTATCGGCTGGTTGCACGTTGCAAGCCAGGGCCCAACTATTTCGAGCCTCTCCGCGTCGAGGAAAGGCGTACAACGTATGACCCTTTTCCACCAAGCATCCTACCACGCAACAGCTTCGTTGCTTCTTCGGCATTGTACAGCTGTACGTAGGGTCATCGTCATGCCCTATTAAAAAAATTTATTTTATAATATAATAATTTATAAACATTTAATAATTTATAAACATATAATAATTCATAAACATATAATAATTCATCAAACTACATATAACGCATCACTACGAAACGACAACACCAAATGACGTAAAAATTTGTATGCATTCATATTTTCAGCCGTTATGCATTCGTCACTAATAATCGAATATTTGCTTAAAATTTAATCTAAAAAATCTTAGTTTTTCCTATTTCCCACTATTTATAGCACACTCTAGACTTCATAATCCGCATAAGCTGTTCAACTATGACCCAAATGCAAAGTTAACGGTTTGAGATAGAAAATTAATAAAACTAATTTTGCTTGACATTTTTCTGATTGGTTGTTTTGGTTTTATTCAACGAGGCATAGCAACGGATGCCGGGTATTGTCATATTATGGTTATTAATAAAAAATTATTTTCTATGAAATTATATACATATCCTAAATCCCTCAAAACTACTCGCTCGGTAATTTTATCACACTTGGAAATTCCCATTTATATTTATTTATACATATACATATTTATATATGCACATACATATATCAAATAAATTAGCACAATATACGCACATACATAAGTATATGTAACATAATTTACATTCAAAAATTAATTTAAATTTCTTAACTTCCTCCACTTTCCTCCCTCAAAACTCTAATGTTGCCAGTTAGCAAGCCTCACCCTCAATAATACCTATCCACCCTAATATTGTATGAAATGTATGCCATACATATGCAGGTATGTGTGTTTGCTATTCTTATAGGTTCGCTTCAGCGAAATATAAATACACACATACTTACTTATGTATTGCGCAAAAACTTACCTAAACGAAGGGTGGGGATGGCACCCTTCTTAAACATTTTCGAGCCACAACATATGGCTCAAAATGCTTTACGCACACATATGAGTTGTGGGGTGGAAGATGCACCGCCGTCGGGACTTGTAAGTTGTCCCTCCATTTTGCCACTTCCTCAGGATCCTTTGGGAACGAAAACAGGCGTTTTTCGTTCTGCGAGCAACCGCGTACGCGACACAACCTATCACTCATTTTTTCACAAATTTTCAATTTTTTGATGTCACCAAGTTTATTTTTTTATAACGCACGGCGCTTTGAAAAAAACGCTAAATTTGTACCGCACTTTAAACACTCGAATACCAAAATACACGCTTTTAACGCCCGAATAAAAGCCCGCCCTTTGGAATTTGCAAGTCGCTTTCGAAATTTCACAAAACTGAAATCCCGTTAACTTTTTGCGATTGACATTTATTTTTCTGGCGCAATTTTCCAAATTCCAAAGGGCGAAATAAATCACAAAAAAAAGCACCTGTAATGTCAAAAACATTACGCCCCTCACACAAACTTTTCTAATAATATCTTACATTGCTAATTGCTGTTAATAATACTCACTTGCTGTTAAATTTTCCGAATTGCCTTTTACGCTGTTAACTATTGGTGAAAAATGTGTCTGTGGTGAAATTGTCTTCGCGAGACGAGTACCCCTCGAAAATGAACACTTTCCTGTCATTAAGACTTCTCTATTCATCAATGTTCTCTGCACAGCAGCTGCGGCTGTCGAGCATTTAGAAAGACATATTTACATACATATATTGATGCATACATATGTACGATGCCGCGGGCACTCGACTTGACAAAAATTCAAGATTTATCAAATATTGGCAAATAGTTCTACGCGAAATATTCCAAAATTGACTATTTTCGAATTGTCGAGAAAATTGACATATGGGCGGCTCGTTTTATGAATGAAAGTACTTGCCCTTAGAAGTAGTTATGAGCTCGAATTTATCAATGAATTTTTTGATGATGAGTTTTTGTTGTACAGTACAATAGTTGAAACTGTTCGGCGCCGCCGCGACTATTCAACGCTATGGCAACTAGAATGATGGCCGCTACGCCTGCGTCTATGACTGTATTTTGTTCTTGTAGTCGCTAGGCATAGAATTTTAGCTTTGAACGACATACGCATTTTGAGGAATAAAGTGAGTGCCCTGTGTGTGCGGTTGTATGCACATGCATATGTGTATATTAATAAGCATTGTTTTGCTTGAATTCAATTCACATATTTATGTTTGCATATGCCATCTTCCTGTGTGCCTCGTAATGAAGCGTTTTGTATACAGAATTTTTTGATTTGTTTGAAGGGATATGGACCAAGTGTACATACGCACATACAAATATGTACATGAATATTCAAAAGAAATTTGTTTTAGCATTTGTGAGGCAGGAATTTGATCATTAGGTTATTTACATGAAATACCTATAAGGCGATGCTCGTGAGGTAGGTCATGTCGCTTCAGTGCACACATATGCAATTGAACTTAGTTGTCTCATATATGCAAATACGTTTTTTCGAAGCTTTCCTTTATTTATTTTAAAGTTATATACTATCTAGAAAATGCATACATACAAATGTATGTATGTATATTATTATTCCCTGTAATAAAATGTAAATTGAAAAAAAATTAGTTTGCCAAAGGAACAAATGCATATTCAAATGCATGTTCAAAATACATATGTCGATATACCAAAACACTTGTATGCTATGAATTAATTTCGACTCAAAAAATTACAATAGTAAAAATTTTCATCAAATTTGTTTAGTTTTAAATTAACTAAAACGCACATACATAAATGTGAGAGGTCGTTTTATAGTGTATTTTTTTAAATTAAATCAAAATATTAAAGTTACTTTGATTTGAAATGTTGGCGCACATAATAAATATTCAAATCATTTTTTCTTCATCATCTTGGTTTGAAAACACAAATTGAATAAATTTTCGTTTATCAAGGGAACATAAAAATGCACAAACAAATACTTTGCAAAATGCCGTCGGCTATTCGTCAATTTGATTTCCTACAGAAGCCAAAAACTGTGCAGGGCCAATATGCTAAAGGAGAAATCGCTGTAAACAGCTCTGTTAAAAGTTTCACCACACCCCGGCGGTGGTTACACTTCATTTTTGACAATTCACACTATTCGTAGTTCGTGAGAATTCTCTATATTTAACGTTCTCTGTGTATGCATCAATATATGTATGTAAATATGTGTATATGTACAATGCTGTGCCTATGAATGTGCGCTGCGCCTATGAATGCGCGCTGGATTTCTTGAGAAGTTTACCGTTTTATTTTGAGCTGTGGCTAGTGAGCATACATACACACAGCATATACATATGCGCATATGTATGTATATAAATTCACAAATTTACATTTGCATATGCGCCTGGTAATGAAGCGTTTTCTATTTCATTCTGATTCAGTTGAAGGGATTCAACAAAGTTTTACAGACACCAGACAGACAGACATAACATATGTATATAATTTTGGATGATTTGGAAAAATTCAAATATATATAGGTCATATTAAAAAGCTACCTAACATTCTTTGCTTCTAATCACCAAGAAATTCTTATCGACTGCTGCTAAATTTACATAATTCAGCCCCTTACTGTTAAGTTTTGGTGAAAAATGTGTCTGTGGTGAAATAGTCTTCGCGAGACGAGTACTCCTCGAAATTCCATATGTTCCTGTCATTGAGACTTCTCTATACATTAACGTTCTCTGATATTTGCGCGTGAAGAGAAGGGAGGAAAGGAAGAGAAAAAAGAGTTTTTCAATTTGGGCACAGGACTGGTTTAAAAGAGTCTCAGAACGAAAACAGAAATGCTAATCGCATTTTCATTACAAGTGAGGTTGGAGAATGGATAAGCTCTGCTCAAGAATCCCTAGAAGCGTTACTTCTACTATCGAAAGCGCAGCACGCCTACATGAAAGGTAAATTTACGGAAACAGCACTTCATAAAGTAATTGGTCATATTGAGAAGTCATTACATCAGAAACAATTTACTATGGCAACTTTTCTAGAAGGGGTATTTAACAATATATCAGTAGAAACCATAAACGATTCGTTAGTAACTATTGGAGTCAAATAAAATTATTCTAGCATCAAACGGAGGCCCATCAGTTACCCAATTTGTAAGCAGAGATACTCCACAGGGTGGGGTTCTGTCTCCACGTTTATGTGTCCTAGCCTTAAACAGTATTATACTGCAACTCAACAGAGGGGAAGTAAATGTAGTCGATGACATCGTGATTCTAACAACAGGTTTATTTACTTCTACTATTAGCGAAATACTAGAAGGAGCTCTGGGGAAACTAAGAAGATGGGCTGCGAGCAGTGGCCTAAATTTTTGGCTTATGTTGTCGAGCTGCTCGAATGTGCCTACGTTTAGTTCATTTTCAGTGTGTTATTTTAATTTTGGCAAAAATGGAGCAAAAGCTTAAAATCCTTGCCTGGAATGCAAACGGATTGTTTAACCACGCTCATGAAATAAAGCAATTCCTTAGCGACAACGTTATAGACATAGAACTTATTTCAGAAACGCACTTCACACAAAAACATTGCTTAAAAATTCCGCGATATACAATAATATCTTAAATACAAACCACATGGCATGCTGGAACAGCAATAATAATTAAAAACGCAACAAAATTCACGGAGGTGGGACCCTTCAAAAAAGATTATATTCAATCTTCAAATATACAAATCAGTGATGGAAAAAGTGTACTCACAATCTCGGCACTTAAGAGCCCACCTAAACACAAAATCTCTGCAGAACAATATCTACAAAAATTACAAATAAAAAAGGGAAGATTCTCGCACAAACAATCCAATCTATAAGAGGAAAGCACATAAGTATGGGAGAACCAACATATTGGTCCTCTGACATAAATAAAACACCTGACTTACACGATTATTGCGTCGTAAAAAACTTGGACTGCCATCCTTTCTAGGCCTGTACGAGCTTTCATCTGATCACTCACCAATCTTACTAACGTACGGGGAATAAGTTAGTAGGGCAGGAAAACCCAATAAGCTAACAAATGGAAAAACTGACTGGGATTCGTGATTATATAGATTTAAATCCACAATTACACATTGCTTTTAGTGCTGACATCGAAAGCTCGATTGTTTACATTAATGACACCATACAAGAACCAGCTCATAAGTCGACACCTTATTTCAAAGACAAAATCCATAAAAACAACGCGAATTGTCATATTATTAAGAAACTTGTTTTAGAGAAAAGGGAACTTACGAAAAATGGCAAAAAAGTCGGTATCCCCCAGATGAAACTAAACTAAACATAGCAACTAAAAACATAAACCAAGCCTTAAAAACAAAATCCGAAAATCACATCTCCCAATCTTTAAAAAAAATTATCGACAACAGCAGAAACTAACTGTTGAATCTGTAAAACAACCAAAAAGCTCCTAAACAAAACAATTCACCAACCGGCTATAAGGAAGGAAAACGGAAACTGGGCAAGAACGAATGAAGAATAGGCAGCAACACCAACTGATTATTACGCAGAAATATTTTCAAGCTCTACAACTCCCAATACCTTCCCGTTTGCATCAGAGCGAACTCACATTCAGGATTATAAATTAAGACCAGTGACTACACGAGAAATCCAAAAAATAGTAAAGACTGATATAAAACTATAAGTCCCTCGGATTTGACCCAGTCACAGGACTTATATTAAAAAAACTACCATCTCGTGCAATAACCTACATACGCAACATATTTAACGCTATATTTAGGCTTAAATATTTCCCGAAGGTTTGGAAAATAGCCGAAATAATTGCTATTACCAAACCTGGCAAGGATCCAGCAATAGCATCATCATAGCCTACTTCCTATTATGAGTAAGATATTCGAAAAGCTGCTCATTGTGAAAATAAGACCAATTATTGACCAACACAAAGTTATCCTTGAACATCAATTTGGTTTCAGACAAAAACACTCAACAATACAACAAATACACCAAGTATCATATAAAATATTAAGTGAGCTAGAAGCAAATACATTTTGTGTTGGCATTTATTTGGCCATAGGAAAAGCGTTTGACAAGATTTGGTACCAAAGACTGATCACTGAAGTTATGACTAGTGCTTCCTAACAATAAACGCAAACTACTGGAAAGTTACATATCGGATCGACATTTCTACGTTAAGTTTAACTACAATACCTCAGCTACAAAGAAGATCTAACAACTATTTAACAAAACCAAAGAATGGTTCGACTCGTGGAACATTAAAATAAATGCTCTGAAAACGCAGCAGGTTATATACACAACAAAAAGGATCTTCATACCAAGAAACGTCACTATAAATGGAACTCCTATTCCTATATCTTTAGCTGCGAAATATATAGATATACATCTGAACAGCAAATTACTATGGAATCATCACATTAACAATAAGAAGGTCCAAATCAAAAATCGATTCAAACAACTCTACTAGCTGCTAAACAAAAACTCAACTCTGTCTAAAGTTTTAATCTACACAACAATTATAAAACCTATCTGGACTTAAGGAATACAACTATGGGGAACAGCAAAAAAATCGAACAGTAATATTATACAAAGATAGCAATCAAAAATTTTAGGGATAATAACTGGTGCACCCCGATATATCTCAAATCACGATTTACCCAGAGAACTGGACATTACCAAAATCAAAGAAGAAATGACAAAGGTCAGCAGAAAGTACCAGGCAACGATAGAAACACACTTTATCAACGAAGTAAATGTACTTCCAATACAAGAACTCATGCCAACCCGTCGACTCCAACGCAAACTACTGATCGACCTTATATAAATCACAATCTTAGAAATATCACTTAGCTGTTAAAAGAAACTGATTCAGTATCTACTTATAATGTATTTTTAAAATAAATTTTATCGACTTTTTTGGTATGTCGGATCGTTAATTTTTCTGCGCAATTTGTCCAAAAGTGCGGCGAAACTCTATTCACTCCCCGTCTCCACCCCGAAACGCCTGTGGATAATTCGGATGCTGTTATTGCTCATGTGCCAGAAAAACAAGAACAGATGGCCCGTTCCGCTCGTTACACAAAAACTAAACAATGGGCAACAGAAGGGCAAAGGCAAGGCTACGTTCACTGCTGCAATGAAAGAATTAGCTGGGCTTAGAGCAGAGAATGTCCGTGTACTTCGATCTCTACATGAAGAAAAACAAGTGCTACTGGCAAAGGTTGATAACCTACAAACGGAGCTTCTCTCTATAAAGAGCATATTAAACCACTGTACTACTGCAATCGCCGTAGCCGAATCCGTTGGTGCGTGACTACCCTTCGGAATTCACAAAGAGAACGTAGGTTCGAATCTCGGTGAAACACCAAAATTAAGGAAAAGTTTTTTCTAATAGTGGAAAAGATTTTTCAATTATATATATGTATATATGGAGGATGGTTCCATGTGTAGAAGTCCACGCAAGTGGGGAAAGTTACTGATCGCCATTCACTTGGGAGTGGTCAGGACGATTCTTCTACATATGGTTCAAACAGCTCACAACGCCCGGGATTAGCCCACGTATCCTCTGGGTAGCTTCCGAACACCCGTTCGGGAGTGAGCTAACGTGAGAAGGCGAAGCATTCCAGGATAGCTGGTTGTGCGCTGGGTTTGGGACCCGCCACTTAAAAATCCCCCCAATGAAAAGAACTGCAAAGCCTCGGATGAGAACTGCCTTTACTGATGATGACCCCTGCAAACGAAATAAGGGATATGATTTGAGGGCATGCACCTGGAATGTCCGGTCCCTTAATGGGGAAGGTGCCTCTGCCCGGCTGGTTGATGTCCTCGTGAGAGTAAAGGCTGACATCACTGCCATTCAAGAGATGCGATGGACGGGACAAGGCAAGAAAAGCGTAGGACCTTGCGACGTCTACTACAGCTGCCATGTGTCGGATTTGTTGTGGGAGAGAGACTTCGTCGCCAAGTACTGTCGTTCACTCCGGTGGACGAGCGTCTCGCAATAATCCGCATCAAAGCGGGACGGAAGAGAAGGACAATCCTTCTATGAGCGCTTGGAACGTTCCTATGAGCGCTGCCCCCGCCACGACATAAAAATCGTGTTTGGCGACTTCAACGCCAGGGTGGGCAAGGAGGGAATTTTGGGTCCCACAGTCGGAAAATTCAGCCTGCACAACGAAACATCCGGTAACGGACAGAGGCTGATCGACTTCGACGGGGCCGGAAACATGGTAGTCTGCAGCATCAGATTCTAGCATAAAAAAATCCACCAAGCTACCTGGCTGTCTCCTGATCGAAAAACGCGAAACCAGATCGATCATGTTGTGATAGATGGAAGACACGCTTCTAGTGTATTAGATGTACGTACGATCCGAGGACCCAACATCGACTCGGATCATTACCTTGATGCAGCCAAACTGCGCACCCGCCTCTGTGCAGCAAAAAACGTACATCTACCTGCGCAAAAAATGTTCGACATCGAAAAGCTGCAATCACAACAGACAGCCAGAAGATTCGCCACTCGACTCTCACTCCTGCTCTCAGAGAGTACTGCCCAACAATCTGGCATGCACGAGCAATGGAGCAACATTTCTCGTTCCCTACGTACCGCCGCCGAAGAAGAAATCGGATTCCGGCGAGCCCGAAAAAACAATTTGTACGACGACGAATGTCATGCTGCCGCAGAAAAAAAGATGCTGCCTATAGAACCACGCTGCGATCGGGCGCAACGCGAGCCATGTGGGATCGCTATGAAAAAGGAAGAGAGACGTATTATCCGACAGAAGAAACGAGAGGCCGAAATACGTGAGTGCGAGGAGCTTAAGATGCTGGCCAATAGGAACAACGCCCGAAAATTCTACCAGAAAATTCGGCGGCGTACAGAAGGTTTTAAGACCGGCGCGTTTTCCTGTAAGAACAAAGACGGCGATCTGGTGAATGACGTACAGAGCAATCTTAAATTATGGAGGGAACACTTCTCGAACCTATTAAACGGGGACAGCTGCGCATGTCATAGAGAATGTGAAAATCCCGATACCCCAATCGTTGACGACGGAATTTACGTTCCGTTACCCGACCATGACGAGGTGAGAATAGCAATATCACGGCTAAAGAACAACAAAGCCGCGGGCGCCGACGGACTGTCGGCTGAGCTATTCAAACATGGCGGCGAGGAGCTGGTAAGGTGCATGCATCAGCTCATATGCAAAATATGGTCGGATGAAAGCATGCCTGCCGATTAGAATTTAAGGGCGATCCTGCAATTTTTGCCAATTACCGCGGGATTAGTCTTCTAAATATCGCCTATAAGGTTCTAGTGAGCGTATTGTGTTAAAGGCTGAAGCCCACCGTCAACCAACTGATTGGATCTTATCAGTGTGGCTTCAGACCTAGAAAGTCTACCATCGACCAAATATTCACAATACGCCAAATCTTGGAAAAGACCCATGAAAGGAGAATCGACACACACCATCTTTTCGTCGACTTCAAAGCTACATTCGACAGTACGGAAAGGAGTTACCTGTATGCCGCTATGTCTGAATTTGGTATCCCCGCAAAACTAAGATGACGTTGCTCAATACCAGCAGCACCGTCAGAATTGGGAAGGACCTCTCCGAGCCGTTTGATACCAAACGAGGTTTCAGACAGGGTGACTCGCTGTCGTGTGACTTCTTTAACCTGATGTTGGAGAGCATCGTACGAGCCGCAGAACTTAATCGCTCAGGCACAATATTTTATAAGAGCGTATAATTGCTGGCGTATGCCGCTGATATTGACATCATCGGCTTTAACAACCGCGCTGTTAGTTCTGCCTTCTCCAAACTAGATAAAGAGGCAAAGCGAATGGGTTTAGTGGTGAACGAGGACAAAACGAAGTACCTCCTGTCTTCAAACAAACAGTCGGCGCACTCGCGTATCGGCACTCACGTCACTGTAGACAGTTATAATTTCGGGGTTGTAAGAGACTTCGTGTATTTAGGAACCAGCATTAACACCGATAACAATGTCAGCCTTGAAATCCAACGCAGAATCTCTCTTGCAAACAAGTGCTTCTTTGGACTAAGTAGGCAACTGAGCAGTAAAGTCCTCTCTCGACGAACAAAACTAACACTCTACAAGACTCTCATCATGCCCGTCCTAACGTATGACGCAGAAGCGTGGACGATGACAACATCTGATGAAGCGACGTTTGGAGTGTTTGAGAGAAAGATTCTGCGTAAGATTTTTGGACCTTTGCACGTTGGCAACGGCGAATATCGCAGACGATGGAACGATGAGCTGTATGAGCTATACGACGACATAGACATAGCGCAGCGAATAAAGATCCAGCGGCTTCGTTGGCTGGGTCATGTCGTCCGAATGGATACAAACGCTCCGGCTTTGAAAGTATTCGATGCGGTACCAGCTGGTGGTAGCAGAGGAAGAGGAAGGCCTCCTCTGCGTTGGAAAGATCTAAAATTCCCATTCAAAGAAAATAACAAAACAAATTTTTATTGAATCATTTAAAGAATTTTATATGCGGGACAAATTGTCTTTAGAATGTGCGTTTTTTTTTTAAATAAATTAAAATAAGTTATTTTTGTCAAGCGAGACTCTTTTGTTAAGGGAACAACTTATTTGCTATGTTTGAGGTTATGTAACTAGATAAGGTGCTCTTTTTGTAAAAATGTCACTATGGTTTCTTTAGTATTTTCTGGTATTTTGTTGGTTATTTTTAAAATGAATACACCTCTAGATGCCCCATGTCCCTCTGAGGATTGATGACCGGAAGAAACGATTACACCTCTATGGTTTTAATCCGCATTCAGTAAATTCAAACGACTTTTAAAATGTGTAAAAAGTTTTCAATCTTAAGAAGAGTTGAGAGAGGGACATTTAATATTCTTCCATAACCTTAAAAGGAGCAAAAAATTAAATTCACACTTTCAAAATATCAAATTTTATAAAAACCAACTAATTTTCATTAGCACTAAAATCTTCTCAGAGTGGCCTTTTTTGACCTTCTTTTGTATAATAATACAGTTTTTATTTAACCTAAAGTTTCGGTAGCTTTAAATTAAAAAAAAGAAACAAACACGAAACTTCAAAATTTTTGTATTTTCGGTATAAAAAAGCACTAAATGTATTGCGAAGAGCAAATGGTTGGCAATATTGAACAACTCTGCAAACGTGACGTCACGTACTCTCTGATGGGCGCAATCTTCCTTCTATCATTCTTGCATTCACACCTTATGGGATTTTGAACAGCTGATAGGCGAAATGGCCAGAGAAAACGCGCCAAAAATAACTAACGAAAACAGTTCGTTTTTGCTTAATGGAGAAATAACGCTATTGAAATGTTTATAATTATTTGCTTAACATTTATTTAATTGAAACATAATAATTTAATTTGAAAGGAGTTTGTTGAATTTTCCAAAGCTTTTTATATCCTTTTCGGCTTCTACTTTTAATTCGTCTTGTGTACATATCTGAATAAATGTTACATACATGTAATTTTATTGGAAACTGTGTGTTGGTTTATGTCTGTAAATTTGTATATATATGTATACAGGGTGGGCCATATAGCGTTTGCTTTTTGAACCACCTATTTTTTTGAGAATGGTAACACAAATGACATGTCAAATGTGTTCATAATTTATTTAAAGATTTCACATTTACGGAATGGGACGCTATACGCTTGAATAAAATTGGGAAATATTGAAAACCTATTTCCAAATGGTGAGTCTTCTTCTTCTTCCGCGGTTACAGTAAATGGCGAGCGTTACCGTGACATGCTCAACGAGTTTTTGTTTCCAAAAGTTGAAGAGGCTGACATTGACGACATTTGGTTTCAACAGGATAAGTTGCACCTGTCACACTGCCAAAGCTACACTCGAACTTTTGGCTACTGTTTTTGAATTCCGATATCAATTGGCCGCTTCGGAGCTGTGATTTAAGCCCGTTGGATTATTTTTTGTGTGGAGCCGTTACGGACAAATGCTATGCGAACCATCCAGAGACGATTGATGCTTTAAAACACGAAATCGAAGTTGCCATTCATGAAACTGGAGCCCAAACAATCGAAAATGTGCTTAAAAATTGGGTTGACCGAATGGCCTACTGTAAAGCCAGTCGTTGCAGTTATTTGAACGATATTGTTTCTCATTCATAAATGGCAATGGTCAGTCTTCAAAATAAAAAAAAAAGTTTGAAAAAATATTGATTAGTTTTTTTTTTATAGCCGATTCAAAAAGCAAATTTTACATGGCCCACCCTATATTTTACGGTTGAAAAGAGTAGGTAAGGCAATTGAATTTGAGTTTTAAATATTTTGCAAACATACTTAACTAATTTTGGGTAGTAAAAACTTAAAGGTTATCTGTTTTAGTTTTATTCTTAGATTAAAAAATTGCAATATATTTTGTATTTATTTATACATTTCCCAGTTCATTATGGGTAAGACTCCGTCAGAAAATATGAGATTTGCAAGTGGTCTTTCGATTTCTTTGAAACTTTGGGAAATATTAGTTCTAGGTAAGATACATTCGAGCCTAAAAGGATTTTGAAAAATTTTCAAAATTGAGTCATCTACGCCATGTTGAAAATCGGGACCGTGTTTTTTTCAAAAATCAATATTTCTTGAACCGTTGGATGGATTTCAATGCAATTTACAGACAATATAGAAACAAATAAGTAGTTTAAATTAGTATTATGTTAAAAAAAAAATTTCGAAATTTTGACCAAAAAAAAGTCAAAAAAATTTTTTGAATCAATTTTTAGTTGATTTGGCCAGTTTTTTAGATTTTCTGTTATACACGTAACGATTCCTTATGATTTAACCTTTATTTTGAAAAAAAAAATTTTATGGTGTCTATAATATTGTAGTTCTCGAGATATTGCGATTTTAGTGGAAGCGCGCACGCACCACGGTTTAGGTAACAGGTCTGCAATGCGCGCTGCGTTATGTGTTCCTGTATGAAGTGACTGGAGCAGACTGCTGCAGGTCTGTGCGCGTTTTTCTACTCCCGCGCTGCGTAACCGCGAACTTCACGGTGCGCGCTTCCACTAAAATCGCAATATCTCGAGAACTACAATATTATAGACACCATAAAATTTTTTTTTTTCAAAATAAAGGTTAAATCATAAGGAATCGTTACGTGTATAACAGAAAATCTAAAAAACTGGCCAAATCAACTAAAAATTGATTCAAAAAATTTTTTTGACTTTTTTTTGGTCAAAATTTCGAAATTTTTTTTTTAACATAATACTAATTTAAACTACTTATTTGTTTCTATATTGTCTGTAAATTGCATTGAAATCCATCCAACGGTTCAAGAAATATTGATTTTTGAAAAAAACACGGTCCCGATTTTCAACATGGCGTAGATGACTCAATTTTGAAAATTTTTCAAAATCCTTTTAGGCTCGAATGTATCTTACCTAGAACTAATATTTCCCAAAGTTTCAAAGAAATCGAAAGACCACTTGCAAATCTCATATTTTCTGACGGAGTCTTACCCTTATATTATTATTATTATATAGCATTTGTATATTTATGTCATTTATGCTGATTGTGCTTTTTTTTATTGTATGTAGATGTATACGGATAATATAAGGCTATTGGGCAAGCACGCAATATATACTAACCTCAATGGCGGTGTGTAAACTAAAAATTCCCAATTTTTGTTTCAAAAATACCCATTCAAAGTTTCTTCCGGTGTGGCATTACTGACGAAAGTTATAAAAAATGGGCATTTTTCAGCGCTCTCACGAGAAAAAGAGTTTCGCATCTAGTCATCTATGATGTTTCCGACTGTTGTGCCTTTCGTTCGCAACAGCTCCCCGTTATTGCGTCGTCCAATTGTTGGCAGTGGAGTTGACGTTCGCTCTATTAATGATAAGAGTGTAAATAATAATTTACCATCGCGGTAAAGAGTAAGCTTAAGAGAAATCAATTACTTGTTGTCGGATCTGGAGAGAACAACGAACTTGAGGTTGCTGTACGCTTTAAGTGGCTACATTTGTCCTCTTTCTCACCTACGGTGTCAACTGATGACGTCATTGAGTACGTTAAAAAATATGCCGGCATAGATACGAAGCATATCTAATGCTATAAGCTCGTTAAAAAAGAGACAAATGTGGACCCTCTTAGTTGCCAAACAGTACATTTCGAAATCAGTTACAAAATAAACTTAGAAACATTTTAATTTTTGTTAAAATAACTTAGAAACAATGTTGAATAATTTTAATTATTGATAAATTAACTATTTGCTTTTGTTGGTTTTTGGCTTTGGTTTGTTAAACAATGAAAAATTGTAACTGATAACGCGGATGTGTGAAAAACTGTCTAAGCAAAAATATCAATGGCAACATTGTGTAAATATGTAACTAAAAGAACGCAATTGTTCTCTACGGGATGAGTTTTGCTCAATTTTGTGCTCTCTAGGGGCTGCGGTAAGGGACTACGTGCGTCGATGACTGTTTCCAGCATAATTATCGAATAAGCATCTATTATGAAAATGCGTCCAGACTTAGAAGTAAGTCCGATGAAGTGCTGATTGCTGAGTTCATGCTGTAAATATGATTTTGTGGTTATAACTGGAACTTGGCTCAACTCAAACTTTTTTGATGCAGAGTTGTTTGATCCGACCCTTTACGTTCTTTTCCGTAAAGACAGAGATGATGTTAAAACTGGATAAAGCGTTGTTATACAAGTAATTGCAGTTCGCTGTAATCCTCACGCATCACTTATTCAATTGGAAGAGATTGATACTATTGCGTGTGAGTAGGTGGTTCACATAGTTTTCTTTATATTTGTGTTTCCTATGTTCCACCCTTATGTAACGAATGTTCACAATGTGTTAGCTCATCAGCATGTTATTGGGAATAACCAATTATGTGTCTTAGGGGATTTTAATTCAAGCACTCTAGGTTGGTTATATCTAGATCAGTGGTCGCCAACCCGTCGATCGCGAGCTACCGGTAGCTCGCAAAGGCAATTCTGGTAGCTCGCGCTGCTAACGTTGCAAAAAATCCAAAAGTCTGAAAATCATACCAGTATTAGATAATTTCAGAAATTTTCATAATAAATAGATAAACAGCGGCAACACTGCGGTAAGCGATTTCGCGCCGACAAACACGACGCGAAGTCGCGTCTCCGTTCTAGGATCGGCTGGCACCGATTAGCGTTTTCGAGAATTTTTTGGCTTTATATATACGCAATGCACGTCGACATTGCGCTCAGTTTAATACTGAACGTCATTATCAACGTTCTGCGTGCAGCGGTTGGATTAGAGTTCGAAACATTATGGCAAGCAGTAGTAAGAAGGCGAAGACATACCATTTCCATTCGGAATGGGAAGAACAATACTTCTTCACAGAAGTTAAAGGCAAACGTGTTTGTTTGTTATGTAATACATCTGTGTCAGTTCCTAAAAAAGGAAATATTGAGAGGCATCATACAACTGTACATTCGAATTTTGAGAAGGCATTCCCGTTAAATTCTGCCACCAGAAAAGAAAAACTGAAACATTTAAAAACCCAGTTAATTGGACAACAGTCAATATTTTTGAAAACAATCGACAAAAATAAGGCTGCAACTGAAGCATCTTATCGTGTTTCCCAAATAATTGCACAAAAGAAAAAACCTTATGAAGGCGGGGAAATCATAAAACAAGCATTTTTGGAAGCTGCAGATTCTTTATTCGCCAACTTTAGAAATAAACACGAAATAGTGTCTGCTATAAAATCTATGCAACTTTCTGCTAATACAGTGATGAGGCGATTAGAAGTAATGAGCAATGATATTTTTTTACAGTTAAGAAGGGACTTAGATAACTGTATTTATTTTTCACTGCAACTGGATGAATCAACAGATGTAGTTGACACCTCACAGATGGCCATATTTGTCAGGATGGTTTTTAGTGATTTTACAATTAAAGAAGATCTTTTGAAGTTTATTCAACTCAAAGGACATACTACTGGGCTAGAGCTGTTTTCTCATTTAAAAAATCTCATCTCTTCTGAGAAAATTCCAATATCAAAAATGGTAGGCCTGACAACTGACGGTGCTCCAGCTATGGTGGGTTGTGATAAGGGGCTCGTGGCGCTATGTCATAAGGATGAAAGTTTTCCACAATTTCTTAGTTACCACTGTATTATACATCAGCAAGCATTATGTGGAAATTTTCTAAACTTGAACAACGTTCTGAAACTGGTGGTGAAAATTGTGAACAAAATTAGAGCTCAAGCGTTACAAAGAAGATTATTTAAAACCTTGGCTGATGAAATTGACTGTCAATACGGAGAGCTACTTCTTCACTCTGAAGTGCGATGGTTAAGCAGAGGACGAGTGCTCAAACGTTTCAATGATGTCCTGCCTGCTATACTCCAATTTTTCAAAGAACGCGATGAACCGATTCCTGAACTGGAAAATTCGACTTGGCTCAGAGATTTTGGTTTTCTTGTGGACATTACAGAGAAATTAAATGAGCTTAACTTGCAGCTTCAAGGCAGGGATAAAGAATTAGCGGAAATGATTTCTAATATAAATGCATTTATTACAAAACTTGAATTTTGGGAACAAAACCTAAAATACCGCGATACTAAGCATTTTCCTATTCTTTCCGAAAAGATATCAAAAAATCTGTTAGAGCCCTATGACAGTAAATATCATATGGAAATAGTTTCTAGCTTGAAGGAAAACTTCAAAAATCGTTTCAAGGATTTCAGCAAAATTACTTTAGTGACGCAATTTGTTGTTTCACCCTTCATGGATATTGATATACAACAGTTTGCAACTTGTGTTATGAACAACTTTGGCGAAGACATTGCTGTGACAGAGATGGAACTGATTGCTTTTCAAAGTGACTTGACTTTAAAATCTTTAGGTTCAAATACAAAATGTATATGGACTTTAGTAAGTAAAGATAAGTATTCAGTTTTATGTCGTGTTGCGTTAAAAGTGAAAGCGTTATTCAGTTCAACTTATTTGTGTGAATCTTCTTTTTCCAATATGAAATTTATTAAAAATAAATACCGCAATCGGCTTACAGATATACATTTGGATAACTGTATTTGAATGACTGTATCAAATTATACTGCAAATATTAAAAAAAATATCGATGAGTCAGAATGTCAACCTTCTCATTAAATATGCTCTTTTTATCTGCCCATATTTTATTTATATAATAATGTACTATTACTGTTTTGTTGTTTTTTTAAGTCGCTTGTGATTTGCCATTATGACTGCACAAAATTTTGTTACGATTGATAGGTGTGAACATGGATGTAGTTATGCCTAAGTATAAGCACTATAAGTCATAAGTTTATTATATATAGAACGTATATTAGTAAAATAAATACATGTATTGTATGTCGAATATAACTGTGTATTATTTAATTTATGTTGGCTTGTGCAAGTAGCTCGCTGTTTATTTCAAAATCTTGAAAGTAGCTCAACACATTGAAAAGGTTGGCGACCACTGATCTAGATAATAACGTACATATATATAACGCCATCAAATATCAATAATCCTACAGAGTCTTATTTTATTAATAATTTACTGGGCATGTGTCTACTCAGATTAATGGGTTAACTAATAGTATGAGTCGTTTATTAGATTTAATTTTTATAAGCGAGAACATTAGTTTTGTTGTATCGCAGCCTACTTCTTCTATATCGCCGATTAATGTTCCCCATATTCCTTTAAAGCTAGACATAGAACTTATTGAATTTTTTGAAATCAGACCTAATAGCGTTCATCCTTCCCTTAATTTTGCCGGGTATGATTTTCAAACTCTTGATAACGCTTTACGTGAAATTGATTGGGAAGTGTCTTTAGGCAAGATTGAAGTTGCAGAATGCTTTAAGATATTCAAGACTTTAGTCCTGGATCTATGTTTTAAACGAGGGGAGACCGCTATTAGAATAAAGTTTTTCTTAATTTTGGTGTTTCACCGAGATTCGAACCTACGTTCTCTCTGTGAATTCCGAATGGTAGTCACGCACCACCCCATTCGGCTACGGCGGCCGCCAAAATTTGTATAAAGAATATACAGTGCACTCGGGAAAACGTCAATACTAGTTTACGTCAACATTCCAAAACGTCAACACTTAATTTTTTACATTGCCTACTCTAAAACGTCAACCAAACCACAAAGCTCTAAAACGTCAACTTTAAATAAATCAAAATTTTGAATTAAGCAACAGTTAAAATACACAGTTTTGATCACACACACACATTTATTTCATGAAATTAGTTCAGAATTCGGGTATTCCCCTTATATTTAAGTACATACATATTTATGTATGTAGAATAGAAAAAAAATTCCATCTCAATGTGTTGTCTTTTTTATGTCCAGTTGATTTTTTGTTCTCGTAAGTGCCACATTACCAAAATGTGTTCAAAACAACCGAAAGTGCTTAAATTACAAGAAAAGGCAAATATTTTGGATTTATTAGAAAAGGGTGCAAGTGCGGTAGCTTTAGCAAAACAATATGGTATGTACATATCTCAAAATCAACAATTAGCAAGATAAAAATGAAAACAAATAAAATTTTGGACTGTGTCAATAATACGCTTTCCGGTCCGGGAAAAAGAAAGACATTAAGAGCATCAGAGTTGCCGAAAATGGAAAAGCGCCTGTATCAATGGTGTGTAAAGCAGAGAGAAAAGCATTATCCGGTTAATGCATTAGCGATCAAACAAAATGCTAAAGAGATTCATCTAAAAATTAAAGAAAAGGAATGTTCTTTTAACGCAAGTGATGAATGGTTGCAAGGTTTTAAAAAAAGATATGGAGTTCGCCTGCTTAAAATAACTGGAGAAAAGCTATATTCACAGCCTTTGCTGGTCGAACCATTTAAAATCAAACTTAAACAAAAAATTGAAGAAATGGGTCTTTGCCATGATCAATTGTACAATGCTGATGAGTCTGGCTTATGTTGGAAAATTTTGCCAGAAAAGTCTTACGTATCAAGTGCCCAAAAAACTGCTTCGGGCGTAAAGACAGAAAAACAACGCGTCACTTTTTTATGTTGTGCTAATGCTTCCGGAAATCATAAGCTTAAATTGTTGGTGATTGGGAAGGCAAAAAATCCACGCATTTTCAAAAACTTTAACTGCCCAACTGAGTACAAGAGTTCCAAGTCCTCATGGATGACATCAGCTATTTTCTACGATTGGTTTCACAAATCCTTTGTGCCACAGGTTAATATTTGTTCTGCTACAGAAAAATATCGCTTTTAATAGCTAAGATTTTCTAATTTTAGGTAACAGATTTTTTTATTTAAAAAGACAATAAAACCAAACGAAGCTGTCGAAATATTTAACCGGGTTTTGGATTGGGCTCAATGCGAGAATGTTGAGCAAAATGACCTAAATGTATTAAGACGTTTACGAGAGAAAGCTCTCCTCCAAGTATTGGAAAGGAAAAAACAACAGAAAAAAATAACCGATTTTTTTTAGATACATAAGTATGTATGTAAAATGTGATCTCTTTTGAAATGTGTTCCTTTAGTTTTAGTTAGGCTGAAAGCCTTTTATCTTCTTTTTTTGTATTTGTTTATGTTTAGTTTAAGTTTATAGTCAATAAAAACGTTTAAAGCACACTATCAATATGTTTTTTTTATTAAAAGTTTCTACATTCATAAACGTCAACAATTTGTTAAACGTCAACACTCGTGGTTTTAATTAGTTGACGTTTTCCCGAGCGCACTGTATATATATAATTGGCGCGTACACCCTCTTTGGGTGCTTGGCCGAGCTCCTCCTCCTATTTGTGGCGTGCGTCTTGATGTTGTTCCACAAATGGAGGGACCTACAGTTTCAAGCCGACTCCGAGCGGCAGATATTTTTATGAGGAGCTTTTTCATGGCAGAAATACACTCGGAGGTTTGACATTGCCTGCCTGTATAAAGAATACATTCACAAATTTGTTCTCTCAGATGTTGATGCCATTGAGGGATTGTTAAAGATTGAAAATTCGGATGTAGACGGGCTTTCTGTTACTTTGTTTAAAAATTGTCGCAGTTTGGTGCAACCTCTTCAACTAATTTTTAACAAATCCTTGGCTGAAGGAATATTTATCGATGATTGGATACTGACTTTAGACACTCTAATTTACAAAAGCGGTATTTATTTTTATTTATATAAAATTAGCTTACAACATAAATCTTATAAGCTATTTTAAGTTAGGAGCTATAGCAGCGAGGCCTTAAGCTCGATAATTTTATATACATATGCATACTTCCATTCTTAAACTTAGTAGATACAATTTTATTTTAAATCTTATGGTAAAGATTGGTTCTTTTGAGGAATTTTGTTATTAGGGATATTGACTCAAGAGAAGGGACTGAGAGGTGTGAAATTGGGTTTGTGTTAGTGAATATTTGTTCTCTACGGGTAGCATACAGGGGGCAACTCAGTAGAAGATGAGTTACTGTGACTAAGATATCTGTGTTGCAAGTACAATATAATGGGTTTGTGTTATTCATAAGATGGCCATGTGTTATTTTCGTGTGTCCTAACCTAAGGCGTTCGAATTTTATAATGTCTAGTCGTGAAGGTTTTTTATTAGTTTTTTGTAGAAAATCTGTTATATTGGTCTTTGTGTAGTTGACGTTTTTATACCAGTCATTGGTTAGATTCCATTCAAGGAGTTGTTTGTTGTAGAAGTGTTGTTTAATATGATTTTTAATATCGAGTAAGTTGAAATTGTCTGTGCTAGTTACTGGGCTTCGATGAGCTTGTTTCGCGGATTGGTCAGCGAGGCTGTTCCCAACAATATTATTGTGCCCAGGCACCCATATTAAAATAATTTTTGGGTAGTGTTGTGTGATAATGTGTCTGATTTTGTTTGGGTAATAGTCGCTGTATTTATATTGGCTATGGAATTAAGAGCGGAGAGTGAGTCTGAGCATATAGCAACCTTTTTTCTCTTGTGCTTTACTAAATTTATTGCTTCAGATATGGCAATAATTTCGGCTGAATATATAGAACTATAATATGGAATAATTGATATTTTTATAATTTCATTTTCTAGGGTTATGCTATATGATGTATTTTGGTTTATCTTTGACCCATCAGTATAAATAAAAGTATAGTTGGAGTATTTATTTTTAACTTCGTTGAACATTGCATGATATTGAATCGGATTTGTGTTGTTCTTGTTGAAGATATGCAATGAAGTGTCAATTGCTTTTGGGTTAAAGGACCATGGGGGATGGATATGAATATCGTATTTAGTTGGCTTTAAAAGTATACCTACTGCTGAGCAAAGTACTGTTGTTCTGCTTATAGCAGGCTGTATTTTAAGGGTGGTTGTCCTCTTCTTTAGGTTATTGACGATATTGTAAAGCGGGTTGTCTTGCTTTGTTATGAGAGCTTTAAATAGTTTAGCAGTTGTTAGGTCTCTTTGATTTTCGAAATTCAATATTTTTGATTCAAAAAATAAATTTGCGATTGGTGTAGAGCGCAGGGCTCCCAATGCGGTTCTTATTGCAGCGTTAAGTAATGACTTGATTTTGTTTATGAGATAGTTAGGAGCATATCCGTAAAGAAAAATGCCATAACTGATTTTGGGTATAAATAATGTTTTTACAATTGTTAAGATAGATTGAGTGTCGCATTGAAATTTTGGGGAGGCTAGACATTTCACAATGTTTAATTGTGTGACCAGGGAAGTGCTTAGGTGATCGATGTGGGAGTTCCATCTGTATCTCCTATTGATAATGATTCCTAAAATTTTTAACTCATCACAGGGAAAGAGGTTTATGTTTCGTGAAAGCACAGTACATTGACAATTGTGCTTTCGACAGAGATGAATGTACCGATTTTTTGTTGGTGATAAGTTTGCTCCTGAGTAATCGCACCAAGTTAAGATGTCGTGAAAAAGGTTATTCAGGTCAATTATTGGACACTTTTCTTTATTTGATTTAATAATAATGTTAAAGTCATCTGCGTAGGCGCAAAAGTCAATTTCTTTATGGAATGATATTACAGAGCATAGTTTTTCATACGCAATCAAGAACACAATGACAGATAAAGGGGATCCTTGGGGAATACCATTGTCTGTTGACCAGAAATCAGAGAAATGGTTATTTATTCGTACCATAAACTTACGATTTGACATAAAATTGATAATATAATTGGTGATTTTGGGGCCAACCTTCCATTTTACGAGTTGGTCAACTACCGTGTGTATGCCTATTTTATCATACGCCTTTTCAAAGTCAAGAGAAATAATTGTTAAATGGCTTTTTGATGAGAGCTTGGCTGCAGCTAGATAGTCTAACAGTAGTAGACTATCTGCTGTAGATTTTCCTCTCTTGAAACCCATTTGTCGGCTATTCAATAATTTGTTTTTTGTTACAAACCACCAAAGCCGATTTGCTATTATCCTTTCTAGAACCTTAGCGAAGCATATGTTTAAAGATATCGGTCTGTATGATTTTGCTTGTGTTTTATCTGACTTCGGTTTTGGTATTGGTATAATAATGCTGTGTTTGAAGGACTGCGGGATAATTTTGTTATGAAGAATCGCGTTGAATAAATTTAAAAGACGCTTTTTAAAAATTTCAGGAGAGTTTCGCATCATTGGATATGTTATCCTATCTAAGCCTGGAGTTTTTCCTTTTAGCTTAGTTAGTGCAGATATCATTTCCAGATGATTTATATCTTGTTCTAATATATTCGCATCTCTACAGGGTTGTGCATACACTTGAGATTGTAAGGTCGCTCTTTTCCTGTTTTGAAAGCTACTTGGAAAATTTTGGTCCGAAGCTGAATTGCTCCAGTATTTAGCCAGCTCATTAGCGATATCTTTTGGATCTGTGTGAGATTGATTGGGATTGTTTAGGGACTGTAGGCAATGTATACCGTGGGGGAGTTTGTATCCACAAAAGCGTCGTATAGTCATCCAAATTTTCTTTGTGGGGGTGCTAGGACTAATTTCTGCTGTAAACTTTTGTATCGAACATTGTTTGGAGGTTTTAATTTCTCGTTTAAAGGCAGATTTTGCTTTTTTATATTCAATTAAATTTAGTTCAGTCATGTTCGATCTGAATATATGAAACCGCCTGTTTTTCTCAGCTTTTAATTTACCTAAGTTATGATTCCACCACGGCACTGATCTTTGTTTTTTATTATTTAAAGTTTTTGGTATAGATTCATTAGCAGACTGTAGAATAATTTTCCTAAGGTTGGGTGCTTCTGCATTAACATTACGGCTGATAGGTCGGGTTGACTCGAACTGTCTACATTTCTTTTCAAATAGTTCCCAGTTTGCAAGATCAGTTTTGAATGAAGTCTTACTTGCTGCGTTCGGTTGGTTAATAGGTGGGAAGAGAGAAATGAAAATTGGGAAGTGGTCGCTTCCGTTTAAATCATTGTGAGTCCTCCAATCAGCGTGAACGGCAAGATCGGGGGTACAGAGAGTCAGGTCTATGTGAGTGAGTGTATTGTGTGTGGAAAAGTGTGTTGGTGATTTGTCGTTTAGTAGAACGAAGTGAGATTGATTAATAAAATTTGACAAGATGTTGCCCTTCCGGTTGTTGACGCGTGAACCCCAGCTTTGGTGCCAACAATTAAAGTCGCCAGTGATAATGCCTGAGTGATTAGTTTGATTAAATAAAGTTTCTAAGTTGCGGTAATGAAGATTGTAAGATGGGCGACAATAGGCTGACGTGATTCTGAATTTTTTTGTTGAGTGTATTTCTAAAGTAATGTTGTCAAAGTCCTTTTCAGTTTGAATTATTTCGTGTTGTATAGATTTATGTATCAGTATAGCTACACCACCGTATGATGGGTTTGAGTTGAATGAATACAAAAGGAAGTTGTTTGGAATTGGGACGTTTTGGAATTGTGTCGGAATGTGGCTTTCTTGGATAGAAATAATTTTAGGTTTATAATTATTAATAAGAATTAGTAGTTCATTATAATTATTAATATATCCGTTTATGTTCCATTGTATGATAAGTAGTGTCATGATAAATTGTATGAATGAGTTTATCTAAGTATATATGTATGTGTATAAGTATAAATGTATAATAGAATATAAGATATAAATTGAGTAACTAAGTTATTGATCTGTAGACATTGATTCTGATGAATCAGAATCGATATCTGCAATAGGTAATGTTGAATCGCAATCTTGCTTAGAATTTCCCTTCAACTTGTTGATTTTTTTTAACATGGCTTTTGTTCTGTTAGAAATGTTTTTAGGGTAGATTTTAGTTTTATTATCTTTTGTTATTTGTTGCAAAGTGCTTTTAGTTAAAAAGTTACTATTGAGTATATCTGAGTAGTCTGTTTGCTCTCTCGGTTTGGTACATGCTGGTTGTGTTGGTTGAGATGTGTATGGTGGATTCGAAGAGTTGAGTGGGAGTGTGGATTTACTGCTGTTGCTGGAATTTGGTATTATACTGTTTACTGAGGTGGTTTCTGCTATCATTCGTGAGAGTGTTGGAGAGTGTGGTGAATCTGCGCTCTTGTTGTAGGTAATTGGTGGGTTTGTTTTTGCTAACTTTGATGCGTATGTTGCTGTGTTGAGTGGGTGACGTTCTTCGTATGTGGCTATCGCTCTCCGCCTATTGACTTTCTCTAGTGTGATGATCGCTTGGATTTCTTTCTCTTTTATGAATACCGGACATTTCTTATCAAGTGCATTGTGGTCAGCATTTTCTGATCCATTGTTGGTACAACTAACGCAAGCTGATGGGTCAGTGCACTTATCATTAGTTTCGCGGTCAATGTGAGAAGTTTTGGCGCAATTTGCGCAATTTGCGCATATTTTAGTGTTATTGCAAATTTTTGCTGAGTGACCATATTTTAAACAGTTCATGCATCTTAGTGGGAGAGGGATGTAGGGTCTTATTTTTATTTTCTCATATCCGATCAAAATGTGATTTGGTAGTATGGAGTTGTCGAATGTAAGAATAAGTAAGCCTGTTTCGACTAGAATGCTGTCAACCTTTTTCTTGATTTTCCTTACTTCGCTTACTCCTTGGTTTTTTAGTTCGTTTCTTATTGTTTCTTCTGATATACCTATTAATTCACGGGAGAAGATGACACCTTTTGATTGATTGAGGGTATTGTGTTCACATACTTCCACTTTAATATATGGGGATAGGGCAGACAGTTTTATTAATTTGCATGCTTGTACAAATGTTTTTGTTTTGATTAGAATACTTCCATTCCTCAATTTCTTGCACATTTCAACTTCGCCACCACATACTGAGTCAATGACCTTTTTAATAAGAAAAGGGGACACTTTTGAGAGAGATTCCGCGCTTTCGATTCTGTTAATTATCAAGTATTTAGGGGTTTTTGAATTACTGGTTAATAATTTATTTTGATTAGTTTGGTACGAGAGCTGTTCTACAGCTTTGTCTCGATCAGGAGGATCAGCCATTTGGTTAAAGTTTGTTGATTCGTTATATTTACTTGGGTTTTCACTCAAAGAAGCGATAATGTGTATATTAGTAAGTGCCGACAAGTTACACGAGAAAACCGAATGAACTTTTCCGCGTGGGAGTTAGGCGTATAATAAAAGTGATATTGCAAATTACTGGCCAATTTCCAAATTATCTGCTGTATCTAAACTTTTTGAATGTGTTGTCAAAGACAAGTTATATTTTAGCGTTAAACGTCTAATTCGTCCTATACAGCATGGCTTTGCAAGATCTACGTTATTTAACTAACCCGTTTTTTCTGAAGATTTCCACGCAGGCTTTCCAAACTGAGGTGATATACACGGACTTATTAAGGCCTTTGATAAAATCTCCCACACGATTTTAGTAACTAAATTGGCATGTCTCGGTTTTAATTCAACTTTCCTTGATTGGATTCGATCCTATTTAATAAAGAGATACAATACTGTTATCGATGGAGTTTCTTCGAAACAGTTCATCGCCGCCTCTGGTGTACCTCAGGGTAATATTTTACGACCTTTGTTATTTGTGTTATTTATTAGTCATATTTGCTCGTGTTTTTCCTTTGCTAATTTTCATCTCCATCACATTTTTAAGCTTCAAAACCCCCTTAATACCTCCTTGTCATATTAGTTATACATATCTTGCTTCGTCCGATGTGATATATAATTTAGGGGTATTCTTTATATTCTTTATATTCTGATTCCTTATTCTAAATTATGCCGTTCAAATTCACTTGCAATGCTCGTATTTGTTAGACGTCACACATCACACTTCACTGTCTCATATACTCTAAAGCTTTTCGTTTGTTCGGTTCAAATTAGATTATGCTGCTTTTATTCGGAGACCTTATAATGCAGTCCATATAAATATAATGCAGTCCATATAAATAGGAGAGTTCAAAAAATTTGTGTGCGTTTCGCACTGCATTCACTCAATTTCTCAGATCCGAAACCATCATATGAATCTCGCTGTCGTTGGATTAGTCTCTTTCCCTTAAGTGACAGAGGTACTTTTCAGGCAGTATCATTTATCTTTGATCTCATTAATGGCAAAATTGAATGCCCGGTCCTTCTAGAAAGAATACAGTTTAATGTTCCTTGCAGAAATTTTCGCCGTTGCAAGATTTTTCGCGTTGGTTTTAGTAGGACATTACATATATAGTGCCAATGCAACTCTCGTTAGAATGTTGTCTGACCTTAATTATCTCTCAACATTTTTGGATTTGGACCTTTCTGGGGCCAAACAAGTATTTCAAACGCAATTAAAAAATTACTTTCTATGAAAGAAAATTAAATAATATTTGTTTTTAGTTTCATAATTATTAATTTCGTTAAAATTCAATTGTAACTTGTATATATTTTTATCAATTTAATGGTTTCTTATGTTGATAATCTAATTTATCTACACTTTTTAATATTAAATATTGCAAATTCGATTTTAATTCTGAATCTATATATTAAATGTATGTTCCAAATTTTGTTAGTTACTAATGAATAAATAAGTAAATATGAAAATAAATGCTAACCCAAGCAAAACGCAATTAATGCATGTTTACAACTAAAAGCAACATTCCTCATTTTAGAGAATCATCATTCAATGGGGTTGAAATTCCGCTATTTAGAGTGCCAAATGCTTACTACCAACTTATCTGATTTTATTGCCGCTATCCTAGACTTTAGATTAGAGTTTAAGGTAAAGTTCCCCATGCGAAAGGAATGGGATTTGAGTTAAATAGGCAAAGAGAATATGACTACACTGTACACTGACGGATCAAAGATGGACTGTGGCGTCGGCGCCGGTGTATATTCGAACGACCTCGCAGCGTCCAAGCCTTTTCGCCTGTGGAATTGGAATAGCATATTTCAAGCAGAAGTTCTCGCGATAAGAAATGCGTGCAAGATAATTAGAAACGATCCACAACAACTATCCGAAGTACATATATAGTTTTCAGATAGTCAAGCAGACATATTAGCTTTAATGTCACCTAAAACCAATTCAAAAATCATCAGACAATGTAAAGAAGAACTTAATGCATTAGCGCGCACAACAGACACCACTCTCATCTGGGTAGGACATAGGACCACAGAGCTAAATGAGAAAACTGATGAACTGGCAAGACATGCCCCTGTCTATAATGAATCCGAAGCCGTAGAAATAGGCCGTCCTCTGGGAGTGCGTAAAAAGTAGATCTTTTCGCTATTCCAGAAAAAGGCCGTTGACAGATGGACTAACATGGATACCTGCAAAATAACTAAGCAAACGTGGCCCAATTTTAACAAATCCAAAACTGACGAGTTGTTTAGAAAGACATGAGCAGACATATTCAAAATTACGTCAACAATAACTGGCCTTTGGGAGATCATGCCAGGAAGATGGGGTGGCCGTACAACGATAGATATATCAGCTGCAATCAAGAAGAATCTAATGAAACAGTCTTCCACTACCTGTGTGAGTGCCCGAGTCTAGGTGCTCTACGAAAAAAATGTTTGGAGAATTCTCAGTGGTTAACTTGAAAGAAATTGCAGGAAAGAAAGTAGATGACATGGTCAGATTCACAGTCAAACCAAGATGGTTCGACTAATAAAAAGCAGCGGTTCTACAAGTGGTCTATCAAAATAGTATTTTCGTGGTAATTGAGTCTGGGCTGTGTCACTCAGACAACACCTCCACCACATAATTATAAACATCACATTTTAATTAGAAGAGGCTAGAAAACGTCCAGACGAAATAATTGGATAGAATCACTGATGGCCTGATGTCGCTTGAGATGTGTTAACAAAAACACTGAGAATGTGTTTGTGATATACGTTGCCATTTGAACAACGACTGATTGATTATTTGTGAAATTCACTAAATCACTTAATCTTCTGTGACTTACATACAGTAAGTCTTCATGATAGCAGAGAACAAAGCTGCACATTGTTAAACTAAAATTTTTCAATCAATATGCATTTTTTATTTCAAAGCTTTAGTACATAGTTTTCGTCTTTAATATAACAATTCATATGCCAAATAATGATTTTATACTGCATGCAGGAACAAAGTCAAAGGAAGAAAAGGCGTGTTAGAAAAGCGCAGACAAACGGGCGGAAGAGATAAATCATGGACAACGAGATTTTTAGGCTTATGTTAAACACTCACCGAACAATTACAAATGACGCAAACGAGCAAGCACAATTACACTGTGGAACAAATTCAGGTTAGCAAAAATTAGGTCCATTCTGAGAGTGGCGGGTGAAAATAGAGGCGAAATTAGAAGACCCGTATCGCGCCGTTTTTTTATGTTAGTTCGAATTTTTTTTTAATCGGCCTTCGAAGTTCGAAATCGGAGCAAAATTGTTTATATGGTTTTTTGGCTATAACTCGTCGACTAATTGATATTTTTTCAATCTGTAAAAGCCAAATTATTGCTAGAGACCTGTGCAACAATTACAATTTTTGAAAAAAATGATTTCGAAAATTTTTGTGGTACTTATGAAACAATATACTGAAAATCGGCATTTGACTGCAAACTTCGAAGGCCGATTAAAAAAAAATTCGAACTAACATAAAAAAACGGCGCGATACAGGTCTTCTAATTTCGCCTCTATTTTCACCCGCCACTCTCAGAATGGACCTAATTTTTGCTAACCTGAATTTGTTCCACAGTGTTATTCGTAGAAAGTCTTATGCTGCGATGGTCAGGAAAAAATGTACATACGTGACTTAAATTTTCTTTTATTTTTCAAAGAAAATTTTATTTTTCAAAGAAATTTTATATTTCAAAGAAATTTTATTTCTTTCATGACTTTATTCATTCAACTCAACTTAAAAAACAAAACTACATCGACTCATATTTAATGTCATTAACTAGCATAGTACATGAATCATAAAAGGGAAGTTGTGAAACATATAACTGTAATCAGACAGCCAACAGCGGCGTGATCTCGATGCCTTTATGTACATAGATATTGGAAGGAATGTGTACAGCTATGTTAAGCCGGTGAATAATATAATACATACGTACATTAGTAAATACCTTAATAAATACAGGGTACATAATAACATAATTAATAACATAACTCATAACTCGTGCGAAAACTGGCCTACTGGTGGAACAGCGATATGGCTGAACCCATAGGTGCCTCCCACAAAGCTAGACGACAATACCAAAGAAGAGGAACAGTTGGAAGTAAAGGCTTACGGGAAATTTAAAAACACTCTTCTTGTTTCAAAGAACGCTACTATAAAGCTGAAGGAAGTCCGTGGGGAGGGGCGTATAAGTTGGGGATGTCTAAAATTAGTGTATGCAAGGGAAAAACGCTGACTTGTCCTGCCCTCTTAAAAAATGCTCTGGAAACCCTTGTCCCAATGCAAGAACAAGACCAAGGAAACCAACTATCAGCAGA